>NW_005871071.1:10135317-10197812 GCF_000147115.1 Myotis lucifugus
TCCTTCCTCCTTCCTTCCTCCTACCTTCCTTCCTTCCTCTCTTCTTCTTTCTTTCTTCTTTCATTCTTCTTCTTTCTTTCTTTCTTCTTCTTTCTTCCTTTCTTTCTTTCTTTCACCTCCTTTTGCCTTCCCTCTCTCTTTCCCATTTCTAACATTTGTTTATACATTTGAGAAACATTCCCCATACCTATTTACATTAGGCTGTAAGGAACCGTTAAGAATCAGGGTTACAGATGTTATGTACTTTTTTTTCTTTATTGATTAAGGTATTATATGTGTCCTTATCCCCACATTGCCCCCCACCCCACTCTCACTCATGCCCCCACCCCTAGTGTCTGCGTCCATTGGTTATGCTTATATGCATGCATACAAGTCCTTTGATTTATCTTTCCCCCTTACCCCCACCCTCCCCTACCTTCCCTCTGAGGTTTGAGCATCTTCTCGATGCTTCTCTGTCTCTGGATCTGTTTTTGTTCATACTATGCTGCTGTAAAAAGGAAGGAACTCCTACCATTTGCAACAGCTTGGATGACGCTGGAGAGCATTATGCTAAGTGTACTTTTAAATTGTGGCTTTCGTGTAGAGAAAAAAAAATCCACAAAGCAATGAAACACTTTGTGCAACATTATCATCTTTAGGAAAACTTACTCATTATAAATAAATATGAGTTAAAAACTATCTGGACAGCAACTGTTTCCAACATTCTAATTATTTATTTGACTGGATGTATTTTTAACATAAAAATTTATTTGTCTTGAATGTAGTATCTTTAGTAAATACTCTCAACTTGTCATTTTGTGTTATAGCTAAAACATAAGTAGGTACTGCATCTTTTTGTTTAAAAAACAAGTCAACTATTTTTTTAAGAAAAGGTTGTCCTTTTCTTTACAATGTTGTTGTGGACTGAATGTGTCCCCCTCCCACAATTACATGTTGAAAAATCCTAACTCCCAAGGTGATGGTATGAAAGGTTAAGCCTTTGAGAGGTGAGTTGGTCAGGAGCGTGGAGCCCTCATGAATGGGATTTGTGCCCTAGACAGTTCTCTCTCACTTTTCTCCATGTGAGGGTACAGGTTGAAGACTCATCTAAAAACCAGGGAGCTGGCCCTTACAAGACAACCAATCTGCCAGAACCTGATCTTGGACTTCTTAGGCTCCAGACTGTGAAAAATATATTTCTGTTGTTGATAAGCCACTCAGTCTATGATATTTTTGTTATAGCAGCCTGGATGGACTAGGAAGCCAAGTGTCTTAGTCTAAACCAGTGGTTCTCAACTTTCCTAATGCTGCGACCCTTTAATACAGTTTCACATGTTGTGGTGACCCCCAACCATAAAATTATTTTCATTACTACTTCATAACTGTAATTTTGCTACTATTATGAATTGTAATGTAAATATCTGATATGCAGGATGTATTTTCATTGTTACAAATTGAACATAATTAAAGCATAATGATTAATCACAAAACAATATGTAATTATATATTGTGAAATATTTATTTCTAATTACAAATAAATGAAATTTTGTCTTGAAGCATGGTGTAGCATGGGTAACAGTCTTAATATAACAACAGTAAACTACATTGCTACATTTTGTGACAGTATGCGTATTAAGCCAACGTCAGCGCAAAGGTTGAGATTGCTTCTTTCTCACCAGATCAGAAATTCTCGGGCCAGTCTTTGCAAGAGCATAACGAAGATCATCTTCCATAACAAGTCTACTTCTATATTTAGACTTTCTAACCAACAAGCTGGAAAACCCTGTTTCACAAAGATATGTTGTTGGAAATGGAAGAAGAAGGCGCAACACAGTCTCAGACAGAACAGGATATGACTGCAAACACTTGATCCAGAATTTTGTAACTGGCATTGTAGAGAAATCAGTTCTTGCTGCATCATTGTTAATAAGTTCAATGAACTCCTCTTGTGCTGTCTCAGGAACATCTTCAACTTTGACTGTGAATGGGCTTCTGGCAAGTGCAAATGGGGTGTCAGGTAGATTTGGAAAGTATGATGAAATTTCATCTGCAAGCATGTGCAAGTGTTCTTTCACAGAAATTATCATCATAATCCTTTTGTCTGGCTCAATGTCATGTTCCTCAAAGAAAGCAGATAAGGTAGGCAACATGTAAATTTTATTTTCATTCAATTTTTTTCTTTGCCAAAGCTGAAGTTTCATTTGGAATGATCGGATCTTTTCAGACAAATCAAGGCATGTTGCATTTGGTCCTTGCAGTGATAAATTTAACTTATTCAAGATGGCAAAGATGTCAACCAAGTAAGCTATTTTCTGCAGTTCAATTTTATCGTCGAAAAGTGCTTTGAACTGTTGTCTTGCTTTCTGATTAAAAAACGTTTTGAGTTCATCACGAAGCTCAAAAACACGTTTTAAAATTTTTCCTCTCGACTAGCATCTCGCTTCAGTGTGAAAAAGCAGAGCATTGTTCGGCGCATCCAACTTGTTGCACAGTTGCGAAAACAGTCGACTGTTTAAAGTGCTCACCTTTACAAAATTGACACAACTTATGACGCTTTTCATTACTTCTTGTAACTCTTGTGGCAGCGTCTTCGTTGCTAATATTTGCCGATGAATCACACAGTGAGTTCCGATGAATTTTGGTGACACATTCAGTACCAAATGTTGAAATCCAGATCAACATCCTAGCATAGCTAGAGCACATCTGTGCAAACACCACAAACCTTTTCCCAAGAGATCTTACGCTCTTTCGGAAATCAACCAACTGTATCAAATACATCACATGCAGTAGATGTCGTTTCAAGAGGTTTGCAAAAAAGAAACTCATCTTTAAAGTCGCCATCATTAATATACCTCACGTAAACCAGTAACTGTGAACAGTTTGCAATGTCTGTAGATTCATCAAGCTGGATACTAAATATTGGAAGTGGAGCAGATTTAATTTCCTGGATTACCTGATCAAGAATATCAGCAGACATGTCATGTATTCTTCTGCGGACAGTGTCGGTAGATAAGGAAATTGCACTCAATTTCGTAACAAATTCGTCTCCGATCATAACTCAAACAATGTCTTTGGCCACTGGCAACAGTAAATCCTCAGCAATGGTGTGAGGTTTCATAGCTCTGGTGATTCTGAAGAGTGCCACCAAATATGAAGCTTCTATGGCTGTTATGTTTTGTTTGTGGTAATTGACACCAGTGTCAAGTCTGGCTTTCTTGAGTCCATCAGCTTTGCTTCTAAAATAGTTGGTATCCTTGCTGGCAAAGCTTGGATGCTTGCTATCAAAATGGCGTTTTAGTTTGTTTGTCTTCATAGATTTGGTTGATAGAACTTCACAACAAATAACACATTGCGGTTTCTCAATTCCTGCTGTAATTATGGAGGTAAAACCATACTATAAAAAATACTCACTATATTTTCTTTTCTTAACGTTCTTCTCTACACGATCCATTGTCATGGGATGGTTTGTTAATGAAAATAATATATAACAATAGCTTTAATAACACAAAAGATGATACATGGCATAGTTCATTCAATACAGTTCACTAAAGTTTTCTATGATTTACCATTCTCTGTGTTGTTGTTTTTACAAACTTGTTACTATCACAAGGGGGCAGTATTCACATCAACCACAGCTGAATATAAAAAGACCGATCAGCATCTAGATTAAGTTCCCATGGTACAGATATTTTTTTACAGTAGTTGATGATTTCACAGTACATGATTTTACATTTACCCAGTAATTATAATTCATGAAGTGTCATTTTACCTCCAATACTGCTGCTTTTAACAGAGTAGCTGCTTTCACACAGCAGTTGCTTTCTACACAGTAGCTGTTCTCTACACATGTGTGACTGGTCCACATAAGTACATTATGGCACCAACCCTGTCACATACACCTGTATTTGTACGGGGTGTATGGGATGGGGTTGGCGCAATGATGTCATCACGCTGGGTACTCGTATGTAGGCATATCTGCATGTGGGCGGACCTGCCTGGAGATGGATAGAGGAGCGGTGTCTGGGTTCCTAAGACCATTGAAAATATGTGTTTTCCGATGGTCTTAGGTGACCCCTGTGAAAGGGTCGTTCGACCTCCAAAGGGGTCGTGACCCACAGGTTGAGAACCGCTGGTCTGAAGTAACCTCAAGGGGTGATTGTTTTTAAATTTAAATCATTAGATTCCATGTTAAATAGATTTAAAAGGACAAAACAAAGAACCATCACAAATTTAAGCCCAAAGTACCTCTGATATCTTTTTTATTCCTCCCATCTGTAACAGCCTCCTGCTTTTGGTTTATCTCTCTGAAGCTTGTCCGTTCTCTCAGGCCCACCTCAAATCCACCTCCTTCTACATTCTGTCCACTAAAGCTTCCCTTCAGACAAGTGCTCCTTTGACAGTTCTTTTCCTTGTCATTCACTGTTTCTAACAATTTTTAGATTTAATTATATTTTATTAGTGTATTTTCCTTAAAAAAACAACAAAGTCCCTTAAAATCAGAAACCTCATACCTTTTTTTAAAAAGATATTTTTATTGATTTCAGAAAGGAATGCAGCGGGAGAGAGATAGAAACATCAATGATGAGAGAGAATCACTGATCAGCTGCCACCTGCATGCCCTCTCCTGGGGATTGAGCCCACAACCCAGGCATATACCCTGACCTGGAATTGAACCATGAACTCCTGGTTCATAGGCCAATATTCAACCACTGAGCCAAGCAGACTGGGTGAAACCTCATACCTTTTTATCACTCAAAGGACTGCATGGAGCTGGGAACTCAACACAGATATTTATTGAGAAAGATTTCTCCAGCCATAGGGGTGCTTATAAAGTGAAAGTAAGTTATTTAATTCTGTGATTATTCAGAAAACAGTTGCATCTTTCCTGTTGTCCTTTGCTATCGGGCACTTGGGCAGAACATATGATTAAGATAAAATGCTTATTAATAGCTTGAGATATTACAAAAATGTCCTGGTCAAGTAGTATAGAGAACAGAATCAGAAGTATAACTTTGCTTCTTACCAGCATTGTGACTTTTATATAAGTTTCTTAACATGTCTAAGCATCAAATACATATATACAATGGTACTAATGATGATACCTTTATGTGGGTTTTTGGACATTAAATAAAAAGATATATGGAAAATTACTCAGTGTAGTCTTCTAAAAGGTGGGTACTCAATGAGTATTTTCTTTGTCAAGCAGTGTGAGAGTATTGTCTGTATTTAAGTCCAGTGAATACTATAAAAATGTATCTTAATCATAAGTGAAATGTCTAATTGAGCTAGGAATTGTCCAGCAAGTACTATTTAATTTTTATTATTAGTCAGACAGTGTTAGATAATTTAAATAATGTCTCTTTTTAAAAAAATTATCTTTATTGTTGAAAATATTACAGATGTACCGTTTTACCCCCACTGACTCTCTCCACCCCACATGCACCTCCCCAGGCCTTCACCACACTATTGTCTGTGTCCATGGGCTATGCATATATGCATGTAAGTTCTTTGGTTAATCTCTTCCCAACCCAACCCATCACCCTTTCCACCTCCCCTCTGAGATTCATCAGGTGGTTAAATACTTCTATGACTCTGGATCTATTTTGTTCATCAGTTTATTTTGTTCATTAGAGTCCACATATGAGTGAAATCATGTGATACTTGTCTTTGACTCAGATACTTCACTTAGCATGATACTCTCCAGGTCCTTCCATGCAGTCTGTCTCAAAGGTAAGAGATCCTTCATTTTAGAGCTGCCTAGTATTCCATGGTGTAAATGTACCACAGCTTTTTTATCCACTCATCTACTGGTGGGCACTTAGGGTGTTTCCAGATTGTGACTATTGTAAATAGCACTGTTATGAAATAGGGGTGCATATATTCCTTCTGATTGGTGTTTCAGAATCCTTAGGATATATTCCTAGAAGTGGGATCACTGGGTCAAACGGCAGTTTCATTTTTAATTTTTTGAGAAAACTCCCTACTGTTTTCCATAGCCACTACACCAGTCTGCATTCTCACCAGCTGTGTACTAGGGTTCTCTTTTCACCACATCCTCTCCAGCACTTGTCATTTGTTGATTTGTTGACGGTAGCCATTCTGACAGACGTGAGATGGTATCTCATTGATATTTTAATTTTCATCTCTCTGGTGATTATTGACTTTGAGCATTTTTAAAATATGTCTCTTGGCCATCTATATGTCCTCTTTGGAGACATGTCTATTTAGGTTCTTTGCTCATTTTTTCATTGGATTGTTTGCCTTCATTTTGTTAAGTTGTATGGGTTCCCTGTATATTTTAGAAATTAACCCCTCATCAGATGTATCATTGGCAAATATGTTCTCCCATACAGTGGGCTCCATTTTTTTTCATTTTGTAGATGGTTTCTTTTGCTGTGCTGAAGCTTTTTATTTTGATGTAGTCCCAATTGTTTATTTTCTCCATTGTTACTCTTATCCAAGGAGATGTATCGACAAACATATTGCTACAAGAGATGTCTGAGATTTTGCTGCCTATGGTTTCTTCTGGGATTTATATAGTGTCACAACTTATATTTAAGTATTTTATTCATTTTGTGTTTATTATTATGTATGGTATAAGTTGGTGGTCTAGTTTCATTTTTTGGCATATATCTGTCGAATTTTTCTAGCACCATTTATTTAAGTGACTGTCTTTACTCCATTGTATGCTCTTGCCTACTTTGTCAAATTTTAACTGAGCGTATTGTTTTGGGTAAATTTCTGGGTTCTCTATTCTGTTCTGTTAATCTATATACCTGTTCTTATGCCAGTCTCAGGCTGTTTTGATTATAGTGGCTATTTAGTATAACTTAATAACCAGTATTGTTATCCCTCCAACTTTGTTCTTCTTTCTCAAGATTTATGTGGCTATTCAGAATATTTTTTGGATTCATATAATTTTTTGGATTATGTATTCTAAATCTGTAATACATGCTAATGGTATTTTAATAGGGATTTCATTGAATCTGTAGATTGCTTTGGGTACTATTGACATTTTAATGATGTTAATTCTACTAATCCAAGGACATGATATATTCTTCCACTTGTTCATGTCTTCCACTATCTTTTTTCCCCAACTTCCTGTAGTTTTCTGAGTACAGGTTTTCTATCTCCTTGGTTAAGTTTATTCCTAAGTATCTTAATTTTTTGTTGCGATGGTAAATGAGATTTGTTTTACTTTCTCTTTTGACAGTTTATTATTAGTGAATAAAAATGCCATCAATTTCTGAGTGTTAATTTTGTATCCTGCTACATTGCTAAATTCATTTATTAGATCTAGTAGCTTTTGGTGGAGTCTTTAGGGTTTTTTATATATAGTAACATGCCATCTGTGAATAATGACAGTTTTACTTCCTCCTTTCCAATTTGAATTACTTTTTTTTTCTTCTTATCTGATTGCCATGGCTAGGACTTTTAGTACTATGTTGAATAAGAGTGGTAAAAGTGGTCATCGTTGTCTTGTTCCTGTTCTTAGGAGAAATGGTTTCATTTTTGCCAATTATGTATGATGTTCAAAAGCATGGAGGCTAAAGAGAAGGTTATTAAATAATGAATGGATTACCAATGAGATCAAGGAAGAAATAAAAATCTTCCTGGAAACAAATGAAAATGAACACGCAACAACCCAAAATCTATGGGATACAGTGAAAGCAGTCCTGAGAGAAGTTCATAGTACTACAGGTCTACCTCAAAAACAAGAAAAAATTTCATATAAATTACCTAATCCTAAAACTTAAATTAGAAAAAGAAAAATAAGAAAAGCCCAGAGTAAGTAAGAGGAAGGGAATAATAAATATCAGACTGGAAATAAATGGATAGAGACTAAAAAAATACAATAGTACAAAAGATCAATTAAACCAAGAGCTGGTTCTTTGAAAATACAAACACGATTGATGAACCTTTAGCCAGACTAATCAAGAAACAAAGAGAGAGGGCCCAAATAAATAAAATCAGAAATGAAAAAGGTAAAGTAACAACAGACACCACAGAAATACAAAAGATTGTAAGAAAATACTATGAGCAACTATATGCCAACAAACTGGACAACCTGGACTAAATAGACAAATTTCTAGAAAAATATAATCTGTCAAAACTGAATCAGGAAGAATCAGAAAATATGAATAGGTTGATAACAACTGATGAAATTGAAGCAGTGATAAAAAAAACAAACAAACAAACAAAAAAAACCTCCGAGCAAACAAAAGCCCTGGTCTGGACAGCTTCACAGCAGAGTTTACCAAACATTCAAAGAAGAACTAACATCTATCCTCCTTAAACTATTCCAAAAAATCCAAGAGGAATGAACACTTCCAAGCTCTTTTTATGAGGCCAGCATTACCCTAATTCCAAAACCAAATAAAGACACTACAAAAAAAGAGAATTACAGGCCAATATCCCTGATGAACATAGATGCTAAAATCCTCAACAAAATATTAGCAAATCAGAAACAGCTATATATTAAAAAGATCATATACCATGACCAAGTGGTATTTATTCCAGGGATGGAAGGCTGGCACAATGGTCACAAATCAATAAACATGATATATCACATAAACAAATTGAAAGACAAAAATCACATGATCATATCAATAGATATAGAAAAAGCAATCAACAAATCCAACACCCATTTTTGATAACTCTCAGCAAAGTGGGAATAGAGGGATAAATAAAGTTTCTTATAGCTAAGAAATATTTGACTTTTCATAGCAATATTATGAAGTATTAATGTTTAATTTTACATATGCGAAATTAAGACTTTAGGTAACTTGCTTAAGGCCATAAACCTAATTGAATTAATCAAACAAGACTCATGAGGCCTAAATATAAAAAGCAATTTTATTTTCATTTCCTTCTGTTCCTTGAAACCATCCCAAGAGAAAAGCTTAGAGGAAAATGAGATATTTTTTTTTTTTTGGTTACTGGTAGATAGTAGACAGTCTAGGTCAATTTGTTTCACAATCAGTTTAATTTATTAGTTAAAAATGCCCACTACCATATAATCATCAAAGCTTCCAACTTGGTCACAGGTAAAACTTCTTTTTCCTTTCTCTGGCTAGAGCCAGTGACCTGCAGCAAGGGCCTGTGGCAGCATCATCTCTCTTGTTCAGGTACTGCCCCTCCATAGAGCTAGAGCTTTGCACGTCTTGAAGATGATGAGGAACAAGCTAAGTGAGTAGAGTTAAAGGGGTAGGAGAATAACTTTTGACTGGTACTATTATAAGTGGCTTTCTGCTCTCTTTCCTGAGAGATATTTAAAACCCCTTTTGGTCTGGTGCTTCTGAGCAGCCTTTGGAGACCTCTACCACTTTCACTTGTTATTGCTGATGATTTTTCACCTATAATTTCCTAAATCTGGGCAAGTCAACTCTTTTCTGAAGGTCACTTACTCTTATTCAGACTCTAGGAATCCAGTCATTTAACTCATTATTAGCTGCACCAACTCTAAGTAGTGCAGGCTTATCTTAACCACATCAGCAATTCTCCTTCGCATTGCCTTCAAAGCTGCTAGCTAGCCCATCCTTATGCTGCAGATTTCCTAGGCAGGAATAAGATGCTAATTCAGTGTGTCTTATCACTACTTAGGGTACATATCAAACTCTGAGTGGTCCCTTTGAAGACTCTCACTAGGCTTAAGATGAAAGACAAGTACCTACTCCACCTCTTCTGTGTGTGCGTGTGCGTATGCATGCGTGTGTGTGTGGGTGTGTGTGTGTGTGCAGGCAGTGGGATGGGATGAGAGGGGGGTATTAATAACATAACAGCAGCTGTATCCTCAATTATCTACATACAAATCCCCAATACACACTCCCTCCACTACATCCAATCTACCACATCACAACATGTTTATAATCTTAATATGGTGTATGGTTCAAAGGCTTTCTTTACAAAATTTATGTATGGTTAGTCACTTTTTAAACCAGAAATTTTAAGGCATGGAGTTTAAATCAAACCCTTGTCTGTCTGGGGTCATGCTCTTTCCACTTTATAGAGGAAATCAGGTTAAAGGATAGTTTGAGCCCTGTCCAGTGTGACTCATTGGTTGAGTGTCCTCTTGTGCACTGAAAGGTCTGGTTTGATTCCCAGTCAGGGAACATGCCCAGAATGCGGGTTTGATCACTGGTAGGGGTGTGTGCTATGCTTCTCTCTCACAGGGGTGTTTCTCTCTCTCCCCCGCTCCCTCTAAAAATCAATAATGTTTTAAATGATTGTTTGAGTTATTTACTCAGTTTAGGATCAGAGTGATTTCTGAAACATATGTATCATTTAAACAGTTAGAGAGGGCAGCAACAAGTCCTTTTTGTAGCTCCTTTGGTCAAATTCAATTATATTTTCTTATTTCCAGTACCATTATATAACTAGAAACAATATATTCTTCAAAGGAATCAATGACAGAAATTGCAGAATGGAATCACTCAAACACAGAATGAAGAAGTGTAACAACATCATCACACAAAAACCACAAGAGTTGCAAATCCTATATAATAAAAGCTGAATATGCTAAGTGTCTGACCGTTCGTTCGACTGTTCAACCAGTTGCTATGATGTGCATTGACCACCAGGGGGCAGATGCTCTGACCAGTAGGTTAGTTTGCTGCTGGGGTACTGCTGATTAGGACTGGGTGAGACAGGCTGGACATGCCCTGAAGCCCTCCCATTGTCCCTCCCCAGCCCCCATCTTGCACTGATGAGGTCCCTCAGCTTGTCCTGTGCCCTCTTACAATCCAAGACCCCTCGGGGGATGTTGGAGGGCTGGTTTCACCCGATACCCCACAGGCCAGGCTGAGGGACCCCACAGGTGCATGAATCCATGCACCGGACATCTAGTTAAATAATACAGGAGACGTGGCTGCATTCTTGAGAAGATGCCATGTGGATGAATCCACAGCTGGGGCAGAAAAAAATAAAGAAAACAGTAAAATAAAATATACAACGATGCACTTAGGATAGGTTTTCAACCTGCTCAGGGAAATATTTCTTCCATTCTTATGGAATCTAATACAGCATATATCAGAAGGCATTAAGAATAAGAACATACAATGATTTAAGAATTTCACTAGATCTCGTGAAAGCTGCCAATTTACAAAGACATCAGGTAAAAGAGTGGTAAATGAAATAAAGAATATTGGGAGACGGGGAAGAAAACATGTGACATTTGTGTACACTTGGGCATAATTAAGAAGGCATAATGGCACCACTTAAACGTCAAAACTTCTGAGAGTAGGATAGCATTTAGTCCAAGATAATGCTCCATGTTTTCCTTCGGCATGCTTAAATTATTCAGTGTCTGAATAATAAGCAAATGAGAAAAGCTCCATTATGTCTTTATTATAATTTTGGAATCACTGTATTGAACATTGCTTCAAGCTATTTTTATTATTCTTTTTTCCTCATCATCATCCTTTTAATTGTTTAGAGGGATTTACATAGAAGGCCTATCAACAAGTTTCATATTGGGCAGCACATTTTAAAAATATTTGTATGGTATAACTTCATACTTTTACAGTTTAGTTCTTTATTTTTATTGAGATATAACTGATACATAAAATTATATTCATTTCAGATGTACAATATGCTTATTTGATATTTGTATATATTTCAAAATGATTACCACAATTCATCTAATTAATATCTATAACCATACATAGTTACAAAAGTTTTTTCATATGAAGAGAACCTCTAAGATCTGCTGTCAATAACTTTCAAATATATAACACAGGATTATTAAGTATAGTCATCATGTGGTACCTTACAACCCATGGCTTATTTATTTTATAACTGGGAGTTTGTCCCCCTTTCTCTCATTGCTCCCATGCTCACCCCTCTCTTTGGCAAGTACCAGTCTCCCAGTGTCAGTATCTACGAGCAATTATTTTTATGATTTCACACATAAGTGAAATCATACTGTATTTGTCTTTCTCTGTCTGGCTTATTTCACTTAGCATAATGGCCTTCAGGTCCATTCATGTTGACGGAAATGTCAAGATTCCCTTCTTTATGGTTGAATAATATGACATTGTATAAATACACCAGGGCATTTTTATCAGTTCATTCACTTAGGTTGCTTCCATATCTTGGCTATTATAGAAAATGCTTCAAGAAACATTCAGGTGCAATATCTTTTTAAATTATTATTTTTGTTTTCTTTGGATAAATACCCACAAGGAAAGTTGCTGGATCATATGGTAGTTCTATTTTAACTTTTTAGAGAATCTCCACACAATTTTTCTTGGTACCTGCACCAATTTTCAATCACACTAACAGTGCATGAGGGTTCCCTTTTCTTCATATACTGGCCAACACTTGTTATTAGTTATCTTTTTTATGATAGCCTTCTGACATGTGTGAGGTAATATCTCATTGTGATTTTGGTTTGATTTCCCTAATGATTAGTGATGTTGGGCATTTTTCATATATCTGTTGGCCATCTATATGTCTTTTTTGAAGGCATGTCTACTCATGTTCTCTGCCTATGTTTTAATCAGGCTGTTTGGGTTTTTTTATGTTGAGTTATGTGAGTTTTTTATATGTTTTAGATATTAACCCCTTATCAGATGTATCATTTACAAATCTCTACTACCATTTAATAATTGTGTGTATGCTTTTTTGTGTGTTAAGAGGCTTTTTAATTTAATGTAATCCCATTTATTTATTTTTGCTTGTGTTTGCCTTGCTTGAGGAACCATATCTAGAATGACATTTCTAAGACTGATGTCAAAGTGCTTACTACCTATTATTTTCTTCTAGAAGTTCAATGGTTTCTGGCCTTCAAGTCTAACCATTTTTAGTATATCTTTGTATATGGTGTATGAGAGTGGTCATCAGTTTCATTTACTCTTTCTAATTAAAATAGTACTCTGTGTTGTATCTTTTGATTTTGTTGATAGTTTCCTTTGCTGTGCAGAAACTTGTTTGGTTTAATGTAGTCCCACTTGTTGATTTATTTTTTCTTTTATTGCTTTGGCTTTTGGTGTCAAATCCAAAAAGTCATCACTAAGACCAATGTCAAGGAGCTTACCACCTGTTTCCCTCTAGGAGTTTTATGGTTTTATGTCTTATGTTCAAGTCTTTAGTGTATTTTGAGGAGAGAGAGAGAGAGAGAGAGAGAGAGAGAGAGAGAGAGAGAGACATGTGAGAGACACACATTATCCGTTGCCTCCCACATGTACCCTGACTAGGGCCAGGGATTGAGCCTGCAATCCAGGTATGTGCCCTTACCTGGGAATTGAACCTGACACTCTTCAGTACTTGGGCCAACACTCTAACCACTGAGGCATACTGACCAGGGCTGGAATTGTTTTCTTCTTTTTTTTAGTTCATTTTTAGTATATAAAAATGGAATAGCTTTTTATTGATTTTTTTATCCTGAAACTTTATTGAATTTGTTAATTCAGACAGTTTGTTCATGGAGTCTTTAGGGTGTTCTACTTGTAATATCATATTATTTGTAAATAGTTATAGCTTTACCTCTTCCTTCCTGATTATTTATTTGCCTAATTGTTTTATCTGGGACTTCCAATACTATGTTGAAAAACGTTAGCAAGAGTGATCATCATTCTCGTCTTGTTTCTGATCTTAAAGGAAAAGCTTTCAGCTTTTTACCACTGAATATGATGTTAGTTGTGAGTTTGTTATATATGGCCTTTAATATGTTGAGATATGTTCCCTCTATACCTACTTTGTTGATAGTTTTTTTAAATCATAAATGGATGGTGAATTTTGTCAAGTGCATTTAATAAGATGATAATATAATTAAAGTCCTTTGTTTTGTTAATGTTGTTTATCACATTGATTGATTAATGGATATTGAAATATTCTTGCATGCCTGGAATAAATCCCTCTAGATCATGGTATATGATTCCTTTAATTCATTGTTGAATTAGATTTGCCAATACTTTATTGAGGATTTTTTTAAATCTATGTTCATCAGGGATATTGGCTTGTAATTTTCTTTTCTTGTGGTATCCTTGTTTGGTTTGGTATCAAGGTTAATGCTGGCCTAATAGAATTCCCTCCTATTCTATTTTTTTGGGTGAGTTAAAAAAAGATTGGTATTAATTCTTCTTTAAATATTTGGTAGAATTATTATTCAGATCATCTGACCAGAATATGTATAGCTTTTTATATGTAAATCATATATCAATAAAGTGGTTTAACAGAATAGGAACAAGTTTTGAACAGACACCTCACCAAAGAAGTTGAATAAATTGTAAATAAGCATATGAAGTGATGGTTAACATCATATGTCATTAGATAATTATTAATTAAGATAACATTATGACACTGCTGCATACCTATTAGAATAGCTAAAATCTAAAACACTGACAAAATCATGTCCTGGAAAGGATGTGCAGCAACAGGACTTTTCAACCACTGCTGGGGGACACTGGACTTGTAGCCACTTGGCAAGATAGATTGGTATTTTTCTATAAATCTAAATAGGCTTACCATATAATTTAGTATTTGTATTCCTAGGTATTTACTCAATTTAATTGAAAACTTATATCCATAAAACATCTGCACACTATTGTTTATAGTAGATATATTCATAATTGCCCAATGCTGTAAACAACCAAGATATTCTTTAAAAGGTGACTGGATAACCAAGCTGTGATGTATCCATAAAATTAAATATTGTTCAGGAATAAAATGAAGTGAACTATCAAGCTACCAAAAGACATAGAGGAGCCATTCATGCATTTTGATAACTGAAAGAAACCAGTCTGGAAATGAAATGACTACACACTGTTTGAATCCAACTATATGGCATTCTAGAAATGGCAAAACTATAAAAACTGTAAAAAGATCACTGGTTGTCAGGGATCTGGGGGAAGAAGAGGAGGGATGAATAGGTGGAGTAAAGGGTAATTTTAGGGCAGTGAAACTATTCTGTATGACACTGTAGTGGTGGGAACATGATATTAGGCATTTGTGTAAACACATGGAACTATACAACACAAAAAATAAACCCTAAAGTACACTATAGACTTTAGTTAATAATAATGTATTGGTGTTGGATCATCAGTTGTAATAAATATACCACACTAATAACAGGGGAAACTGTGAGCAAGGTAGAGAAGGTGTATACAGAAAATCTCTTCATTATCTGCTTAATTATTTGAAAACTTTAAACTATCTAAAAACTAAAGTCCATTAATTTTTAAAAAGAATAAAAAAGAAGAGATACTGCACCAGTAAAATATTTAAAAGCCAATATACTAGAAAACATGATAATTTCAAGAGAAACATCAGAAGTGCTTTATTATAAGTAATGTCCATCACTAGCTACACATTTCCCCCATCTTTCAGGTAATTTGTGGATACCGATCCAAAAGAACTTTCCTTGTTTTGGAGGCAAACCATTCAGAGACCCAATTTTCCACTTCTTCATATGTTTTGAAGTGCTGCTCAGAAAGTGCGTGTGCCATCGATCAAAACAAGTGGTAATCTGAAGGAGCAAGGTCTGGTGAAGACAGCAGGTGGGTTAATACTTCCCAGGCAAGATCTTTTAATGTGTCTTTAACTGGTTTTGAAGTTTGTGATGGTGTGTTATCATGAAGCAAAATTACTTTGCCATGTCTTCTGGCACATTCTGGTCATTTCACGATAAAAGCGTGGTTCAAACTGATTATTTGTTGTAGGTAGCAATCAGTATTTACGGTTTCACCTGGTTTTAGAAGCATATAATACACCATACCTTCCTGATCCCACCAAACGCAGAGCATTGTCTTCTTTCCAAAGCCATTTGGCCTGGCAGTTGATGTTGATGGGTGACCTGGATCAACCCATGATTTTGTGCGTTCGGGATTCTCAAAATAAATCCACTTTTCATCGCCAGTCACAATTCGATGCAAAAAAAGACTCTTTCATGCCGTTGAAGCAACATTTTATTGATGACTTTTTTGGTTTTCCATTTGTCTCTGGTTCAGTTGATGTGGCACCCATTTTCCTTCCTTTAAAATATTTCCCATTGCTTGTAAAAGATTGGAAATTGTTTGCTGAGCAACGTTTAATCTTTCTGCAAGTTGTTTTTGAGTTTGACATGCATCTTCATCCAATAATGCTTGTCATTGTTGGTCTTTAAACTTTTTCGGTTGACCTGACGTTCTTTGTCTTTCACATCGAAATCATCACTTTTAAAGCGTTTAAACCAGCGTTCACAAGTATCTTGAGATGGAGCATGTTCACCATAAGCTTCCTGAAGTATATGATAACTTTCTCTTCAAAATAAAGTAATGAATTAAAACTTCCCGCAAATGCCCTTTTTTGGGCACGAAATTTGACATTTTTAAGCATAAAAATATCTATGATGTTAACACCTTCAGCAAATTTAACATATGAAGTTTTGAAGCTTGCTGTCAATACAACAAAATAGCATACATATCAAATTGCATATATATGAACATATGTGTAACTCCATCTATTGAAAAAAATCCGCATTAGTAACCGGTACACCTAGTAAATGCTATAAGAGATCAACTTACTTGTTTTTCTGCTTTACCTAGCCACACCTGATGAGAAGCAACTGATTAGAAATAAAAATTTCAATGGGTAGGTGTGAATAAATTTGTAGAAAATTATATATATGCGTGTGTGTATACATATATATAATTTTATATATAAGCTGATATCTATATCTATATATATATCTATCTATATATATATATATATATATATATATATATATATATATATATATATATATATATATATATAACGGATTAGCAGCCTAGAACAACTTGGCATAGGAAAAATAAACCTATATTTTTTTTGATGGCTATTAACACGTTAAGCACCAAGCCTGTTTTGTCTTCCTTTCCGTTTAGCCCGCGATATCCGATTTCACCAATATGCTGGCGGCACCAGTGACTGACTGGTCTGGACAGGAAGTATAGTGTCAGTCACTGGTGACTGACATGGCGCTTAATGTGTTAATAGAATGTGCCATTTAGGATACATTTTATCTGTAAGTAAAAGAACATTCAGACTTCAATCTGCTTAAAGTTCATGTAAAGCCTTTATCTCATGTAAGAAATATTGATGGGATATACATTTGATTTAACTGAATATCAGGAATGCTTTTGTCTCTAATGATAGAAACACCAAAAAAGAAATAATGCCCTCAATGAAATAAAGGTTTTATTTATTTTTCTCATTATTAAAAGTCTAAATTCTAGATTTTGGCGGTTGTTAGGCTTTGGTTCATGGTGTCAATGATAGTTAAGGTCTCTATTAATCTCTTGTCTTTTTCTTTCATGTTTGCCCTGTTGTCAGATGGCTTCTTTGTCTCAAACATCACATGGCTTTTCCTGTCAGGAATAGGAACAGATCAGAAAAAAAGGGTACATTTCATGTAAATCTGTTTCCCTTTTAAAACATTTTCCAGAATGCTTCGCCCACCAACCCTTCAACTTATATCTCACTTGCCACAAAAATATAACACGGTCTTCCATTTGCAAAGAATGCTGGACAGTGTACATATTTTAGTTAATCTCATTTATGACCCCAAAAACATTAGAGTTCTGTTAGTAAGTAGACCTGACTCCATAATAGCAAATTCACTGTAAAAGTTCCAGAATTAATCACATTCAGGCTTGAGAAAATCCAAAGTCTGAAAGTACTCTTTTATTTGGTCATATTCTCTCTCAGAGCAAGAACTGTGTTCCCAAATGCCCCTATTCTCACCAGAATTTTATTTATTGACTAGAAGAGGCCAGAAACTGATGCTTAAACTAAGCTTTTCCAAGGAATATGGTTGCTCTAGTCTGATTAATATT
Organism: Myotis lucifugus; assembly: GCF_000147115.1. NCBI lineage: Eukaryota > Metazoa > Chordata > Mammalia > Chiroptera > Vespertilionidae > Myotis > Myotis lucifugus. Next base: position 10,153,092 of record NW_005871071.1, read on the forward strand.
CACAAAATCTAAATTCTGGCATCAAAGAATTAGGGAACAGTTGCTAAATAGGTATCCAAAAATGTTTACTAGAGTGTTACCGTGTGATGCAATAAATAATATTCTAAATATCAGCTCTGGGTGGATCAAACATATTGACTTTTTTGATAACTTGTTTATTTATTTAGAAATTTTACTTCTGTGAAATTCTTAATTTCCTGGTGAAAAATAAATCAGTCACTCCCATATACTAGTTATTAAAAATATTTTCATATTTTCTCACAAGGTTGCTATTTGGGAATATGGCAAATGGGACATTTGGTAATGTCTCCTCATGAGGTCATCATTAGAATGAAGCACCATCCCTCATGCTGAATGGCTGTGTTTGCTGTTACAGATCGTGCTGTTTATCCTGAGCTTCTAGATTAGCATACTAAGGACGATAATTGGTTTGTGTCATAATATAATAAGAGCACACTCTTATATATCACTGGTTGAGCACATATTAGTCATGTTACATTCATTATGGCATTTAATTTGCATTATAAGCATACGAGAGAAGTGCCATTTACTCTTTACTGCCTCGGAAATTTATCCAAGGTCATACAACTAGGAAGTGGCAAGCCCAAGATTGGAATCCAGTCTGGACTTCATATGTTTTTGTGTTCTTACATGCTTCATATACTCCCTCCTTCCTTTATGACAGGTGTTTTTTGATGCTCAGCAAAGGAGCTAGTGTGTACTAAATTGATCCAAGGATCAGAATTCCCATTTAGAGATATTACTTTGTACAAATCATCAAACAAACATTATTTTGATTAATAGCAATTATGTAATCGTATTTCGCTTCTTTTCTGTTCTTTCCTCTTTTTGGCTGATGGTATACTAAAAATAAACTATTTTTTTCCCTACATTTTTACAATTTTTTAAATTTACTTTTTATTTATTTTATTACTTTTCATTTTTATTGTTGAGAGTATCATAGATATACTGCATTCCCCCCGCCCTTTAACACCCCTTACCTGGCTCCCGCCCAATCCCAGGCCTTCACTGCACTATTGTCTGCATCCATAGGCTATGCATATGTGCATATAAGTGCTCTGAATTTATTGGTATGACAATGGTTAATAAAGGTTTACAGGTTTCAGGTGCACAATTCCACAAGATATCATCTGTACAATGTATTGTGTATTCATAACCCCAAGTCAAGCCTCATCCTATCACAATTTATCCCCCCTATACCCTCCCCACTTCCCCACCCCCTCACCCCTGGCAATCTGTTGTCTGTGTCCATGAGTTTGTTGTTTTCTTTTTTGCTCAATCCCTCCGTCCCCTCACCCAGCTCCCTAAATCCATCCCCTTGACAGCTGTCAGCCTGCTCTTTATCTATGAGTCTGTCTCTATTTTTCTCATTAGTTTATTTTGTTCATTAGATTTCACATGTAAGTGAAATCATATGGTACTTGTTTTTCTGACTGGTTTATTTCACTTAGCATAATGCTTTCTAGGTCCATCCATGCTGTCACAAAGCATAAGATGTCTTTCCTTTTTAAAGGCTGAGTAGTATTCCATTGTATAAATGTACCAGTTTGTTTTATCTACTCACTACTGAGGGACAATTGTGCATCCTTCCAAAACTTCACTATTGTAAATAATTCTGCAATAAACATAGAGGTGCATACATTCTTTCAAATTGGTGTTTGGATAAATTCCCAGAAGTGGAATTGCTGTGTCATAAGACAGTTCCATTTTTAATTTTTTGAGGTAACTCCATACTGTTTTCCACAGTGGCTGCATCAATTTGTATTTCAAGCAATAATGCGCAAAGATTTCTTTTTCTCCACATCCTTGCCAAAACATGTTTTTTGATTTATTGCTGATAGCCATTCTGACAGGTGAGAGGTGATATCTAATTGTGGTTTTAATTTTTATTTCTCTGATGATTAGTGATGTTGAGCATCTTTACATATGTCTATTGGTCATCTGTATGTCGTCTTTGGAGCAGTGTCTATTCAGGTACTCTATCCATTTTTAATTGGATTTTTGTTGGGAAAATTGACAGATACATGCCAAATAATGAAACTAGGCCACCTTCTTACACCATACACAAGAATAAACATAAAATGGATTAAAGGTTTAAGTGTTAGATTCAAAACCATAAAAACCCTAGAAGAAAACATAGGCAGTAAAATCTCAGACATTTCTTGTAGGAATATTTTTTTCTGCTGTATATCCTCAGGCAAGGGCAACAAAAGAAAAAATAAACAAATGGGACTACATGAACTAAAAAATTTTACACAGCAAAGGAAGCCATTAACAAAATGAAAAAATAACCCCGTGAAATGGGAGACAATATTTCCCAATGATACAGCTGGTAAGAGGTTAATATCCAAAATTCATAAAGAACTTATACAACCACACACACACACACACACACACACACACACACACAATCTTTGAAGGTAAAATGTGGAGGAGACAACTTATCCCTACAAATGTACTATTGCTTTGATAAATTGCCTCCAATAGTGTGAACTTGGAGAGGAATATTAAGGAAAACAAGTTGCCTAGTGCAGAATCAGATTTAGAGTTGAATAAGAATATCAAAGCTTCAGCTTTTTAGAGAGTAGCTAGGAAAGCTCTTACCCACCAAAGAGCAGCATCGAGAGCTAGTCTCACTTCAAGGCTGTGAAAATTGTATCTAAAGTTAGGCAAGAACTGGGAAGCAATGCCAAGAGCTAGGGAACTGAGCCTGGTTAGAAGTTAGATATTGCAGTTTAAGGAAAGGTTCCAGGGATAAACACAAACCAAACCAAAATAATCAGAAACACAAACCAAATAACTAGAAAATTAGAGGAAGGTCTAGTAATAAACACAGGAACAGCAACAAAACAGAGGTGTTAGTTAGTCCTCCATAGAAAGACAGTTCCCTCACTAGCAGACACTTCTAGCAAGGGAACTATCACTTTAAGATTCAGAGTATTCTTGGATTGTGAAGGGGTTAGGTCCACCAGCATATCTGATGACAGGTGAGATATAGGACAACACAAAGGTGGACCTGAGAACAGGTCTCCAAGTTGCACATTAAAAAATATATATTTTTATTGAGTTCTGAGAAGAAGGGAGAGGGAGAGAGAGAGAGAAATATCAATGATGAGAGAGACACATCAATTGGTTGCCTCCTGACCATAGTGTGGGATCAAGCCTGCAACTGAGGTACGTGCCCTTGACCAGAATTAAACCCGTAGGCCAACACTGTCCACTGAGCAAAACCAGCTTGGGCCAAGTTGCACATTTTTGTTCACTTAATAAGCTCCTTTAAATAGCCTTTTGGTTAAAATGCAATATCTAACTTAATAATTTTCTATTGTAGCTTTGTTAACACATGGATTTTAACGTCTTTAAAATCTTTTTAATACTACAAGTTCAAGACAATTTGCAGAATATAAAAAAAATCACTGATGATGTTTGAATATCAAAATGATACTGAAACTCCACTGACATCCTTTACTCAGAAATTCTTTAAAGGTATAAAACAATGATAATATCTAGTGTGAGCTAGGATCAAGAGAAATAGTCATTACCATTCTTGTTCTAAAAGACATTTTGGCAATATGTTTCAAAAGCCTCAAAAACCTGCCAACCTATTGACCTAAGAATTCTATTAGTAGGAGTTTAACTTAAAAATTAATCAAATAAATACATGCAAACACATGTTAAAAGTTCATAGCACTATGACTTGTAATATTAAAATTTTTGGAACAACTACATTACCAATAATATGGCTTATCCTATATAATAAAATCCTAATATGCAAATGGACTGAATGGTGGAATGACCAGTCGGCGGTGGGGCAGGGCCAGCAAGCGATGGCACCAGGCCAGTCAAGGTGGGTGCCAGCAGGCAGAGGGAGGGGACGGCGATTGGGGGGCGGTGGTGACCAGCAGCAGTGGAGGGGTTATGGTGGGGGCAGGGCCGGCCACTCACCAGCCAGCACCTTCCCCGATCCCCTGCCAGTGGCCTCCTGCAGAGGAAGGCTGGTGGTGGTGCAATGGGGGTTGGGGCCCCTGATTGGCCCGCTGGTCACCTCCCACAGAGAGAGGCCAGACTGTGGCTTAGGTCTGCTCCCCCCAGGGAACGGCCTAAGCTGTCAGTCGGACATCCCCCAAGGGCTCCTGGACTGCAAGAGGGCGCAGGCTGGGCTGAGGGACCCCCTGAGTGCATTAATTTTCATGCACTGGACCTCTAGTTTAAAATAATCATATATATTCAGGAATAGATATGCTATGAAACCAATAAAACAGATGTAGATTCTCTCTGGGTGGTAATATAATAAAATATTAAGTGGCAATTACTAATGTATTTCTTCAGACTGTAGCTGGAGCTTGCATATTATAGTGGGTGATAATATTTACAAGCTTTTCTTTCTTATATCTTTTTTTTGACCTATTTAAATCTATATTGTCGTTTTTCTTAGTGTTCATTTTGGTATTCTAAGTTATTTCTAAACTTCTCTTATATAATTTGTCACCTTTAATTGATACCCTCTTGACTCTGAAACCCTACGTAAGTGGCAAACAGCAACTTATTCTATATCACACCTTCTTTCCCCTTTCCAAATATTGGTTGGCTATATCTTTTCTATGGTGTCTGGGCATATAACTTTTATTTTACTCTCTTCATTCTAATGTTCACATTTATTCTATTCTTTGTTCTAAAGTTAAATGTAATTTATTCACACTGCCAATCCTTTCCCGATAGGGTTTAAAGTCACTTATTGGTTTTATGAAGTCCGTTCTTCAGTAATTTCCTCAAGGAAGACTCATAAGAAAAATATTCCCTGACTTGTTGTAAAGTCAAACACTTTCATTTTTACCCTTTCTGCAGGAATGTTGGCTTGGATGAATAAAAAAGCCTAGTGCACACTTTTTTCTTAAGTGTTTTGTGGTGCTCTCCCCATTTTTTTCTGGTGTTGAATTTTGTTGTGAGGAAACCTGAATCAGATTGACATCTTTTTCACTAAAAAGTAACTTGAACCCCCCTGCTTAGTTAACCAAAAGATTCCACTTTATTTTTTTAAATTCAGTAAGTTTATCAGAATATGTCTTGCTTTTAAATGTTCTGTGTTGTTTTTCCCTGAGATATTTTTTCATGGTCCTCAATTTTAATTTGAGTAGTCTTTTTACAAATATTTTTTATGGATTTCAGAAAGGAAGGGAGAGGGAAAGAGAGATAGAAACACCAACGGTGAGAGAGAATTCATTGATTGGCTGCCTCCTGCACACCCCACAGTGGGGATCGAGCCCACAACCTGGGCATGTGTTCTGACCTGGAATCAAACCATGACCTCCTGGTTCAGAGGTCTGACCCATGATGGCTGGGCTAGTCTTTTTTATTTTTTATTTTTTTAGGAAAGCTTTTAAAATATTTTTTTCAAACATTTGTACTGTTATATTGTTTTGATTTTTTTTAGTGTTTCAATTTTTGCATTTATCATTTTCTGTCTAGCTTTTAAAAAATCTTTATTTTCTTTTATTTTGACCACTTTTGTATTTTATCCTACAAGTATCCCACAGGATATAATATTCTTTTTGTTTCCTTCAATTTTGTCTTCCTTTCTATGATTAATTTTCCACTTCTTTCCTGAATCTTGTCAACTAAATGTCAAGATATTATAATTATTAAACATTTCTTAAATGGAATTTGTATTTTTCAAATGTCTCATTTAACTCTGAGCAGCAAATATCTCCTATTCTCTGAATTATCAAACTATAATTATTGTGATCAAATTGAGCATTGAAAGCTATTAAAGCTGTGGTATAATCTCCTCTCCTGTGACATTTAAACAGGTCTCCCGTTATCTTTTAGGTACAATCCACCTTATCTAGAGAACTAATCAGATTCTTACATAAAATGCTTCCATATATTAGTAAACTTAAAGTCCTATTTAATTCAAAGAGAGTTTAACTTGCTTCATGGACAACTATGCACCTTTTCACCTGCTTCAAGTCTTTGTTGATGTTATATTCTTTCCCTAATATTTTCAGAAGTTTTGTGATTTTTAAAGTATTTACTATTTTTAAATGAATCTAGATAGATTCAGCAAGTTATACTGGGCCCTATTTCTGTAAGGAGCTGTTATTTTCTGACTCATGACCCTTAAAGTTCCAAGTGATTTAATCATTTCTCTTAAAACGATATCAATATTATTAGTCACTCATTTGTTAATTTTTTAGAAATGTATTACCTATGGTATATAAACACTGGTAGATTCTGTAAAATGAATTCTACAAAGATGAATAAGACAGAGTAGCAGAATTTCAAAAGCACATAATCCAGGAGAAACATGCAATTCAATAAAAAATGAGATAAAAAATGAGTGATGAGAGCTATAGTAAAAGAACAATGAGTTGTTTTGCAAAATAGGGATGGAAGAGGTTATTTCCGAGTGGATGCATGCAGCCTTCTTTAGTGATCTAGATGTCTCGTTAAAAGGGAGAGATTCCTCATTCCTTGAATTTTTTTTAAATGAAGGTGGTTATGACACAGTGGGTCTGGGACTTATACTAGAGAATAGTCTGTGTATAGACCAGTTAATTTCGCTTTGTTTAGCAACCTGCATCCTAATCCTAGCAATCCCCTTACAAAAAATGGTTCTAGTCACAATGAAAGAGCACAGAGATTGCCTTCTGATAACTTGGGGATAGTAGCTTCAGCTTTATGTATGAAGGATGCAAGTTTACTCACTGGTTGATGGCTCCATTTGTCATGCTATATTGGCAATATTGCATTGACCTAATTATAGTCATTTATAATTACATTGCTCCCAATGTCACCATGACTTAAGTTTTCTAAAAGTTAAAGGAGACAACATTCAGTAATCAATATTACATTTAAGGAACAGTATCTAATTCAATCACCCTTGCTGAATAGAGGATGACTTTGTACTGATTAGATCATTTCAAAAGTCAGATTCCTCAGTTAATCATTATACTGACACTGAGCAGAGACTTGAGGTTGATGATTCTCTTGCCAAGTTTTTGGAATTCATTGGCTAATGATGCATTCTCAGGTGCTCATCTTTTCCTTATATAGCATTCTGCTTCACACTTAGCTCTAGTGCATAAGAGTCTTGCTCATTTCTCCAAACATTGCTATTATCAGTTATTATAATCTGGCCAGAGCCAGCTAAATGAAACTTAAAAAAAAAAAAAGGAGAAATGAGTTTCAGGAAAATTGCTGACTCCAGGAAATCAAAAGTTAAGGGAAATGCATTTATTCTGAAAAGCATCTATTAATCAGGACTCTGTCTGCTTGATTTAAAGCTCTTTCGGTAAAAAGCAACAGAAATCCATTTAAACTAACTTATGTATAAAAAGGAATTCATTATAAGAACAAGGAAGTATGTCCTGAGCCCTGTGGAAAAGTCACAGCAGGACTAATACCAGAACATGGGGATATCAGGCAACAAAGCAGAAAGTCTCAATTTCTATGTCTCTCTGTATTTCTTCCTAATTATCTCTTGGGTTTGCCTTTCGTATTCAAATTCTGGTCTCTTCCCTCTTGAGATTTGATGTGTTCATAATGAAAGTGCAAGTGTTATAATTTTTTCTTCGAAGTCCAAGTGTTATTGAACACTGATGTGTGACCTAGTCCCAAGTTTGTGAAAGAAAGGTCTTAATCAGCACAGTGTAAATCAGGTATCCACCCCACGTGCTTTCAGATATGGCCAGTTGTGCTCACGTAGTGTAAGCACAGCTCACTTGTGGGGAGTTTCTAAAAAGTCTCCCCTCCATGAGAAACTGCTTGAAAGTTTCCGCCATCCTTGCTCTAGAAAGGACTTTTCTTGAGAGGATGAGAGTTTCCATGAGTTGTTTAACATCACACAGCAGGCAAGTGGCAAAGCTGGCAACAGCCTTAGGTCTGTCTGTCTCCTTACAAACCCCCCCCCTTTTTGCCAAATTCACAGATGAAACAAATGTATTGAAGTTTGTTCTTCTCTGCTAATTTTAAGAGAAAGTGTACAGGTAGAGTGCTTCACAGGGTACAGGTAACAGAGACAGTTTGAGAGAAACTTAAGTGTGAGGAACATTTTTCACATTTTTGAAAGTGACATGAAGACTGGTCTCATAGTAAAACTGCGGAGGCCGTGGAAACCTGCCACCCAGAATCCTGCTGAAGGGAGTGAGGTGACCAATGCACCTCCCGGAATTCACCTCTGAGTGGTCACAGGGACCAGGATTTCCCCGCACTATGCCCACTCAATGAGCACAGGGAACCAGTAGTAACCATTCCTGTAAGAGAGAGGCCTCTTTTAATGGGCAGCATAATTGACACACCCCATCTGCTGAAACGTCTTTAGAACTGTGCTGCAGCCTGAAACTCTCCTCACCCGGTACTCCTTCCAGTCCTCTTCATTCAAAGGTATCAAACCTGCATCTCACCTGAATCTCCTACCTACCTCTTCCCTTTCTCTGCATCCTTCATAGGTGTTTCCTTCAACCTATTACATGCATAACCTTATCCAGGCATATACTTATTAGGAGATGTGATGACACAAACACTTTGGAGAGATATTTTAAAAATAAAAGAAGATAAAGCTGTATTAAAATGAAAGATGGAAACAATTGGAAAAATATTTAAATAGATTTTCTTTCCGTATTGTTTGTGGGAAGTTATAGGACTTTCCAATGATTTTATTGGAATGTTAAGAATAGCATTTATTGTTTTTCCCTCTTGAGGAAAACACACACATGGCACATGTAACACATATTAAAAGAACAAAAATGCAGAATGTTAAAGCTACAAAGTGAAATTAACTCATGAATTACTACTATTACCTTTTGATACATTTTCCAGTCTTCTGGCTATGGCTTTTTTTTCTAATTAGGATTAAATTAAACTATTTGAATATTTTGTGTTTACTAACCTTATATTTTCAATACTTTCCACTGTCATGAAATCTGTATTTTCTTCTTAATTAACGCAGATTTGAACTTAGGATTTTCTAAGAATTTTGTGTTATATCCTTCTTTTCATTCTTAGTGAACCTTCTGAACAAAAGGTGCACGTGGGGTTGATTGTAAAAAAAAATGAAGATACAGCTACCTGAATGGTGTTTTTTGTGTTGGAGGAAAAGTGACAACCCAACACCAGGATTGTGGTAGGGGTAAGGGTGGTCTAATGGCCACAGAAAATATGGAGATAAGGAGACAGGAGATGAATTAATGGTATTTGTCTTTCGGAATTGCACTAAAGCCTTCTTCTCCGAGGCCAAGGCTCCAGTGAGGCTCCCTCAAACTGTAACACGTCCTTATCTATAATTGATTGTTTGTCCTGCTGTCCTTCACCAGAGGGCTCTGACCATTGTTCGCTCACCATTTCTCTCACCCATGAGAAGTCTATTGGAAATCGCAGGATGGCCCAGGTTCTCTACTGCCCACACATCTCCAAATGGCATTCCTGCCCTCAGATGCATCATTCTATGAAGCAAACGAATGTCATATCCTTGTTGGGGCAAACTAACAGGACACATTACACTGACTATCCTCAGGTGGTCCTTCCAAAAATAAGGACTGGACTCAATTATTGGAACCTATTTGGGAAATCGAAGGCCTACCAGCCCGCTGGGAGGCCACACCAGAGGCACTGTGCATTCCTCTATTGAGGTAGGAACCACTTGGGTCAGAGTACTTATAAACAGCACTTTCTTCCCAGGGGAACCATGTGTGCCTTTGGGATTTATTTCCTGTGAGGGAACCAGGCAGAATCTTGCCACCCTCCAGAGAACAGAGTGATTTGTACCTTCCTTGGCCCAGGTCATCCTCACTGATTGGGCTTGTAATAGGTGATGGTATTGCCCTAGACTTCCTCCTTCTGGGCCAAAAATAGATTTTGTGCAATTCTTAATAAATCTACGATAGATAGATTAATGCCTGAGTCTAGTGGAAAGTCAATATAGAAATTTAAGGAGAAAGATCTTCGATTTTCTAAAATAGGCACTAATGTTTTATCATATTTGTTCAGCTGGGACCCTGGAGGTATGGCTGAGGTGAATACTTGTCCACTTCTTATTATAAAAAGTCATTCTCAAGTACTAAGGTATTTATCTGTTTAATGCAAATTTATATAAGCAGCTTAGGAGGTAACAGCTTAAGGATTTTGATGGGTAGTTTGGACATCTTTTGTGTTGTTTGAGCTGTGGGGTTTTACTTTTCTACGTTGAAGATACCATGATGGCAGAGCTAGCTGATGGTTGACGTCTGCTTGTGTGGTGAACATTCGGAACTGGTCCATTCTACCTAGAGCTGCATCAGGATATTTTTCTGACTGTGCCCAGATGTCAAGAAGTCCCATTCCTCAAGAAGATGACAGCTGTTTTGTTAGGCTAAGCCGTGGTCAGCAAACTGCGGTTCGGCAAACCGCGGCTCGCGAGCCACATGTGGCTGTTTGGCCCCTTGAGTGTGGCTCTTCCACAAAATACAGGCTCTTCCACAAAATACCGACTTCTGTGCATGGGCCACGAAGTTTCAATCGCACTGTATGGGCGCGCCCCCACGTGGTATTTTGTGGAAGAGCCACACTCAAGGGGCCAAAGAGCTGCATGTGGCTCGCGAGCCACGGTTTGCCAAGCTTCAAAATCAGGAGCATCCAAGATAAATAGGTTCTCTCAAACAATACAGATCTCCACCTGTCAAAGTGGTTTCAAGGGGTGAATTACGCTTCTAACCTCTCCAGGTCTTGGGAATGAGGCATGATCAGTGGGGTTCTACCAATATTTTGTTGAGCTGTCTTTTCAGGGGTAAGTTTTCTGGGTCCTCAAATAGTTCTTCATTTTTTTTCAATCCCTTAATCATGTAGATGGGGTTCTGAAGGTTAGAAAGGAATTATCAAGTTGTCTCTTATCAAGTTCCACTTTAACCAAAACTGTGTTGTCCTTCTATGGATCATACCATGTCACTGCATATTAGAGTGATGTGAAAGAAGCAGGTAGAATGGAATATCCTGTGAGGTGGTATCCTATGTGTGTTAATGGCATGCCAGTCTGGATCTCTACTGGATAAGTCCTGAAGGAAGACTTATCCAAGCTGTGAGCAGATTCAGTGAACCAAAACCACTACACATGTTCTGTTGAAGAGGGTGTTACACCTCTCACAAGTGTTTGTCATGATAGGCACTATTTATTGAGGACCTCTTCCTTGCCTGTTTCGGTAATAATCAAATCACATAGCATCATTATTCACTCCCTTTACCACTTATTATGATTCCTGTTTTTCACAGAAGCAGATAGGCTCAGTAATAAATCACTTACTCAAATAATACAGCTTAGAAGTGGTAGAATTAAGATTTGAATGAGAAACTGTCTAGCTCTCAAATCCATGTAATTTATATAGGATAATGTACTAAAAGACATAAACTAATAATAATCTCCCCAAACACCTCACTTTTAAAAATTTTATTCAGTCTTTAGCATAATCCTATGTAATATTTATTTTCCATTTTACATATGAGCAAACTAAAGTTCAGAAAGAACTAATATACTGTAACTCAAAAAGTAGAAATCAAATTTTGCCTCATTTAATTTCCAGCCAAATAAATATTCTTTCCATTTACCACAATATTTCTCAATCATTGTTTTCATATTTTATGGGGCATTTCAATGGTGTGTTCATTATCTGACCTTGTGAAAGTAGTTAAGGCATTATTTCTTTAAGAAATATAAAGCCATTGAAATTCTCTTGAGTGCATCTTAAAAGTAAATAGGTTAATGAGAATTAAGGTCCCACTTTTGATATATCACCTTTATCACCTTGGAAAAAGAGGACTAGTCAGGAGTAGATGGTAGGTTTCAAACAGAAGTGGAGGAGAAATCATCCACTGGATAAGTACTCTCATACACACACACACACACACACACACACACACACACACACACACTGAGTGGCCAGATTATTATGATCACCTGACATTTGTAGGCAAATTAACTATAAATTCACGCTGAAGTTGCTAGAAGGCCAGACCATTATAAATAGGGAAACAGGTGGTTTACTATGACAGTGGAAGTGATTTTTTTTCTGAAGATATGGATAAACAACGTGATTTAGCAGCCTTTGAATGTGGAATATATTTGAACGTGAGTGACCAGATTATTATGACCACCTGATGTTTGTAGGCAAATTAGCCATACACTGCATCGTATGGGATATGGAAGCCAAAGGCCTGTTCGAACACCTTTGCTGTCTGCAGTTACCAAGATAAAACATCTCCAATTCACACAGGAACACAAGGATTGGACAGTCGAGCATTGGAAAAAAGTCATGTGGCTTGATGAATCACGTTTTCATTTGCATCATGCAGATGGCAGAGTGAGAATTCAGCGGAAACAGCATGAAAGCATGTATCCCACATGCATGAGTACAACCCTTCAAGCTGGTGGGGGCAGTGTTATGGTTTGGGGCATGTTTTCCTGGCATGATTTGGGCCCTTTAATTCGTGTGGAACAACATCTGAATAGCACAACATACCTAAGTATCATTGCTGATCAGTTTCATCCTATCATGTTGATGGCATATCCAAATGGAGATGGCTTCATCCAACAAGACAATGCACCATGCCATGGTGCTCGTATTGTGCAGGAGTGGTTTCAAGAACATGAGGGAGACTTTACCTTGCTTAGGTGGCCTCCACAATCACGAGATCTCAATCCAATTGAGCATTTGTGGGACGAAGTTACAAGAGCCATCAGGCAGCTGGTTCCACAACCATCAAATCTCATAAAACTCGACAGTGCTATTCATCAGGCATGGTGTCAGATTCCTTGCATCACCTTTCAACATCTCGTGGAGTCAATTCCAAGAAGAATTACTGCAATATTGAAGGCAAAAGGTGGCCCAACGAAGTACTGATGGGGTGGTCATAATAATCTGGCCACTCAGTGTGTGTGTCTGGGATATGTGTGTGGGATATATATATATATATATATATATATCCCAAGTTCATAAATCGCATTGTTTACCCATATCTTCAGAAAATAATCACTTCTACTGTCATGGTAAACCACCTGCTTCCCTATTTATAATGGCCTGGCTCTCTAGCAACTTCAGCACAAAATTATAGCTAATTTGCCTACAAATGTCAGGTGATCATAATAATCTGGCCACTCAGTGTATATATAAATATATATATAGTGATGTTATCTATAGTAAATATCTATATATATAAAACCCTAATATGCAAATAGACAGAATGGCGGAACAACTGAACAACTAGTCGCTATGATGTGCACTGACCACCAGAGGCACATGTGGAACATGATGGGCATTGGCCATGCTGAAATGGTGGAGCAGGTGAGTGGCGTTGCCAGACCAAGGTGGGGTGCCGGTTGCTGTTTTTGGGGTGAGCCGCGCTATGGCCCCACCTGGGTGTTTTCACCTGCTGCTGGCACCAGCCCGGCTCGCACCTGCTGCTGGAGTCACCACTCACACCCACTGCCAGCAACTGGCATCAGCCCTGATCGCCCCTCAAGGCTTCTCCCCCTTCCCCTGCTCCTGAGGGGCGATCAAGGCTGTTAGCCACCTCTCGCACCTGCTGCTGGCGATGGCCCAGCTCACCCCTGCTGCCAGTGCCAGAGCCGCTGCTCACGCAGACCCCAATTGCTCTGCGCTGTTAGTGGGTGGGAGTGGCGGCAGCAGGAACAGGGCTGCCAACAGACAGGGAGCCAGGGGCCAGGGGCCAGGGTGGGAGGGGTCAGGTGGGGGCACCGAGGATGGGCCGAGACCCGCCCCTGTGCTTACCACAGCCTCGCAGCCCACAGTTCCTTTCTAGGTGCACAAATTCGTGCACTGGGCCCCTCATATATCATAAAGCAGAAAGGCCACTGCTATGAACAATTTTTCAGTTTTTAGTTATAGTTCTGCTACATACAATTCCTTTAAAGTGAAGTCCAGCATATAAAATATGTACATCGGAATCAGGCTTTTAAAGGGTCCCAGGTTCGATTCCGGTCAAGGGCATGTACCTTGGTTGCAGACATATCCCCAGTGGGAGGTGTGCAGGAGACAGCTGATTGATGTTTCTCTCGCATCGATGTTTCTAACTCTCTATCCCTCTCCCTTCCTGTTTGTAAAAAAATCAATAAAATATATTAAAAAAATAAAAAATAAAATAAAATACATTGGGCAAAAAAAAATGTGGCCTTTCAAGGAAGATAGCAAGGATATTTCAGTTCAGAACAAACACTGAGTCACCCACGCTCTGTCTCAATCAGATAATTTGTTGTTTTATAAAATCATAATATAGGCATCTTCTTTAATTTTTCAGTGGTAACTGAGCGTAATCTGAAGAGAATAATCCATTTAAATAAGTTTGAATACTTTTATGATGAACTACATGAGCCATCTAAATTACTTTGCAGGGAGTCATGATATATTGTTCAAATTAATATATTGCTAGAAATGGCCTGCTCAGTCTGAACACAGATATAAACAAAATTGAGTCCAAATTCTTTCTGAAAAATTTGCCTTGTTGAAGAAAATAGTTTGAATCCAGTGTAGAAGGAGTTTCATTTCTCTTTGATTACTCTGTTACTCCAGTTTATTAAAAGCCTAGGGTTGGTTGGTATGTAATAAATCACAAGGCTGCTTATGAAGAGAACTTCCTAGCAGAGCTCATCATTATCCTTTAAATTATTTTTCATCTTTACTTTTAATACTATCATAAATTAAATTGACCTTTCTCTTTTTTTTGTTTACTGTTCTATAAATTTAACACACACACACACACACACACACACACACACACGTAAATATACATGCATATCCATGTTATCATACACACAATCAGGCTATAGAATGCGTTCATCCCTCCAAAAAATTTCCTTGTACTCTCCCTTTATAGTTATATTCTGTCCCCATCAATATTCCCCCATGTAATGTAGTACATGGGGCTTGTGTTTGGTTATTAAATATAGAACCAATATGCTAATTATATCAGAGTAATGGTTCTCTATGATCTTGAGTGTGTATCTGGGGGGAGAGGCAAGGGTAGAGTGTATTTACCTCCCTGGGGAAGGGGCATTACATAATTTCATGAAGAGTTTTTGTATTTATGAAGTAAATTCCCTGCTATGGATTCTGATTTAAAAACAAAAAACAAAAACCTTCCTGTCTTGGGAAGAGGAAATATATTTCCCTCTCCTGTCTGAAAATCACTACAATTATTGAACAGCATTATTTGTGAAAATACATGATATCCTTAGGTAGAGGTTTAAGAACAATGGCTCTGAGGGGAAAAAAACACTTTTGGTATTAAAGACACCTCTTTAAGGTCCAGTTGGGTTATTTATCATAAAAATAGCATTTAAGGTCTTCATAGTTCCCTAACTTTGAACTCCTTGAGGATATGAACTGAGTCCTGTACACTGTTAAATTCTCGAGGCATGAAACATTTTTTTGAACTTTGCAGATAATCAGTAAGGAAGTGATGAATACATTTCCTGAGCTTTAATCTACTCTTTAAAATTAAATTGATAAAACTTAGAGATTTTTTCTTCTTATCACAACATCATAACAGGAAATAAAATCATCCTTCCACCTTAAAAGTTAGAAAGCCACTAAAAGAACATACAAAACAATAGTTTTCAGACTTTGGCAGCAAAAATCAAAGGACTATGATTTCTAAGAGAAGCATAAATAAACAAGGTAAACCCTGTATTTGCTCTAGCTTAGAATTTGGATTCAGATCCCTGGAGGAAGTACAGAGCAGAGGAACCCAAACAAATCTTAGCATTTTCACTGAATATAAGAGAAGGAAATCAGAAGCCAGGCAAAGTTGTTCAAGTTTATGGGGAAGTTTACTAGAGGGAAGGGAACACAAAGCACTAGCCATTGTTGTCTGAGTGTAGGTTTGTGCATGCACAGGAAGAAATTACCCAAAGACCTTGAAATGAACCACTGAAAGCTAAGGGTTCAAACAATATTTGAAACTCATACATGTAAAGACTAGTTCATGTTCCCACCAGATGGAATGGAAAGACTTTATTAAATTTGTGACATTTGGATGGAATTCTCAGAAAAATATTTCATGACTTAGTATTTCCACTTCTATGTATATACCAAATAAATTTGATAGCATAAGTTCACTCAAAAACATGTATACAGATCTTCATACCAGCATTATTTATAATAACCCAAAGTAGAAATAACCCAAATGCCCATCAGCTGGTAAATGAATAAATAAATGTGGTATATACATATGATGGAATATTATTCAGCCTTATAAAACAAATTGATTTTTTAAATATATTTCTTTATTAATTTCAGAGAGGAAGGAAGAAGGAGAGAGAGAGAAACATCAATGACGAGAGAGAATTATTGATTAGCTGCCTCCTGCACGCCCCACACTGGGGATCGAGCCCGCAACCCAGGCATGTGCCCTTGGCCCGAACCGAACCTGGGACCTTTCAGTCTGCAGGCTGTTGCCCTATCCACTGAGCCAAGCCGGCTAGGGCACAAATGAATTTTTATTATATACTACAACATGATGACTCTTGAAAGTATGCTACGTGAAAGAAGACAGATACAAAAGGCCTCATATTATATGATTTCATTTCATGAAATGTCCAGAATGGTCAAAATAAGTAAATGATTAAGAAAATAAATGGTTACCAGGGGTTGGAAGGAGAGAGAGAGATATAGAATTACTAATACATAAAATGGGATGTGGAGTTTCTTCTGGGAGTGATAAAAATTTTGTGGAATTAGATAGTGATGAAGGTTGCATAAACTTGTGAATACACAAAAAACCCCACTGAATTTTATACTCTAACAGAGTAAATTTTATAGTATGTAAAGTATATCTTAGTAAAGAAGAAAGGTATTGCTTTATTAGTGGGACTAAATTATCCTGATTCACTCTAATAAAACTCAACACCAAATCTTGGGCTATGGCTGAGTGTTGAGATCTGCAAATTCTTTCTCCACAAAGCAACTGTGACGCTAGGCAAATGGATGAAAACAACCATTTCAGTGCTCTGAAAATTAGTTAAAATAATCAACAATCTGAGAAGTATTTATGTTTTAAAAACTTCTGAGTTTCAGTAAAGAAGTGTAGGTGCCTGTGGCATTCTGGCCTGGGACTGTTCTCTTTGCCTTATCTTGATTGGTGTGGGAATTTGACCAGGGCAGGGTAGGGCAGGGCAGGTAATGAGTAGTGGCAGAAGAGATCTCACTTGATTTGTAGCAGTAAGCAATGCCCGTGCCCTGTGGATCAGTCAGATCTATTACCTGGAGGTTATGGGTTTAGTTGGGACACATGTGCACAGCTCAGAACTGAGAAGGCCCAAGCTATTCACACACACACCCCTGGACAATGTCAAGACTGACACAGTGCATAGCAGACTCAAAAAGCCTCATTTCAAGTCAACCCCAGGGAACATGTCAAAATAGCCTGAAGTTAAAATTTACCTTTACCCAAAGACAGCTCTATCATCAGAGGACACAAGTCTTTCTTGCCCCAGGCATTGAGGACAACTTCTGTCTAATTATTAACTAATCATTAAATGACACAGGCATGGGGAAAATCCTTAGGAAGTCATGACTTGGGGTAGTGAGCACAAATACAGTGTACAGAGGATGTGTTGTAGAATTGTACACCTGAACTGTATAGTTTTGTTAACCAGTGTCACACCAGTGAGTTCAATAAAAAGGAACAGCAACAAAAATAAGATTAAAAATAAAAATAGGGAAAAAAAACACAGGGTAGACATCAGGGATCATAGATTACAGTGTTAGATACATTTTACCGATTTATTCCAAGCAAGTAATTAAAAGACACAAACAAGAAAGAGCAGTAATAAAAATTATTTAGAGGGAAAATCATAATCCATAGTTGTGACAATATATTATACAAAATGTCCACTTTTAAAAAGATGTGAGACAGTGGATTCCACATGTAAGTGAAATCATATGGTATTTGTCCACTCATGTACTGATGGACCCGCACTGTTTCCAAATCTTGGCTATTGTAAATAATGCTGCAAGGAATATAGGGGTGCATATATTCTTTTGTATCAGTGTTTCGGGTTTCTTTGGATATATTCCCAGAAATGAAATTGCTTAATCATAAGGCAGTTCCATTTTTAATTTTTTGAGGTAATTCCACTCTGCTTTCCACAGTGCCTGCACCAATCTGCATTCCCACCAACAGTGCACCAGGGTTCCCTTTTCTCCACACCCTCACCAACACTTGTTGTTTGTTGGTTTATTGATGATAGCCATTGACACAAGTGTAAGGTGGTCTTAATTTGCATTTCTCTGATGATTAGTGACATGGAACAAAAATAATAAGTGAATTGAAGGTAAATAAAAAGTATCTAATCTAAAGAAAAAAGATATATTAAATATACATAAATTTAATGCAATTTCTGAAAACCAGGCTATGGTTTTTTCTTTTGTAGATATAAGCAACCTTATTATAAAATTTGTATGAAAGCACAGACTTTAGAATTGTTAAAACAATCTTTGCAAGGAAAAAAAATGTGGGAATGTGGGAAGAATTACATTTCTCTCTAGGAAAGACTCATTGTGTAGCAATAAGAGTGAGTTATTGGCAGAGATCTAGCCACAAAGATAATAGAAATGAACAAAGAACTTAGATACAGATCTAAAGAAATAAACCCAACACATTTTTATACAGGTGAAAAGCAATTTGATGGATCAAGGATAGACTTTGCAACAAATGATACTGGAACATTGAATATGAATAGCCTCTTTCCATAGGAGGAAAAAAGAATCTCAACCAAACCTAAGACCTTTCATCTATACTAACTCAAAATGGAATATAGACTTAAGTGTAAAACTATAAAACTTTTAGAAAAATAAGACATGGGAGAATATCTTCACATCTAGTCTAGGCACAGAATTCCTACACTTGATACTGAAATGCAGTGCATAAATGTAAAAATTGATGGCTTGAACCACATCAAAATGAAAAACTTTTGCTTTTTGAAACTCTGAAGAGCAAAATAAGATCAGCTACAAGATGGAAAAACATATTTACAAATTACAAAGCTAGAGTATATTAGGAACTGTAATAATTCAACAGGAGTAAAACTAATAACCCAATTGGAACATAGCCAAAAGGCATGAATAGACAGTTCACTGATGAGAACATACAGATGGCAAATAAGCACACAAAAAGATGTTCAACATCATTAGCTATAAGGAAAATGAAGATTATGACCACAATAAAACAATACTACTTACCAATCAGAATGGATAAAATAAAAAATAGTGACAACACCAGATGCCATCAGCTATGTGTAGAAAAAATGTATCATTCATGCATTGCTGGTGGGAATGTAAAGTGGCATATCTACTCTGAGAAAACAGGTAGGCTGTTCATTATACAGTTAAACTTGCATTTACCACATGAACCAACAATTGCACTTTTTGGCATTTATCCTAGAGTAATGCAAACTTAAGTTTATACAAAACTGATAATGAATGATTGTAGCAGCTTTACTTATAAGAATCCAAAACTGGAATGAGACCATACATTCTTCATCAAATGATGGATTATATACTGTGTTAGATCCATACTATGGAATACTACTCAGCAAAAATAAGGAACAAACTACTGATACATGCAATACTTGAATGAGTATTCAGGGAATGAAAAAATCTAATTTCAAAAGCTTATACACTATATGGTTTTGGTTTTATAATATTTTTGTGAAAACACAATTTTAGGAATAGTGGACAGATTAGTAATTTTGAAACACTAAGGAGGGAGTGGGAGATGAGAAAGAAATGGGTATGACATAGTAGGGAAACATGAGCTCTTGGTTGATAAGAATGTTCCGTATCTTGACTGTAGTATTAGTGTCAATATTCTTGTAATATTGTAATATAGTTTTGCAAGATGTCAATATTGAAGGAAAATGAGTAAAATATATGTGACATCTCAAAGCACAATGTGGGGGAATAGACTTCATGAACTAGTTAATCCAAGTCATTAAATAAATAAACAAGTACACAAAAACAAGCTTAAGGAAGGGGTAGATTACACTAATATAAAAGGTTCAAAAGAAAAAAGTCTAGTTTTCAAAAATAATTTTGAGTCATGGAAGGAAACACCAGGAACACGTGACCCATCACAGAGGAAAAAATTCAGAATGTTCTTTTGAGAAGGGCCACATTTTGGACTTAGCAAAAAAAGACTACAAAGCAGCTATTAGTTCAAAGAACTAAAGAAAAGTATACATAACATTTTAAAGGAAAATACAGCAATATCCCACCAAATAGTATAAATAGCCAAAAAATATAAAGAATGGAACTAAATAGAGATTATGGAGTGGAAAAGTATAATAATGGAAATGAAAAATTTATTAGAATAGGTCAACAGAAAATTTGAAATAGCAGGGGAAAAAATCAGTGAGTTTGAAGAGAGGTCTATTGAGATTACCCAATGGAAAGAACAAATAGAAAAAGGACCAGAAAAATGAACAGACCTTAAAAGACCTTTGGGAAACCATTAAGTACAACTACCTATACAGGCGTTGACAAAAGTAATGTTATAGTTGTACCTATAGAAAAGAATATAATAAATAATACAATAATAAACTCTGTTTCACATACTCATAACTGTAAACCTATGTTTGCCAACTCCTATAAAGGAAATTACAAATGAGGATTGGAAAGAAAGGGACACAAAAACATATTTGAAGAAATAATGGCTGAAAACCTCACAAATTTGATGGAAAACATTATTATGCTTATTTGATAAGCTCAGCAAATTCCAAAGTAGGATAAACTCAAAGAGATAGATACCTACATGCATCATAGTCAAACCATCAAAAGCCAAAGCAAAAAATTAGAATCTTAAAAGCAGCAAGAGAAAATCAACTAATCTGGTACCCATATTTCTCAATAAAATTAGCAGCTGCCTTCTCATTAGAAATAATGGACAACAGAAGTCAGTAGAATGATATATTTAAAGTGATGAAATAAAAAGACTGTCAACCAAGAATTGTATATCTAGCAAAAAAAAAGGTTGAAACTAAGACATTTTTGATAATCAAAAGCCAAAACTGAAGATAACTATCACTAGCCAACATTTCTTACAAGAGATAATGAGTTCTTCTGACTGAAAGGAAGGGTAGCCAACAAAAACTTTAACCCACAGGAAGAATTAAAGAACACTGGTAAAGGTAAACAGATAAGTAAATATAAAACAGTATACATGCAATTTTTGTAACTTGTTTCCTCTCATCTTTTACTTAGAAGACAACTATAATAGCCAAAAATTAGTAAGATGGGCTTATAATGTGTAACTATATATTGGTAATATGATATAAGAGTACAGAGGAGGAGTGAAGGAACAGAGCTATATGGAGCAAAGTTTTCATACATCATTTAAATTAAGTTGATAATATTTTAAGGAAATATTGTAATATGCAGGGCAGTCAATAAGAAAATAGCTTAAAATATATAGTAAATGGAATAAGATAAATAAAATGGTATATTTAGACAAATCTCTTTGACACAAAAGAGGACAGTAATGGAACAATAGAAATCAAGACAGAAGGCACACGGAAAACATAGTAAAAGTGTGCATGCAAATCTTACCTTATTAGTAATCACATTAATGTAAATGGGCTACATTTTCTGATCAAAAGGTTTGCAGAATGGATTAAATAAATCATTATTAAACTATATGCTATACATGAGGGAAACCCTTAGATTCAAACACACAAGTTGAAATAAAAAGGAAGAAAGTAGCATATCATGCAATCAGTACTGAAAGAGAGTTGGAGTGACTATACTAATATCAGACAAAATAAACTGTAAGACAAAATTGTTCACTGGAGAAAAAGAATTTATAGTAGTAATATGGTCAAACCATTATACAAATATAACAGTTGTACATATACGCACCTGGCAACACAGCCCCAGATACATGATACAAAAACGAACTTTTGAATGATCAAAAATAATATTAAGAAATCAATTTTAGCTGAAACCGGTTTGGCTCAGCGGGTAGAGCATCGGCCTGCGGACTGAAAGGTCCCAGGTTCGATTCTGGTCAAGGGCATGTACCTGGGTTGCGGGCACATCCCCAGTAGGAGATGTGCAGGAGGCAGCTGATCGATGTTTTTCTCTCATCGATGTTTCTAACTCTCTATCTCTCTCCCTTCCTCTCTGTAAAAAATCAATAAAATATATTTTTTTTAAAAAAAGAAATCAATTTTATTTATAACATTGCCAAAAATATAAATATTTAGGGATAATTTAATTGATTACTGCAACAGTTTACAGTGAAAATTATAAAATATTGTTGAAAGAAGTTAAATAAGAGCTAAGTAGTTGAAAAGATAAACAATGTTTGTGGTTAGACGATTAAATATTTTAGAGAGACATTACTCATCAAATGAAAATGCCAACTGCCTCATTTTGCAGAAAAGGACAAATGGGTCCTAAATTCATATAGGAGTTTAGAAACCAGTAAGTCAAAGCAATCTTGGAAAAGAAGAATGAAATTGGAGAATCAACTTTTTCTAATTTCAAAACTTACTACAAAGCTAAAATAATCAAGATAGTGTGAGATTGGCTTACAGATATAAGTATATATAATTGGTATTGGAACTGAAAATCCAGAAATAACCTCTTACATTATGATCAATTGATTCTGACAGAGGTACCCGGACAATTCAGTGGGGGGAAAGAATAGTATTTTCAACAAATGGTGCCAAGAAAAGTATATATTCATAAAATAATGAAGTTGGATCCTTAATGCAAACAATGTATAATAATTAACTCAAACATTATAGAAATAAATTTGAAAGCATGAACTATAAAATTATTCTAAGAAAACATAAGAAAAAATTTTTGTGGCCTTATATTATGGATTGATTTCTTAGATATGACACTAAAAGCTTACTCAACACATAAAAAAATGGGAATTGATAAAAATTTTAAAATATTATAAAAGACACATCAAAAAAGTGAAAATACAATCCACAGAATGGGAGAATATTTGCATATCCTACATACAATAAAGGATTCACATCCAGATTTAAAGAATTTCTACCAATCAACAATAAAAAGACATACAACCTAATTAGTAATTAAGAAAAGGGTTTGAATAGACCAGTGGTTCTCAACCTTAAACAAATAACCAATAAGCACATGAAAGTTGTTCAACATCATTGGTCTTTATGGAAATGCAAACAAAACCATAACGAGATACCACTTCATACCGCCTATGATGGTTAAAATAAAAATTATGGGTAATAATGTGTTAGTGATGGAAATGTGAAATGGTTGTATCCACTTTTGAAACAGTTTGGCAGTTCCTCCAAATATTAAAACATGGAGTTATCATATGACCCAGCAACTCCACAACTTAAGTATATACCCCATAGAATTGAAAACCTATTTTCACATATAAAAACTTGTATAAATGTTTATAGCATCCTTATGTATTGTAGCCAATAGATGGAAACAACCTAAATGTTCATAAATTGATAAATGGATAAGTAAAATGTGGTTCATCCATATAACATTATTTGGTCATAAAAGGAATGAAGTACTTACACATGCTATAGATGGATGAACCTTGGAAAACTATGCTAAATGAAAGAAGACAGACACAAAATGCCACATCTTATGTGATTCAATTTCTATATGTGAGAACAAGAAAACCCATGTAGAGATGAAAGATTAATGGTTACCATGGGCTGAGGTAAGAGTGTGAGATTTCCTGATAGGGTGATGAAATGCTCTGGAATTATATAGTGCTGGTTGCTATATAAATATACTAAAAGCTATTGAATTGTACTCTTAGAAAAAGTGAACAATATGTAGGTGAATTACATCTGAATAGGCTATTTTTGAAATGTGAATGAATTAAACAATCTAATCCAAATGCAGTGTTAGGGAAAATATATATTTGTAGCCCAGCTGGTGTTGGCTCAGTGGTTGGGCATCGACCCATGCACCAGGAGGTTGCAGGTTCGATTCCTGGTCAGGGCACATGCCTGGGTTGCAGGCTCCATCCCCAGCAGGGGGTGTACAGAAGGCAGCCAATTAATGTTGTTGTTTCTCTCTCTCTCTCCCTCTACTTTCCTCACTCTCTAAAATCAATGAAACACATGTTAAAATATATATTTTTAATCTTCCAAATGGAACATACAAGAAGCCTGCTTATAAATGTTTCATAAGGGGAAGACTCATATTCTAGCCACTTTATTACTTCCAATTGGGTTGTCTTTGGGTTAATCCTTCAACTGACCTTTCTCACAGAAAATTTTTAATAAAACCATTTGGGAAGCATTTCATGAAAGTGTCATGTGGATTATTACTCTCCCTAAGTCTATGTCAGGAGGAGAGATATATTTGGAAACAGTCGGAATATTGACTACCAGCGTTTCTCTATAGCTATCTTGCGTGTCCTATTTATTCTTATGAAATTCTTGATAGGAAACTTTAAGATAAGTTAAATGACCTGGAAGAGGAAGCCTATGAATCTGAGTAGAATGAGTCCATTGTACTCAAGTCATATTTGCCTAAAAATATCAAGGAAATGCAGAAGGAACATAATACACTGCCCTTCACTTACTGACATAATGTTCTTGACTCATCATTTGTAGACTTATGGACAGTCAGAACAAAAGGGAAAGGCTGAGGAGTAAATGGAGGCTAGAGTTGTTGGGTTTCAGATTATAATCCTACTTCAGAGCCTGGGCTGTGGAACAAATTTCCTAGGTTTAAATCTTGTATGACCTTGAGCTAGTGCCTAACTAACCAAACCTCACCAGTGCAACAGGGATGATAATAAAAGTACCTGGTAGGTGGTGGGAAGTTGAAATGATCTAATCACATGTAATACACCACAGGGCCTGCACCATAATAAATGCCCTTAAATATTAGATATTGCTGTTGTTGTGTTGTTGTTGTTGTTGTTGTTGTTGTTATTATTATTATTATTATTATTATTATAGCTCCAGAATCCCTAATTTAAAGTTCTGGTATCTGAAAAGCTCTGAAAATCAAAATCCTTTTTCATACATTTGCCACAAACTCATTTGGTATCAAAGCCTGAACTGAAATGATGTGAGGCTATTTATAGATTTGATGTGTATGTCCATTTGCTTAGCTGTAGAAATATTAAAGTGTTTAATTATGGGATGTTACTGGGAGTGTTCAGTAATATATAACATATTGGCTGTCTACAAATTTTTAAATTCTGAATTTGGAAAGCCATTTATCTTTGAGAGTTTAAGATAAAGGATTGGTGCCTGGCCCGTGTGGCTAAGTGGTTAAGCATTGACCTATGAACCATCAGAGCACATGCCTGGGTTGTGGGCTTGATCTTCAATAGGGGGCATGCAGGAAGCAGTCGATCAATGATTCTGTCTCATCATTAATATTTCTATGTCTCTCTCTCCCTTCCTCTCTGAAATCAATAAAAATATGTGTGTGTTTTTTTAATATATTTTATTGATTTTTTACAGAGAGGAAGGGAGAGAGATAGAGAGTTAGAAACATCGATGAGAGAGAAACATCGATCAGCTGCCTCCTGCAATTCTCCCACTAGAGAATGTGCCCGCAACCAAAGGTACATGCCTTTGACCCGGGATCGAAACCTGGGACCTTTCAGTTCGCAGGCCGACACTCTATCCAGGGACCCAACCGGTTTCGGCTATGTGTGTTTTTTTTAAAAAAATAAAGGATTGATGACCTATGTCTTCATTATAATTACTGTCACCAAAGGTCACAAAGTTCATAACCTTTCCTCTGTACTCAGTATGAGAAATTAGAGAGGACATAGTCCTATTGGGAAATGGTGCCACTAACAAGTGAGAGGTGAATAGCTAACACTATATTTAATTATAATCCTTGCCTCATATTTTCACATTCTGACTCAAATGTGTAGAAAAGGATTAAAGATAAAGCAATTAAAATCTAAAAAGAGAGAACTAAAAATAGCTACTCACAATTTACTACATCCTTTAAAAAATGAGTATTATTTTGCAAACATATAGTTAAGTTAGTATTATTTTTTTTCCCTATCTAGGTAATGATGAAACATAAGGAGAAGCAGAACTGAACAGAAATTCAGTAGTGTGGGTTTGTGATAAGTGAAGTACACTACAAAAAACTGTCCCTGGCTGAGAATGACTGCCTGGAGACTTAAGTCAAATAGCTCAGTCAAAGGAAACTCAAAGGTAGAAGCCCAGTGATACATTCACTGGAAGAAGACCCACTGATCTATTTTGCCCATTTGCAAGTTCTGGATACATTTTGCCAGTCTTCATCTCTGTAGAACAGTGCTACTTGCCCCTCAGGAGCCATATGACAATAGCTGGACACATGTTTTAATGTCATGATGCGGGGAGGTGTGCTACTAACTATAAGAATGCTCTAAATACCCTACAATGCACAGGACAGTCCCACAACAAAACGCCAATAGTGCCACCCCATTTGAGTAACCCTGCTCTGGGTGAAGGGTTAACTTAAGCATTTATGTCCAACAGAGGCGAAAATAATTTCTCACTGGTGGGAAAAAATAAAACCCTCAAAAGTAACAGTTTAGTGCACTGTTGGATATTAACTAACTCTTTGTCCAACACTGCAGTCTTATTCTTATAGTTCTTTATTACACTGCCTGTAAATCTCTATTCCCCTCCAATGTATGCAGAACTGGTTTTTAACATCTTTGACAGGTTCTCATTTTCTACGTATATGTTGGTTATGTTCTTTAACCTTTTGAAAATTATATTTTAATAATTGATTAAGGACTAGCTGGAAGATTGGACACTTTAGGAAATTTTCATACGTGAAGTTAATTTGTTCTTTGGTTTTCACAGAAAGGCTGAGATGTCAGACACTGGTGGAGACAGTGTTGATACTCCACCAAGCTCACGTATCGCTTATCTTCAGCTGTCATTTTTAGGGCCTCAGACATGTCATTGCTAATGAGATTCCACAATTCTTTGACCCTGATTGAGTTACCTGCCGACTCATGTAATTACCCTCTACTTTATGCTGTAATGATGTCTTTCTTTTTCATAATGGTTTTCTTCCTAACTCTAAACTGATCGTCAGCCAGGACCCCATTCATGCATGAATTCATGCACTGGGCCTCTAGTTTCCTATATTCTGCTCTTCCCCCTCTTGGTGTCCTGAGAAAATAATTTTTGCAACGATATAAAATTCCTTTTGCTGTAAAAATACCCAGTGGCCTTATGTGTGGCCAGGTTTTGAAGTTGTCTGAGGCCTTTATCTGGGTCTGCAGAGGAAGAATGTCAACTACACAATAGGCCTTAATTAGAATCCAATCTGTTGAGCCCAGAGCTTCTGCCACCTGGAAGCTGCAGTGACAAAATAACAAAAGGAAACCACACAAATACATTTGGATATTGGGAGTAGTAGAAAGAACTTGTTTGTTGACCCAAACTTTCAAATCCAGGCTCCACCCTTTATCCGGCAGTAAACTATAGATGCCCTCTGAATCTCCGATTTCTGCCTGTAAAGCTTTTCTACCAGGTTTGCTATGATAAATTATAAGGTCAAATGTGCATTATATATAAAAATAAAGCCTAATGGATATATGTTGGTATTTTTAGGAATAGATAATTATATTTGTGTTCACTACATATTTTATATTTATGAATAATAGATTTTCTGAAATAAGGCAACCATGGCTACATTACAGATTATATTTTTTTGCCACGTAATATCACAATGAGTATTTAAAAGAGCTATATTAAATGTAGACATTGAACGTAGAGTGGACAAATTTTACTCTCTCATTAAGACTTTTATTTCCAAGGATTTTGATTAAAATGCGTGCTTCAGTAAAATTATTCTGTAAAATGCAATGGACCTTCCACCTTTTTAGCGAATAGTTATAACTATGAAAGTCGAACATGTAAATTCCAAGCAACTATTGCATAGCTTCCTTAGTGGTGGACTAATATTTGTGCAAAATTTTTATAATGGAGATAAGGGAAAAAGTAGAAGTGAGACTGTGGAGGGTTTAGACAGATATGAATATTCTGTGATAACAGGTAGATTGGTAGAAAGTGCAGGTGTGGTATGCAGAATAATGTCACCTTCTTAGAAAAAGAAGCCGATGGCCCAAGACAGAAGGTGCACATCTCATTCATTAAATAGATTGAGGGATTCAACCATATATAGTCCTTGCTTCTAAGAGGGAAGGTGGGTGCGAAGAGATCAGCCTAAGAACTTGTATGCATGTATGCATAACCCATGGACACAGACAATAGTGTGGTGAAAGCCTTGGGTGAGGGTCAGGGCAGGCTAAACGGGGCCAATGGGGAAAAAAGGAGACATATGCAATATTTTCAACAATAATGATTTTTTTGAAGTAATCATAAAATATGTTAACAAAATAAATGGATTGGGAGCATTTTGTTTCAGATGATTGAGTGGGAAAATGTGCAATGTTTGATTCATTCATTCATTCATTTATTCACTTGACATCTATTTAAGATGGATAACTATGTTTCAAGCACTAGGCCACAGATCCATATTGAACATAGTGGGCATCTCTATCCTTGAGGAACCTATAGTCTTCTGAGGAAAAACACATTTAACAAATAAAGCACAGTTAGATTTACTGTCAAACTTCAATGATGGTGTACAGGAAAAGAATAAATTATTACAGAAAGAAATATTTACTGAAAATCTAAATTAGATTGAGTCAGGAAGAGCCTCCCTGAGAAAGTGACATTTGCTGCAGAGGATAGCCAGGTAAGGCCCGCGCAAGGGTCTTGCAGAGGAGGAGAAGAATAGAATGCGCAAAGACCTTGTGTTGGGGAAAAACTGGAGCTATGGAGAATGTATTATGCAAGAGGATACACCTAGAAATGAGCTGACTCAGTAGGTAGAGACAAGATTACAGAGGGATTTTGGGCTTTCATTCTAATACTTGGATATTCTAATTCTTGATTACTCTGATTTCCCACATTTAAACTTTTATACTAATAAAAGGATAATATGCTAATTAGACTAGATAGAACGGGTGTCTTCTGGATGTCCTTCTGGACAAAGCCATGGTGGCAGGGCCAAGGCAGAGGCAATTAGGGGCGATCAGGTAGGCATGCAGAGTGGTTAGGGGAGATCAGGCAGGCAGGCATGTGAGCTGTTAGGAGCCAGTGGTCCCGGATTGGGCATAAACCAGCAGTCAGACATCCCCCAAGGGGTCGCGGATTGGAGAGGGTGCAGGCCGGGCTGAGGGACTCCCCGCCTTCGTGCACGAATTTTGTGCACTGGGCTTCTAGTTAGATAATAAAATGGCAGAGATGCAAGGGTGGTAAGGTCTCATCTAACCTAACTGCTTTAATTTCAAGTTGCAGAAAGTGGGGTGCAAGGAGGTTGCCCAGTCATGTTAAAGTTTCACAAGGCAGTTCTGAGTCAAGAATCTAGTTCCCCAGACTCTCTCGATCACTGCCTTTCACACATGGTATTGCCCACCACTGAGACTCTAGCAAGAACTGCTTCCAGAAGGGACAGGCCAGCAAAGGGTCTATCAGATGTTCTGTTGCAAACCTCCTGGCCCAGCTGCCCTCAGATGCTGTAATAGCCAGGCCTCAGCAACGGAGTGCAGCTCTACCATCTAGGACAGTGTGATTTTCAACCTTTTTCATCTCATGACAAAATATTGGGAATAATTTTTATCCATTCACACATATGGCTATTGTGTTGGCTGTTGTCAGTTTTTTACTTTGACAATCTAAAGGAAAAGATGTCAGTGCCCCAGACTAAATAGTCAGGTATTGCATGTATTAACAATTCTTGCGGCACACCAGTGTGCCTGCTGCCGCACACCAGTTGAAAATTGCTACGCTAGGAGAAAAGAGCCTTCTGTGGAGATAAACTTCAAACTTATCCTTAAGGAACCAGAGTGTGTACACTGGAGTCCTCACAATGCTTGTCATCACAAGGAAAGAGTCTGAATCAATTAATTCTCACTTTTAATTTTTTTCCCATTCTATACTTTCCAACCTCCTCACAGACTTCCCAAGGTGAAAATTTTACTGCTAAGAGAAATAATAAGAATAACCAAGAGGCTATACAATTCACTGTAGCTACTAAGTAAAGATACAGTCATTTAAAAATAAACTAGTTCTTACTTTTGTGCTTTATCTATATTGAGCAGTTGTAGTTCACTCATATTTGTTGCCATTTTGTAAGCTTAGAAGTTTTTCTGTGGGTGGAGAGTGACTTTTTTTCCCTGCTGAACATAGATATAAGTGATCCTACAGATATATGTTAAGGGAGTTGTTATTGTGTTATTTAGTTGCATTATGTTGTTACCTTGTATTATGGAATGCTCTGATGTTCTGTGTCTAAATGATAAAATGCAGGCTCTCAGAGCTGAAAGAGATTGAGGGGGACCGAAAATTTTTCTGATAAATATATCTGTTCTGAATGCTAGATTTTATTTTATTTTTTTGCCTCAGGAGACTGTGAGCTAACAAACACCAAAGATGCATCCAGCACCATCCCACACCATCCCCAACATCACTATAGGAGAGGCTCCAATGTCCTATGCCTAGATAATGATAAGTCACCTAATTTGACTGCTATCTTTTAGAATAGCAGTCTTCAAAGTATGGTTTCAAGACCATCTACCTTATACCTAATGTCAGCTCTACCTAACCAGATGCTCTGCCTATGAGACCCTGCATACAAAGGCAGAGGACCAGCCCTATTCACTTTCAAACACTATGAAAACAGCTGCTCCACTGCTACATTGGGTTTCTGCATTAGAATACAATGGTCTAGCTCAGTGGTTGGCCAACTCATTAGTCAACAGAGCCAAATATCAACAGTACAACGACTGAAATTTCTTTTGAGAACCAAATTTTTTAAACTTAAACTATATAGGTAGGTACATTGTTATTAACTTAATTAGGATACTCCTAAGCTGGCCTTTGCTAAAAACATCCTCAATCTGATTGAGGTATGTTCGCTGTGGTCGACCCCTTCCAACTCTCCCATCCACACTCGTCTTTATACTTGTTTCGTCTATCTCCTTTCATTCATCCTCTCTATATTCGTCCAAACCATCTCAACATACCTTTCTCAATCCTTGACACTACATCTTCTTTCACTCCACAACGTTCCCTAAAATTACCTTAATAAACTTTACTTAAAGTTTTAAGTCAACTTCGCACTGTACATGTGCGCCCGCACGTGGTATTTTGTGGAAGAGCCACACTCAAGGAGCCAAAGAGCTGCATGTGGCTTGCAAGCCGTGGTTTGCCGACCACTGGTCTAGCTGAATTCTTTATAACATTCCCATGTAGACCCATCCCACTGAGCATTTGAAGTTGTACTCTTACAAAAGGAAAGACTGGATGCAGTAGTTAAACAATGATGCAGTGACCAGCTGACCAGCATGTAGGTCTGTCTGCCCAGTACACAGCTCTTGTCCCCAAGTCAGGACACGTTTGTAATCAGGTTTCTTCTTTGAAATCCTGTGGTTTTGATGGATGTAAAGATTGTAATTCCTGGAGGAATTGTTTATTAATTGCATAAAACAAAGAACTGAGCCAGGATCAGGAAAGATGCCCAGTGTATAACTATAGTTGCCACCCCTCTCTTCCGGGATATATTTTGCACTGCCCCATCCTTCCAGTGTAAGGAGATAAGTCTGTCTTTTCATTGACTTAGGTACTCTGAAGACCTGCTCGTTAGAAGCAGAGGTCTAATTCTTATAGGCTCAAATGCTTAATTTAATTTAACAAGTCAGGGTCTATTAGTGCCTTAAAGCACTGAAATATTTTGTGGTCTTTAACACAGAACAAGATAGGGTCATTATTTTTTAGTCTAATCACAATATTTGCTATTATAGACAAGCTGACACTTGGTTTCCTTTACTTAATTCCCAAGGAAAAGAAACCACAAACTAAGAAATTATCTCCACAATTATATGTACTAAATGGTCATCTGTACTACTTTCAAATCATCATTTACTTAGTATTATCTGCAGAGGATAAATAAAAATCTCTTGAGTAAACTCTTCATTGTTGCCATCAGAGAGGTTAAGTGGCTTGCCTGCGGTTATGCAGCTATGAAGGGGTGGAGTCAGGGTTTGAATGAAGTGGTCCAGTTTTAGAATCTCACTTCAAATTATGCAAGTCTCTTCCGCACAGGGCAAGTGGATACATGTAGGATAATGAAGGGGCTCCTTTATTGTCTGACCTCAAGCTAAACGCTGACATGACCTCTAGGATTCCTGCCCTGTGGTGTCCATGACCTGGAAAGTCCCCTCCACTTGAATGGGGTTGGGGCCAGCAAATCTGAAGTATTATCACCCCTGGGATTAGATTACTCATCAGTTGACTAGTTGACTGAGTTCATCAAAAGGGAGAAGATCATGGTCGGGCCTGACCCCCTAATGAGGGGAGCTCTGTGAAGAAGGGGAAGTGTTGGAAAGACTCTCGTGCTGGCTGGAAGACGCAGTGCCCAGGACTTTGCGCTTCTAGGTAAAGAACTCTGACGTGACTTAGAAGAGGACACTGAGCCTCGGGGGCGGGGAGGGGGATCAGACAGCTGACACCCTGATTACATCCTTGTGATTGCTGAGCAGTGGACCCAGCTAACCCCTCCTCAAGTCTGCGATAATTTGCTATGTGCAGGAGGAAATTGATATAGGCTGTTGCTGTCTTATTTCTTTAATATGCCACTCTTGCCTTGACCCCTGCATCTGCTCCCAATGTCCTTATTTGCCATCACTCGTGACCCATATCATCCGGCGAGGATTTGTATAGATCCCACATCTATAGCAAATCTGTGTCAACAAATCATTTTTCATTTTCTAGATATTCTGACTCTTTTTCATGGCATCTGTTTAATATATATTTTGATAAATAATTATGCTTTCTATGTGCTTTGATCTCTCTCTGAACATTTTACTGGTTCTGTGAACAAGGGTTTTCTCAAAGAGCTTGGTGATCAACACTAAGCTTTGTGATCACGTACTAGATGCCAAAAGAGCATTTGTCAAACACATGATTGTATGTAGTATCATACAGAGAAGAAAATGTAGTGGCTCAGCTCATTTATTTTTTTTCAAGCAGCAGATGTGGCGAGCAGCTGAATCATGGTCATTTCCTCGCTTTTATGGGTCCCTCTGTCCTCACAGTGTCAGAGATAGATGCGTCCCTACTAGATGCTTAGACGGTGTTGTTGAAAGACATAGCAGTAAAAACTGCCTAGGCAAGTACAGGGCGTTTATGTACCACCTTGACTGGAGCTTTGGAACGAGCTGATTTAGCAGGTGGGTTTTGTTTTCAGACATTCGCTCCTTTTCCAAGCACAAATCAGATGGAACGAGTGTGGTGCTCTGAATCTGTGCAAAATCAGGTGAAGTGAGCTAGCTGTTTTGTACTAAGCTGCACAATTCGTATCATGCCGATATCAGCAATCCAGGCCACGCGGGGCCTCCAGGGAACCTCCGGGGTCAGCAGAACACAGCACATGGCAAGATTTACTGTGCATGCTCAGTCCTGGCTGGTGTAACAGTCTCCTCCACATATCCTGCTGCATAGTTCATGCACCATGCACGCAGTATTTTACCTCCCCCTGCCATCTCCTCATCCTACGACAATGTACAATGTGTAGTTTACAGTCAAGGTATAAAAAGGGAAACAGCACAGGCATGCACTGGGGGAACAGTGCCCTGACTGTTCCAGGGCACTGACTCTTGCCAAGCATTGTGTCAGACACTTTCTAAACGTGAGTCCATTTGATG
Organism: Myotis lucifugus; assembly: GCF_000147115.1. Taxonomy (NCBI): domain Eukaryota; kingdom Metazoa; phylum Chordata; class Mammalia; order Chiroptera; family Vespertilionidae; genus Myotis; species Myotis lucifugus. The sequence continues at coordinate 10,186,860 of NW_005871071.1, forward strand.
CTCACATTAACACACCTGAAAAGGACATGTTATTCCCATCATAGAGATGATAAAAAGGAGACCTATAGGGGGCCAAACAACAAACCCTGGAAGCAGCAGAGATTTGAACCTAGGACTGTTCACATTCCAGGCCGGTGATTGTTTTACGAGTTCCAGCTTGTCAAAATATATCTGGGAGCCCGGGCCTGCAGCTGAGCTGGGGGGCTGAGATGCTGTTTGAGGATCTCAGTTAGACTTGAAAAAGTGGCTTATTGTCTGAAAGACTCTGAAAAAGAGCCTTTTCTAAGTGATGCTTGGAATCAACAATGGGCACCTTTCCCCAAAAAGTGAGTATTGCTGCCTCATTCTCAGCCTATCTAACATGTACACATTCTTTAAGACAGAGCTTAAATACCCTATTTTGTGCAAGGACATACTCCTTCCTTCCTTGATACTTCTAGAGGATATTATTGCATTTATATTTGTCACATTTATTCTTTATTATATTAATTCATTCAAATAGAACATTTTGTATACTTTTCCAGAAATGGAAAATATAGGGAGAAACTAAGCAAATAACTCAATCTATAGAACACAGAGACATGACTAAAAATAATTGTACACCATGTTAAAAGTACATAGATGCTAGATAGATGTATCTATAGATTATGCTGGAATGAGTGTTGTGCAGCTATTATCTAACTGTATTTGAGAGTGAGATGAGGGACAGTGAGTATATTTTAATTGCGTTTTGATGGTTGAATATGCGATTCACTAGGCAAATAAAGAGGTAGAAAACATCCTGGGAAGACATCAGAGCATGTGCAAATACTTAGAGATGTGTGAAAGAATATGTTTTGGAGACTGCATATATTATCATATGGCTGGAGTACAATGCAGGCAGGTTGAATATGGGAAAATATGCTGGAGACAGATCACAGGGTTTGTGAACAAGTAAAAATGATTGGTCTGTTTTTTGTGTGTGTTTTTCTTTCTGAAGACAAAGGAAAGATATGGGTTTCTATCAATCAGACAGGAGACTGGTTAGGTTTGTATTTTAGAAAAATCATGTTGGAACGAGTAGGGAGCAAATATTAAAGCTGAGAATAATAATGAGGTCAGGGAGACAGTTTGGGTATCACTATTGACTTCCAAAAATGTTTATAATAACCTCCTAAATCCGTGTCAATAGTAGTAAAGAGTCAGGAGAAATTTGAACAATGTTTAGGTAACATATCAGAGCTAGATAGTTGATGAAATAAAGGAATGAGTGGCGGGGGGGAGAAGATGATCTGGAGCATTCTAATTTGGGAAGCCAACATAGGAAACAGAGAAAAAGGGGGATTGTGGGGAAGATAATTACATTTTAGTTTTTTCTGTACGTTTTAGTTCCATTTATATAAAATACAAAAACAAGCAAAAATAATTAATAGTAATAGTTGTCATGGGGAAAGTACAGTTGGTAAGTAGGGTGAAGCAAAATGAAGACATCTATAAATCTGGTTATGTTATATTTCTTAAACTGATGGTGGTTACATGGCCGGGCTCACCTAATGCCAAGTGGGACAAGCATGAGAAAGAAAAAATGGAGTCAGTGGAAGTCCAAAGCCAATAGGAGAATTGCCCAGATTAAAAAAAAGAGGACCTTTCAAGGAGTTCGTCAAATATATTTCCTCAGCAGGAAATTCTATTTCGTTTTGAAGGGTCAGGATTTCACACTTGGCAAAAGTTTGTTCGGTTCAGTGTTTTATAAAACTTGGGTTCTTGCAAGGAAAAATCAAGGAAAATCCAGAGGGTAAACCAACATATATGCTAATCTGTATTCTGCTATATAAGAGTGGCCAAAGGGACCCAACAGGTAATAAAAGAGCTCTGCTTAGTTTGATTTACCTAAGAGAGTGGCTGTGGATGTCATCAACTCATTCCTGACAAGAAACACTGGCCAAGGAGCCCTGGCTGCCATGAAAATCAGTCCATGTTCCTTTTAGTCAGTTAATCATGGTTAGTCACTGCCTCTCCTTCCTGTCCACTTTGTTCCTCTCTCTGGGAGGAAATTAGCATATTGATTAGTTTCTTGCTGATACTGGGAGAGATAGACAAATATAAACAGCTGGGAAATTATTAGAGCTAATTTATGAGCCTTAGGGATTGGACTGTGACAAAAAAGGTAAAGTTAGACACAAAAAGATGACAGTAAAAGGTCTTTTGAGCTGCTTAAATAATGCTACTGACTGTCTCTGAACTCCTTGTTATGTGAGAGAAACAAGTCAGTGTTTGCTTAAACCACTTTTAATCTGGTATTCTGCTACTTGCAAGGAATCTTTAGAGGATTCCCAATTTATTCAGACACTTTTGACTGATGACAGAGAAATCTCCTAACTCAACTTTTCTCTCTGCATTCAATGCGTGGCCTCCAAATTCTTGTGTATATATTAGCTTTTAGAATAAAACACCACAGGAGTGAACTAGGACATGACAGCAGACCTCATACATCAGGGAAATAGAGAAATCCTCTATCTCCCCAAGTTCCCCCCGACCCACATCTGAATTCCTTTTCTTTTTTTTTTCTTTTTTTGTATTTTCTTCATTTGTTCCTTTTGAAAATTCCAATGATCTTATGATAAAACATTAAACACTTGTACATAAAAATAGGTGGTTCATGAGATAATACTTCCTCATAGCTTAAAGGTTCTGGAAATCAGGGAAAATGGGAAGACAGGGAAAGGGAGAATAAAATAGTCAGGAAGGAAAAGTGAGGATCTGTATATTCCATTCACTCTGTGCCTTTTCTCATGAACAAATTCAGCCTTGGTTGGCTTTGTTTACCAGCCCTAACTGTACTTATGATATTGTTGGGACCTCTGAAACCTGAAGATGTACTCCAGGGGCAAAATTACCACCTGGATAGGCTCTGACAATAGATGACAAATTTAAAACATATTTCAATAACCCTCTTCCTCCTCCTCCCTACTAACCAATTTGGTTTTGCCCACCACACTGCCAGGGCTTCTGTGCAGGGACTATTTCCACCCTGCGCTGGACACAGGCTCTGACATGAGGTGTCACCCATGCATCCCTCCAGGGATGGGGCCAAGGGTTAGAGAGGTAAAAGTCACTAAATCAATGTGCTTATCTTACTGGATATCAGTTCAGGCAGAAGTCAAGATAATCTTTGTTGACCCCTTCATCCTCCAACTAATGTTTTTGATCAATACATGTAACACATACATAATGAACTCTTTCCCTGTGTTTTGAAAGCAATTAGACTTAGATTTGGGAGGTAGATAAATGTCAAAGGTGAAGATAATTTTGGAAATAGAGATTATTTCTTTGTTATAGTAGAAAATTTGCCTCATACAACTTCAAAAGTTAGCCCAAATATGGGAATGATTAAGATTACTATTAATCTTCTATCTCTCTCTCTCTCTCTCTCTCTCTCTCTCTCTCTATATATATATATATATATATATATAGAGAGAGAGAGAGAGAGATAGAGAGAGAGAGAGAAAGAGGCCTGGTGCATGAAATTTGTGCACAGCCTGGGGGGGTGGGAGGGAGGCACTCTCAGCCCAGCCTGCACCCTCTCCAATCCAGACCCTTCAGGGGATATCCAACTGCCTCTCACAATCTGGGACCACTGGCTCCTAACCACTCGCCTGCCTGCCTGCCTGATCACCCCTAACCCCTCTGCCTGCCTGATCACCCCTAACCACTCTGCCTGCCTGCCTGATTGCCCCTAACTGCTCTCCTACTGGCCTGTTCACTCCTAACTGCTCCCCTACTGACCTGATTGCCCCTAACTGCCTCTGCCTCGCCCCATACCCGGGACCCAGGATTCCCTCCTCCGGCCAGTCACGGGCACCTGGGCTTCCCTCCCTTTAGCTGGGCGCTGGCAACCAGGACCTGTGCCGACTTTGCGCGATCTGGCTTCTGCCGCAGGGGACCATGGGTGGGCAGCTTCGCTGGGCTGCAGCCACAGGAACTGGCACCCGGGACCGCGGGGCAAACGGCTGTCCCTCTCCCGGGCCACAGCCTGGATGGTCCCCATTCATCTCTCACAAGCTCATTTGTGCCTGGCTGGTCCCCATTCCTCTCTCCCCAGTGTTGAGTGTCTGAGCTGTTATGGCGTGAGGGTGTGATGACTATTTGCATATTAGCTCTTTATTATATAGGATATTTATTTTAGCTAAAAATATAGCCTTATTCAGCTTCCTAGTCTTCCAATTTTTGGATAATGGATGTATTCCCAAGCAAATAACAAGCTTATAAGAAATTACTCTAGTGGACAAATACCTTTACTCCAAACTGCTCACAGTGAGTGGGAGAGTGGATAAGAATCAATTTCTCTGCCCTCAAGCCATAATAAAAGCAGAGAACAAACACGAAGCACTGAGCTTCTCTGCCATTAATTTGAAAGAAACTGCTCTACCTGATGGTGCTTAGTTGGTAGCAACAGAAAGCTATGCTGTGAGAGTGAGGTATGTGAGGAAAGGCTGCTGAGATATCTCTAAATATCCTTCATCAGGTCAAAGAGAAGTGAAAGTCTTGCTCCCGATTTGGGCAGAGCAAGGTTTCTTAGCATCTTCTCTCTATTTCACCCTACATTGTTAAAAAAGAAAATGAAATTAGCTCACCGAGGGCTTAATTATATCCTCTTCAGTGGGCGTCGATACTATTGGCAGCCCTCACAGGGGTATTCCCTTGACAAATCAAGTTGTTGTCTGAGGCATGAAGTGTTAGATTATGATGGAGCCAGTGTGATGCTGTGACTCATGGCTAATCTCTTACCGAGGGAAGTGGTATTTCTTTTTCATAACAACTCTGAATTTCTGGTGAGACAAGTGAATCCCTTTGTTCAACCGCGGGAGTTCATCTTCAGTGTCTGAGAACAGAATTGTTTTACAGGCTCAAACGTGGGAAGACACAGAGGGGTATTAAATAATGATGCGGGAGCTTCTCCTCCAGCAACAACCCTTTTGGAATTCTAAGAAGGACTTAAGTGAGCTGAGCAATCCAAATGACAAGTGATAAAGGTGGAATCTTGTAGAATTTTATGTTTTAAAGGATATCTTTTAAGCATTCTGTTTTTCACATCACCATTAGTAGCCCACAGTAGAGATCACTTGCTGACATAGGTAGTGAACATTTTACTAAAGAAAATTTTCTGCTTAGCAGGTTTTTGCAAACTTCTCCTTATATAATTGCCAATGTTTTTCCATTATGACTTTTTAAAAAAATATATTTTTATTGATTTCAGAGAGGAAGGGAGAGGGAGAGAGAGATAGAAACATCAATGATGAGAGAGAATCATTGATTGGCTGCCTCCTGCACATCCCCAACTGGGGATCAAGCCCGCAACTCAGGCATGTGCCCTTGACTGGAATCAAACCTGGGACCCTTCAGTCTGCAAGCCGATGCTCTATCCACTGAGCCAAACCACTTAGAGCCATTATGACTTTTAAGGCCATTTAGTTACTTCATATAAAATAATTTTATGAAGCAAAATATTTGTTATAAAATATTTTTAAATAAAAAGAAAACACACTGAATTAAATTTTAAAAATCACTTTGTTACCACTAGGAGATATATTTTTAATCATTTTTTGTATACAGTTCCAGTCCTTTAATATGCATAGATTTATTTTTATTTTTTTTTACAAAGTGACCTCATAACTCAACATATTGCTTTGTACCTGAATTTTTCACTTATCAATGTTGGTCTGAACATTTTCCCATTAACACTTAATTTCTTTAATGAAATGCTATTTTGGCCACAGCTGAATATCTGTACACAGTTAAATATTTTAAAATAATTCATAAATAATGTATAAATTGCTAGGTTTGTGTTTTCATAATTGTGGCAGGAGTGTTTTCCATCCTCCCTTTGTTTCACATCAGATTATGGGAACATACACTGATGCCCCCAGTCCTGAGCACCCCATTTTCCTATGATATTTCAGTGTGTAGGTTAGCAGACTGCAAGGATGAAAGACAAGAGGTTAAAGACTTCTGTTTCAACAGTGTAGGAGATGGAGAGTTTATATTAATTATGAGTATCAAGGTGCAGTTCTGGTTCTCAGCTTTCTACAAATACCTCCATCAGGATCAGGGCAAGAGGAATGTAAAAATCTGTCTTTTGGTAGAAATAAGAAAAGATGCATGACTATAACTTGAAAGAGCCTGTGTTCCTGTCTTCATAAACTTCATGGTTGTAGTTTAGATTCAGCCTCTGTCACTACATATAGACTTTGTATCTTTATTAATATCCCTGATGCATAACAATGCCACAAATCCTGCCTAAAGAAAGTTAGGCATTGCTCCAAAGCAGTCATTTGTCCTTTGATTTATACTTCATATAGCACACCAAACAGACAAGCAAGCACATTCAAAAAGGATTGTAGACATAAATGCAAAACCTAAAAATATAAAACATATAGAGGAAAACATAGGAGGAAGTATGTGTGACATTTGGTAAGGCAACAATTTCTTAGATGTGACACCAAAAGCATGACCCCAAAAAGAAAACATTGATAAGACATCATTAAAACTAAAACTTTGCTTTTCAAAAAATAAAATACTCTTAGGACAATGAAGAGACAGCTGCACAATGAGGGAGAAAATATTTGCAAGGCACATATATGATAAAGAATTTTTTTTCCAGAATGCATAACAAACTCTCTAACTCAATAGGTAAAGAAGATATCCCAAAATAAATGGACAAAATATTTGAACAGATACCTCACCAAAGAAGCTACTAGTATATAAGTGGGGAAGAAGCAAAAAGATGCTCAACATCATCAATAATCAAGGAAATGTGATGAAAATCATTATGTAATACCATTAGACAATTATAAAAATTGCTAAAATTAAAAAGCAGTCCATTAAATGGTGAGGATATGGAAGAACTAAAACTCACATACACCTGTTAGAATGTAAAGTGGTACAATCACTTTGGAAAAAAAATTTGGCAACTTTTTATATTAAATACACCTCTGTCATTTGATGCAGGCAAGGAATTTAGCCAAGAGAAAAGAAATAATATACCCATTTAAAGACTTGTACACATATGTTCATAGAAGCTTATTTGTAATAACCCCAAACTGAAAACAATCCAAATGTATCAAGAAATGAATGTTTAAGTAGACTGTGGTACATTCTACATGGTGTGGTACATTCTACATGGTGTGGTATACCGTGACAACAAGAAATGAACCATCCTATCTAATAAAGAGGGAATATGCTAATTGACCCTCACACCATCACAGAGATGGCGGTGCCCACAGCCAATAAGGAGGGAATATGCTAATTGACTGCCACGCCCTCAAAGATGGCGGCGCCCACAGCCACACAATTGCTGGCAGGGGATGGCAGTTAGGGGAAACCAGGCCAGCCGGGTAGGGCAGTTAGGGGCAACCAGGCCAGCAGGAGAGGGCAGTTGAGGGGACCAGGCCAGCAGGGGAGGGCAGGTGGGGGCAATTGGGCCGGCAGGGGAGTGGTTAGGCATCAATCAGGCTGATGGGGGAGTGGTTAGGGGGTGATTAGGCTGGCAGGCAGAAGAGGTTAGGGGCAATTAGGCAGACAGGCAAGCGGTTGGGAGCCAGCGGTCCTGGATTGTGAGAGGGATGTCCAACTGCCGGTTTAGGGTGGGCTATGGGATCGGGCCTAAACTGGCAGTTGGACATCCCCTGAGGGGTCCCAGATTGGAGAGGGTGCACGGTGGGCTGAAGGACCCCTCCCACCAGTGCACAAATTTCATGCACCGGGCCTCTAGTTAATATATAATGGATAAACATCAAAACAACTATGTTGAATGAAAGAAGCCAGATGGTAAAGGGTGCATACTGTATGATTTCATTTAAATAAAACTTTAGATAAAACAAGCTAATCCACGATGACAGAAAACTTATGGGTAATTGAATGTATGTGAGGGGAGGGAAGCTTGAATGAGTGAAGAGAAAGAGAATATTATAAAAGGACACATGAAAATTTTACAAGTTGCTGGATATGTTTACTATCTTAATTGTGGTGATGGCTTAATGGTTGTATACTGATGTTAGAATTTATCAAATTGTACACTTATATGTGTACTAGAGGCCTGGTGCACGGTTCCATGCACCGGTGGGATCCCTCGGCCTGGCCTGCACCCTCTCGCAATCCAGAACCCCTCAGGGCATGTCAGATAGCTGGTTTCGATCGATCCCCACAGGCCCAATCCAGACAGGAGGCAGCCTGATCCTGTGCCTTGAGCATCTGTCCCCTGATAGTCTGTGTGCACCATAGCAACTGGTAGACCAATCGTTTGGTCGTTCAGTTGTTTGGTCACTTAGGCTTTTATATATATAGATAGTTTATCACTTGTCAATTATACCTCAATGAAGCCCCCAAATAAAATGTTAGGGAGGTAAATAAAACTAAATAAATAAACACTGTAAATTTTTTTTAAATGCTGTATATATGTCTACACTTAAACAGGGTTCCCTTTATAGTGATAGATGTTTTAACTTTAATCCTTTAACATAGTTAGAGACTATGGGATAATTTGAAATCTGCAATGCAAAGTCCAGCCAACAGGAAAAAAAGAGTTGGTTATTTTTTATTGAAAAAAGGGAAAAATGGCTCCCTCTAGGGACGGGGAGTCAGTTGTAATTCATAGCATCAAGGAAACATCTTTGTGTAAAATATCAGGGACAATGGCAACTATTATGGATGAGAACTGCTGTGCCCAACTTCCTGTGGCTCCCTGGAGTATCCTGCCCAGGTAAGAGACAACCCTGGAGCCAGAAGTGGTGGTCACTGTTTCTCTGTCCCCTCCTGCATATGAATTCCAACTCTGAATGGTTGAAATGTCCCCTCTACACAGGCATTTACTGTTATCATTTCTGCTCACACATCTAGTTGTTTATTTAAGGTAAAAGAAGTTTCTCGCTAGAAATTATTTGAGGACACTTGCTAGAGACTTAACTGCAAAATAAAGTGTTGAACATGTACATCCCTGACCCCCCAGTAATAGATGTTCTGCTTCAATAAGCCTAAATTGGGACACTTAGGTGAATCTGATACAGGTAACTCCCAAATTATACGTTGAGAAATCTGAATTCAGTGGTTATTTTTCTATGCATTTTCTGTTTTAATAGGAATGTGATGTTTTTGGTCATACTGTGCATTTAACTGATAATTTGCTTTCATATTTATAACCTCAAGGTTCTTGTTACAGTTAGGATTTGGGACTTTTCCTCCCTAGCTTCTTCCTTCATGACATTTTCAGAAAAGCGACTACAGTAGACTCAATATTGTAGGCTTAACATTGAGAAGACAAAGATTCTTGGCCTTCAGTACAGTGGTGTTTTGGACAGAATGGTAGAGTAAAATGACCAAGTAAATTCTGTGAGGGAGTTAGTTGGTCCTTCCCTTGAATTATAGTATCTGATTATCACATTAAAGTATTGTGTACTCTATGAATTGATGAGTTACTTAGATGCTCCCAATTTTTTTTCCAAAACTTATATTATGTCATTCTAGTTCAGATCTAAAATAGATGAATTCCAGACCTATTGTCCAAATGAAATTCCTAGCAGAATCTAAATGTATAAATAGAAATAATAGAAATTTGTATTATTTATCTCCTTCAGTTTCCTGTCAATTATGTATGTGTTTTTGTTCTGGCCTATTCATAAGGCGAAGAACACCACTTTGGTACTGTTCTCTATGGTTCACTTCACATTCATTAAAATTTATTTTCAGTGATGGAATTCTTCCACTTGGCTCTAAAGTATTTGAGAAATATGGATACCTTATATCACCAAAAAGCAGGTAAATGAGGAATGCTTTCAACACAGTGCACTCTAATACATAGGGAAGACTGATTTGACTTCATTTAATGGGTACCAGGGCCAGCACTGTAAGGAGAAGCCTGAGGAAGGTGAAGTGACCTCAGATGACAGGTCAGTTTAAGGAGGGGGGGGACACCATGAAGCAGCAATGCTTTCTACTTCCTCTGTACATTATTCAGGAGACATTCTGCCGCCTTCTGAGTGCAGACAGATTAGCGAATGCATGCATCTCTAATAGACTCCCCTTGGCTTAGAATGACAGCGACCAACCTTTCTGCCCACCTTTCCACTACTCCCTATACTCTGAGGCTGGCCTATTGAGAGCCTGTGTTGCATGACTAAACTTCAAAGTAGAGTTAGCTTTCCTATTGGAAATGGATCATGATGAATCAGTTACATGGCTAAAATTATTTTTGCTGAAGATGTGCATATTTGCCTTTCCCACATTTCAAGGAGGCTAGTAGAAAATGCTAAGGCCAGAGTATCCAAAAGGTGCAGATTGTGCAGTTGGCAGATGAACCTGCAGGATGTAGTTTCCCAGTTGTCCTGAAATGGGTCATCTTAAATGGGATATTAGACACTTTTAACCATATGGGGCCCAATGATTAACACTCGTAACAGAACTACATATGGCCTATATGATTTTCTAGATCAGCCCGCATCCTAAATGAACAGCGACCTGGGAGCAGGGGCACTCGCATGATTAACAAATTACCTCCACTAACAATCTCTGTTTAATTGGGTTTACTATATTTTTATACTACATTTTAATTCTGCTTGAGGTTTTGGCTGGCAGCCTGTCCTTTGCAGTCTTTTAGAGGTTTTCTTGCTGATGCCAATGAGACCGAGCTCAGAGAGCAGATCCCTGCAGCCTTTCCTGCTACAGAATACAATCATGATGTCACATATAATTCCTAAAGCTGCATATACCAAACAGCAAGATCAATGACACCAAGAACCTAATGATCATTTAAGCAGTCATGCCAGGAGTCATGCTGGAGAGCAGTGACTGACTTCATCAGCTTATTGATGAGACTTGCCAACATTTTTTTCCCCCAATTACTTTTCTCCTTTCAAATCTATAGTGAAGGATGATGATTTTGTGAAAGGCACAATCTTTCAAATGTTTTGAAAACTTGTCAGT
>NW_005871071.1:10198819-10236397 GCF_000147115.1 Myotis lucifugus
GTCGACTGCCTGTTTAGGCTCGATCACAGGGATCCCATGGGATTAGGCCTAAATTGGCAGTTGGACATCCCTCTCGCAATCCGGGACCACTGGTTCCTAACTGCTCACCTGCCTTCCTGCCTGATGGCCCCTAACCACTCGCCTGCCAGCCTGATCACCCCTAACCACTCTGCTGCCTGCCTGACCTCCCCTAACTGCTCGCCTGCCTGACTGCTTGATCACCCCTAACCACTCACCTGCCTGCCTGATCACCCTAACCACCTCTGCCTGCCTGCCTGATTGCCCCTAACTGCTCACCTGCCTGCCTGATCACCCCTAACCACCTCTGCGTTGGCCTCCGCTGCCACGGCTTCGTCTGGAATGACATCCAGAAGGTTGTTCGGCTGTCTGGTCTAATTAACATATTATGCTTTTATTATTATAGATTATTATAGATAAGCCCAGTCCCAGCATTGGAAGATCCATCTTACATCAGACTTCAAAATCTTATTCATTATCTCAAGTTTGCTCTTTCCCTCCAACACACAACTGAGACTTTGTCAAGGTACTACTCTCCTTGCTTGGTCTTATCAACAGCTTAATTTGGTGATGTTTAGAGAAGCTATCATTTGACAGTATCCCACAGTACTGTGGTCTTTCTCTTTTGTTTCCTGGTGAGTTGGGAAAATTAAATAAGAGTATAGAAAAATGTAAATATAGTGCAAGCATGAACATGAAAAATAAAAGTAGATATCATGGAATGCCAGAGTTGGAAGGGAGATGAGAAGTAATATTATTTTCCTTAATTATCTCTTCTTTTGACAGTCTCCATGCTCTCATGTGTTCTCATAAGACTTAGTTTCTAGACTCTTCACTTTTGTAGGCAAAGGAATCAGGAAAAAATGCCATATAATGGCTTAGATGTAAGTTTATGAGAGTTATAGATTTAGTCTTAAATAGGCAACAGAAAAGTATGGTAGATATCAATAATGCTAAAAAACAAAAATATTCAACAGACTTGTTAATGCATAAACCATGGAAGAAATAGAACAAATTTAAAGAGGACTAAGACTTTAGGTGTTAAAAAGCTGGGGAATGGTGATTCCAATATCATAATGGGTGAAAATGCCATGTTATAATTATTGCATGAACAAATTATAAAGTTGTGTTTGACCCATTTTAGATGTTGGATATGAAAATTGAGATATTTTTAAAAATAAACTGAAGATGATAGGCCTATAGAGAATATGGTGTCAAAGTAAGAAATGAATATTTGGGAGTCTTGTGAATGAACTGAACTCTTCATGGGTACAGAACAGGATGAATATAAATCTCCTCAGGAACCTTACAGAAAAAAATATATATATAAGGAGAAGGAGAAGATAAAAAAAGGAAGGAAGGAAGGAAGGAAGGAAGGAAGGAAGGAAGGAAGGAAGGAAGGAAGGAAGGGCAAGAAAGAAAATAAAATGAAGGAAGGAAGAAAGGAAGATGGAGGAAAAAAGGAAGGGGAAGAGAAGAAAAGGAAAGGAAAGGAAAGGAAAATAAGAAAAGGAAAGGAAAGGAAAGAAAAATAAACAAAGGGAAACCATCAACAAAATAAAAATACAACCCACTGAATGGGGGAACATATTATGAAATGATACATCTGATAACGGGTTAATATCCAACTTAAAAACTTATAAAACTCAACACCCAAATAACAAACAATCAAATTAAACAATGGCCAAAGGACCTGAATAGACACTTCTCCAAGGAGAACATGCAGATGGCCAATTGATATACGAAAAGATGCTCAATCTTCCTAATCATCTGAGAAAGGCAAATTAAAATGATTAGAGATATCACATCACACCTGTCAGAATATTATCAGTAAATCAACAAACAACAAGTATGGGCAAGGATATGGAGAAAATGGAATCCTTATGCATTGTTGCTGGAAATGCTGATTGGTGCAGCCACTGTAGAAAGTAGTATGAATTTATCTAAAAAAAATTAAACATGGAACTGCCTTATGTCCCAGTGATTCTACTTCTGGAAATTTATCAGAAGAAACCCAAAATACTGTTTGAAAGAATATATGCACCCCTATGTTCCTTGCAGTGTTTACAACTAGAGGTCCCATTCATGAAATTCATGCAAGGGGCTCGGCCCTCACTGCCTCAATTGGCCCCGGCAGCCCCGGCTTGATCTGGAAGTTTGTCTGGAATGTTGTCCAGACGGTTGCTCTGCTGTTTGGTCTAATTAGCATATTAGCTATTTATTATATAGGATAGCCAAGATTTGGAAGCAGCCTAAATGCCCATAAATAGATGAGTGGATAAAAAAGCTGTGGTGCATTTACACAATGAAAAAGAAGGAAATTTTACCTTTTGGGACAGCATGGATGGACACAAGAGCATTAGGCTAAGAGAAATAACCCGGTCAGAAAAACACAAGTACCATATGGTTTCACTTACATGTGGAATCTAATGAACAAAATGATCTAAGAAGCAAAATAGAGACAGACTCAGAGATAAAGAGCAGGTTGACCACTGTTGGGATAGGGGGGTGAAGGGATTGAGCAAAAAGATATATAAAAGGGAAAATATTCATGGACACAGACAAGGGTATGGTGATTGCCAGGAGTAGGAGTAGAAGAAGAGGGAGGAAGGTGTAGGGAAGATATATGGTGATGGACAAAGACTCCATGGTGGTAAACACACAATACTGTGTATCAATGATGTGTTGTAGAATTGTGCAAATGAAACCTCTATAATTTTGTTGGCCCAATAAATTCAATAAAAAGGAAAAAAAATAAAAAGAAAGGAAAACATTCTATTTAAGAAAATAAAGCTAAGTGAGTCAAAGAGGAAGAGGCCAAATTAAGATTTAAAATAATTTTTCAGAAGGAAGGAGGTGACTAACTTTTTTAAAAAGTGTGTTTTATAAAAAGCCTAATCAAAATATTAATCTTGTCCAGAAAAGAACATTAACTTTAGCAGAGGTATTAGAGGTAGTTGAAAATAAAAGCCAGATTTAAAAAGATCAAGATTTTATGTGTATATGAAAAGAAAGGTATTTGAATACTTTGAATTTTTATTGATCTCTGTTGCATTTTAAAGCAAATAAATAATAAATATATAAATGAAATGATTAGTGAAGCATGGAAGTAACCCCTAAAAGGAAGTTGTGCAACTAAACAAAAAAAAACTATATGAAAATATAAAATGTGGTCTACCGTGAGGTGTGTGTGTGTGTGTGTGTGAGAGAGAGAGAGAGAGAAAGAGAGAGAGAGAGAGAGAGAGAGAGAGAGAGAGAGAGAGAGAGACGGTTTAAAGAACACCACCATTTATGCGCTTTGTCCTATATTTTTCTCATTTTTCCTGATGGTTTGCTCATTCTTTCGATTGCCAGAGACATAACTGGTTTCTAAGGTTATTATCACAGTTTTGCTTTTATTTTCAATGCTTTTGCCATGGCCAATTCTTTGGCTCTAGTACTTCCATGGGTCATGCACCCCCATCTCATTACAGACAGAATCCTTTTGCAATGAACTTTCATAATATCGAAATCATTTTGTCACCTAGCAGTTTCTTCCTTGAAGCACCTACATGAGACACTTTAATGAGGTTCTTCCACAGGAAAACCTGTCTCATTTAGTGGACTTTGCCTATTGCCTGAAGTGTCTGAGTGGTTAATGGTATTTTCTTCTGATGTCTTGAGAATCGATCTCTCAGAGATTTTCTTTTTCTGAAAATCTCGGTGAAAGCAAACTATTTCATAAAGATAATAAGAGCAAAGCCACCAGTGGATTGTAATTCATAAAAAAAGTGTGAATCCCCAGATTTTATATCGTTTCTCACAGGAACTGGCTTCTGCTCATGGCACTTTCCTTTCCCAGTGCTCCAAGAATGCACTCCTTGAGTTAAGCAAAGGATTGCTTTATTTTACCTCGTTTAAATGGAGATTGGATGAATGCTCAAGATACAGTGTAAACTTGTTTAAGGTGCGAGCAAAAGGCATTTGTTTTTATAAATGCATAATACATAAATTGGTTATAAATATGTTGTGATTGTCATGTATATGTTCATCTTTGGGGTTTTTGCTTTCTTTCCTTAAGATGTGAACCCTGACTCTCCATATTCTGGGCAGCATTTCTCAAAGTATGTTGCATGAATTACTTAACATTAAATTCACTTGATGATTTTTACAGATCAAATGAACTAGGAATCTGCATTTTAAATAGCAACTCCAGGTGATGACTGAGCATTGATGTTTGAGAAATTCCCCAGGAAAACAGCACTACATAAATAGTACCAGTATTGTTTGACATAGAATCTATATTTGAATGCATTGTAAGATGCTCATTTGTGGTTTCCAAGTTTTTTTTACCTATTACCAGAATTTTGGGAAAAGACAGTATGTGAGGAGTAAGTTGTGAGAGCAAGGGACTCTGATTTCAGTGAGGAAGCGCAGGTCTCTGCAGTTCCATAGGAAACCTTTTTTGGGACTTCCGGTGCCTCATGGTTAGCCTTTTAGTTTCCACTGCCCAACAAGGAAGCACAAGGACTGCAGGGCGCATGGCTAGTTATCTGGCACTTTGAAAGGAATCTGCCCAAATCATTTAATCATAAAGCCGGAAGAGTCATAGATCAGATTTTGATAGAAGGGAATTAGAAGGAGGAAGGAATTGAGATGGTGCCAAGTCAAGGACAGTGATTGTGAAATACAGGTGAGTGGAAAGAGCTCAAGAGATCACAGCAATTACTGGAAAAGAACAAGGCTTAGGTTATTTATGTAAGTGCCTGGTGAGAACAATGTGTGGAAGTCAGCTAGGTTTAATGCATATGGAGAAGAGAGGAGAGATGTGATTTCTGATTATGGAATTGAGAAAATACTAACTGTGGAATGTCATGAGTTGAGTGCTTACTCTTTCAGATACTCCGTGAAGCACTTTACAGGCATTATCTAATTTAATCACCTGTCTTTTAAATCTCAGAAGTCTTTGTTTCTGAGGCAAATGTTATTATTTACATTTACAGAGGAGGGCATAAGGTTTACGTGGGTAAATCACTTCTAGTTCACGTAGCTATTGGTGCTGAGTTTAGAAGACAAATAAATCTAAAACAAAGTCCTGAACAATGCTTTATGGCAGAATCACTTTGAACAGAAATGAAAAGGCACACGCCCCGTAAAGACCAGAAAAGAGTGTAGATGGCATGAGGGTAAAGTAGTATATACTTGGAGAAAGAAGTCAGGATGTATATAAGCCTGAATTTATCTCTATTTGAAACTCTACTATTTGTAAAAACCTAACAGATTATTATTCCAATATGTTTATTGACTCATCTGGGTTTGTTATTCTTTGTTAGCCTGTAAAATGGCATGTACCTAAAGAAATAGCCAAATAACATTGGATCTCAGTGGCTGGCTCATTATGGAAGGGGGGTTTATTCTCAAGTGTGCAGAGAATTCTCTCTTATTGCAATTGGCCATCCCCCTTACCACTGGCAAGGCTCTTCTTTTGCCCTGTATTTTATTTTCTGTCTCATTAATCATCAGATCTTTACCTCTTACCCTGAATTCTCATTCTGAATTAGCCAGTTTTTTACAAACAAATAAAATAAGTAAAACAATGGTTTCAAACTGAAATAATTCAACAGATCCTTTTCTTGCTGCTTCATTGTATTTTCCTAAAGGACATTATAAATTGTGTGCACATAGTTATATCCCAATACATAAAATGAAAACATTCTTTCTATGACTCCTAGATGAATAAAACTAATAAGCATATCTATCCTACTGTACTTTTATCTTTACAAAATAATTAAAGAGTACTTGATAAACAGAGCAATATTATGGTCCATCTGCAGTATATTTGTTGTCCATGGAAGTATTTTTAATTAAAAAAAAATCAAACAACTAAAATCATAATTCCAGTTCCCTTTTTAAATCTCTCTCTGATCTAGACTCTGTTCTATTAAACAAATATATTGCCTGTTCCCTGGACTTATTTTTTCCCATTTTTCTTCTTCTATTTCATTCCATAATGTATTAGTCAGTTCAGATTTTTATAACAAGGTATAACAGATTGAGTATACGTTTTCAGTATATTCACAAAGTTGTGCAACATGACCACTATCTAATTCCAGAATATTTTCATCACTCTAAAAATAAATCCTATGCCAATTATCAGTCACTCCCCATTCTCCTTCTCTTGGGTTTCCAGCAATCATTAATCTACTTTATTTCTCTATGGATTTACCAATTTTGGATATCTCAGATAAATGGAATCATACAATATATGGCTTTTTGTGTTTGGCTTCTTTGTTTACCATAATGTTTTCAAGGTTCATCCATCTTGTAACATGTATTAGTACTTGATTTTTTTTATTTATGAGTAACATTCCATTGTACGTACATATCGCATTTTGTTTATACTTCATTAGTTGATGGGCAATTGGATTGGTTCCATATTTTGGCTCTTATGAATAATGCTGCTATAAACATCATGTGAGAAAAATGTTTAATTCTCTTGAGTGTATAGAAGTGGAATTTCTGGATCATATGATAACTCTATGTTTAACTTTTTGATGAACTAAGTTTTCCATAGCAGTTACACCATTTTACACTACCACTAGCAATGTAAGTATCAATTTCTCTACACTTATTTTCCTCTTTTAAATTATTACTACAGCCACCTTAGTGTGTATGAAGTGATGGCTCATTGTAATTTTGATTTACATGGTCGTAATGACTTATAGCATTGAGCATATTTTCAAGTGCCTTTATTGGCCTTTTCTAAACTAGGAGAAATGTCTATTCAAGTCCTTTACCTATTTTTAAGTTAGGCTATTTTTGTTGAGTTGTAAGAGTAATTTATATAAATATCAAATCCTTATCAGTGTTTTAAAAACATGGTTTTCAGGTATTTTCTCTCATTCTGTAGTTTGTCTTTTCATTTTCTTGATAGTGTCCTTAGACACAAGTTTTTAATTTTGATAAAGCCAGATGTATCTATTTTTTTATTTGATTGCTTGTGCCTTCGGTGTCAAATCTAAGAAACTATTGCCCAGTCCAAAGACACAAAGATTTATCTTGTGTTCTTCTAAGGAACCTATGTGTTCTTCCAATAGTTTTATAGTTTTAGCTCTCATACTTAGGCCTTTTAGCCATTTTGAGCTAATTTTCTTTATATCATGTGTGATAGACAGTCTGACTTCATTATCTGCTTGTGGATATCCAGTAATTTCTGCCCATTTGTTGAAGACTCTTTTCCCAATGGTGTAGCAACTTAGTTGAAATTCAATTAACCATAGATGTGTGGGTTTACTTCTGGAATCTTAATTCTCTTGTCCTATACTGTCCTGAATATTGAAGCTTTGTAATTTTGAAATTAAGAGACTTGAGTCTTCTAACTTTGTTTTAGAGATTGTTCCTTGCATTTCCAAATAAATTTTAGAATCATCTTTTCTATTTTTGTAACAAAGGCAGTTGGAATTTGGATAGAAGTTTCCCAGATTCTGTAGATTAATTTTGGAATGTGATATTAAATAATACCTTCCTTCTAAATATGTCCATACCTGAATCCCCAGAAACTGTGAATATGTTCCCTTTCATGGCAAAAGGGACTTTACGGTTGTGATTAAGTATCATCAACTTTTCGTGGGTTAGCATGGTGAGCCCATATGATCATAAATGTCCTTATAAGAGGGGAGGCAGGAGACTTGACTATAGGCAAGGCACTGTAATGATGGAAACAGATCAAAGTGATGTGGCCACAACCTGAGGAATATGAGCTTGAAGAGGCGAGGAAAGGATTCTCCCCAGGAGGCTTCAGAATGAGCTATCTCTGCCAACATGTGGGTATTAGCCTATAATACCTATATTCTTGGAGTTCTTTGGAGAGTCTCTAACCTCCAGAGTAAGAGACTAATTTGTATTGTGTTAAAGTACTAAAGTTGCAGTAATTTGTTATAGCAGCAAGAAGAAAACTAAAGCAGGGAGTACTGCCATGTTAACAATATTGTCTTCCAACCCAAGAACACAAGAAGTTTTTTCATTTATTTAGCCTTTTAAAATGTTTTTTTTCAGTAATGTTAGATAGTTTTCAGTGTATAAATCTTACATTATACTTATTTGATTAAATGTATTTATTCTTTCTGATGCTATTTTAAATGAAATTATTTTTCTCAATTTTATTTTCATGTTGCTAATGTATAGAATATGCACTGGTTTTGTATATTAATGTCATACCACACAATATAACTTATCCTCTTGATTTTTGCTGAAAAAATCAAGAACTGGTCCAAGAACCAGTGGTAGTGTGTTCATGTCTCTAAATAGAGCAACATCCCCAGGGCTTCATTTTTCCTTTCAGAACTCACAGCAGCCTCAATTGGCCTTACTTGGTCACATATTCACATCTTCACCACAAGCACAAAGCTATAGGGTTTGGCTCTTGTGACTTCACCAAAAAGCTAAAATCATATTTAACTTAAGATTAGAATTTTAATGTACTCTGGATATAAAATCATAAGGACAAAAATACTATTTCCATTTAAGTAAACAAAAATACCTACCATTGCTTTCTACTTCTTTTACTTTAGACTAGGTTCTCCTCTGTTCATTTATACAATTTTTATAATTTGCTAAATTCCTTCAAATATCATTCCAAAAGGTGCCAGCTAGTGAACAAAAAGAAGCTCGGAAAATCAGCCAGGAGAGCCCTGTACACTGTCAATCTTTGGATAATCAAGTGCCCACGTGTAGGAAGCACTCAAAGAGTTGGCATTTCCTCACGTTGCTGGCATTTGGAGAGCACGAATATGACTATAATTTCTTTACTCCAGGATAGACAGCCTGAAGCCCTCAGACAAAAGAAATAAAACTTTGTGTATGTTTATTACAGCCATACAAAGCTTAGCGTTTCACACCTTGTCAGAGTTATCAGGTACAGAGCTGTTCTTTTTTTTTCCATATACATACACTATTAACACTTTATTATATTTCTTTCAAAAATTTCCCAGGTATATGTGTTACATAGTATAAGATCAAAACCTTATATATAGTTTTTATGTGGATTTTCTTTTATTTATTTTTTGTATTGATTAAGGTATTACATATGTGTCTTTATCCCCCTATTGCCCCCTCCCATGCATGCCCTCACCTCCCTAGTGTCTGTGACCATTGGTTATCCTTATATGCATGCATACAAGTCCTTTGGTTGATCTCTCCCCCTTACGCCATCCTCTCCTACTTTCCCTCTGAGGTTTGAGCATCTGATCAATGTTTCTCTGTCTCTGGATCTGTTTTTGTTCATCTGTTTATGTTGTTCATTATAATCCACCAATGAGTGAGATTATGTGATATTTAAGTTTCTCTGACTGACTTATTTTGCTTAGCATGGTCTCCAGCTCCATCCATGCTGTTGCAAATGGTAGGAGTTCCTTTCTTTTTACAGCAGCGTAGTATTCCATTGTGTAGATGTACCACAGTTTTAAATCTAATTTTCATTCCTACAGAAATGTGAGAAGTCAAATCACTGTCTGAGGGGAACTCAGAAAAAAATAATACACTAAAAACACTGGTTGCATTAGGTTTGATGCAAACTGTTTTATGTGATAATGGCAAATACTAGCTCTAAATTGCCCAAATTTGGAAAACTTACATTAATAAATGCTCTATGGGACAGAGATCTAACTTGTTACTGACTCAACCTGGTATATTTGTTGTTTAAAAAAATATGTAATCTTTAGATTTTAAAGTGTTAAGAAAGTCTAATATATATTAGAGAAAGTATTAAACCTATGAGGAAGTTGTATGCACAAACTGTTGTGAAATCCTATCTTTCCTCATTTATAACTTACAAATGTACCCAAAAAAAGAAAGAAAGAAAGAAAAAGAAAAGAGCAGAGAAGGTAAAGTAAGTTAATTTCCTAAAATTCCACATTGTGAAAATAACTTCCCCATTTGGGATCGGTTACTCCTTCAAAGACTGAAAATATGGAGGATTGGGAAGCTATATTATTAGAAAAAATTTATTTTTTGACTTGGGCGCTGCTTACATTGGGATTACCATGTGATAAATAATTGAACTGTAAAAAATATAGTAACCACATTGATTACTATATTTCTAGATTCTAGATAATGAGATTATTTACTATTCTGTATTAGTTTTATAAATTTTATTGGCTTTCTTTCATCTTTACTTCTAAAATTCAGCTGGAATGAATTTTTGTTTTATTTTTTCCCAAATAAATATTTTATTTTCCCAGCAACATTTTTAATAAGAACATCATTTCCTCATAATTCTGTAGTGTCATAGCATCATTATGTTTTTGTGTTCTCCATCCTATTCTGCTCTGTTTTGTTCTGTTCTATTCTGTCTGTTCATGCCATTCTATTCCACTCCATCCCATTCCATTCTAGTTGTTTGTCTATCCAAAAACACTTTACCCACTTAATTACTGTAGCTTTGAGAGTCTCATCATCAGTAGAGAAAGTCCTTATACCATGTGCTGTTCTCCAAGATTGTCTTTATTATTCTTGAACCTTTGTACTTTCATATTAATTTTAGAATCACTTGTCAATTTCCATAAAATTTAGATTGTATTCAATCTGTATATTAGTTATAGAGAACTGGCATCTTTCTAACATTGATTTTTCCCTAATATATTTTTTATAGTTTTCTTAAATAAATTTTATATAACTATTTCAAAACAAAAACATTCTAAGCTGTTTTATGTTTTTGCACTTATAATGTTCTATAAGGGCAAATTATGAGGGGTAACCTTGTGATAAATAGCTTATATTTCTAAACCAGCTTATAGCATTTAAAACATCTTTTTGGATTAATTTGATTAAAATCAAATATAATTTGCTAAGAAATAGAAGGTAACACCAATAAAATAATAGGTGATTTAAAAATGCTTCTTATCAACATTTTGGAATGAGACAATTCCACTTTTAACCTTACTGATATGTTAGCCAATGATAACAGTTTTGGGCCCATTAAAATAAAATGCATTTTCTTCACAAGTAAAAACTACTGAACTCTATAATAAAACAAGACATTTATTACAAAATCGTATTTTTAAATGATAGCAGGCCTATTTCCCAGTGTTGCATTGACTATTTGACAGGATGTGCTGGAAGCATGATACAGTAATGATGATTCAGTGCCCTTAATCCAATGGGCACCAGTATGGCACAGAAGCATTTATCCATCTTTAGCTTTTATTATTTGATGATAGGAGACTCTTTGTCTTCTACCACCCCCAACCCCCCATCCCCCATCATCCTATATCCAGTAGCTAGGGTTTCTTTCTAATTTTCTTCTCTTTGTCACTTTCCTCTTTGTTACTGGTTTTCTACTTCTCTTCTTATCCTACCCTCCTCTATCTCCCTTTAAACCCCTTTATTATTTAAAGCACTCTTTAGCCCCTTCTCCCTTACCTCTATTCATCTTTTTACTATTTCCTTTCTTCTCACTTCTTTTACTAGTCACAGTATGAAACTAAAAGATGTTTTAGTTTCATCATATGTAATAATTATTGAATTGAATTGTAACTTTTGGACACTGTTTTAAAGGATTTATTTATTTATTCATTATTTTGTAAACAAAATATGGGAAATAGAGTGAACTTTCACAGAGGTATATGCCATTTTTCTTTTTGATTCCTATTAACCAGTGACTCCTGAGCGAGCAGTTTTCAACCCCTTCCTGTAGGCTTACCTATTGTGCCACAGAAAAATGAGAGAAGTTCTTGACGTGGCTTGTATATCCTACATTGCAATCATTTTATTATTCCGAGAATATAGCTATTGTTTGGTCCTTCAATTTCGAGGCTGACTGATTTATTGTCTGAAGTCACGTTGGAGGACCCACCGTGCAAGATATTCCAGGGAGAGCTCCCGCTGAGTCACTCTGTCACTTTCTAGGAGCATAAACAAGTGATTTTTAGTTTCATCTGCTTTTGAAAACAGACTCTCTTTTCCTCTCCTTGTTCTATGACAGCGAGAGGTTCCACTCCAAGCCAGACATCAAGAAGTTCGAGTTCCAGCTCTCTCAGACACAGCTGAGTCCCGTATCAGGAAAATACAATCACTGCCTTAGGAGGTAGCACACTTTTAGGGTAGAGAGAGGACAATGCTTACTAATTTACAACGTTGTAAACTTTAATAGTGAAATTTTTAAAACGTGGCTACCTGGATGCTTTTAGTCTGTTTATCTGGGGAGAGGTATTGTATGTATTCATCATACCCTAAAGGCAACCACTTACTCTAAACACAAAGGCACTTTTGCTCAGAATGTGTGGGTGGCAATGAAGATCACCAAAGAGAAGAGCGAGAGAAAAAAGAATGAAATGAGGAAATTTCATTGTCCTCCTTGTTAATCTGAACAGAATGTTCTGGTCAGTTACAAACAGATCAGTGTATGGCCAAAATGACACAGCCCACTGCAGTTGGTCATTCTTCCCTTTTTTCTGCTTTTATGTCTCTGTCAAGTGACTATCCTCAGATTCTGTCTCACCCATTCACACCAGGAACTAGTTGAACCCTGACTTCATTCTAAGCATGGGGGATAGAAAGACTATCTTTAAGAAACTGAATTTCTAAAGGGATATATAAACATTACATTAAATAATAATAAAATTTAGCCAAACTATTTAAAACCCCTAATCCTGCTCTACCTTTCCTTCTTGTTTATAGCGTATATCACTTTCTAACATTCCAAAAGTTTTCTCTGTCTCATTATGTTTGCCATTGGTATCGTCTCTCCCCTAATAGAATACAACATAAACTCCATAGGGTAAGTATATTTGACTGTTTTGATTAACAATGTTTCCAAAATCCTAGAAAAGGTGCCTTACACAAAGTAGGTCTCACCTACATGAATGAATTACAGTTTACCTATAAGGCTTAATGGATACATGGCACATGGACATCTCTTCCCAGCCAGTGCACCCACACCTAGCTGTCAGGGCTGTCGGCTGCTGGTAGATGTTTACAGTTATATCTCTCACTGAATGTTCCCTTCAGGGGCAAGGTCCTGCACCGCCCAAGATTACACAGTCTTTAAAGGTGCAGTCTGGGTCCAATGACTATATAATGCAGGGGTACAAATAGCTGGTCCCCTTGCCTCATCCTGGGACAAATCTGAAGAGACATGACAGCTTTAGAACTGGTCTGATAAGATTAGACCTCACGTGCAACTGTATTGTGAATTAGCTTCTTCTGCCTTATGTTAACAGATGCAGCTCCCCAGAGCAAGCAACTCTTTGTTTTAGAGTCTGTTACCAGGTAATCCACTTTAAACACACATGGATATAAAAGCACTGACTGATATTTCCTTGGAATATTAGGGATGGATATAATGAAAGGTTATTGAATAAGTAAGAGGAGTAACAGCATTCAAGTGAATGATATAACTTATACAAAGGCAGAGAAACAGAATAATGTTGTACATATATATCATGGCTTCTGTTTTCTTCCATTCTTTTGATGAACTAAGAGGAACTCTGTTTATAATTAGAGATTTAGCACTTCAACTTTATTGGTAGAAAACTAAAGAACAAACTGGAACATAAATTTTCCAGGCCAAAGGATATTTTATTATTCTTCATAATCCCTTCTCCCTGAAGCCATTGCCACCTCCTTCTCCCAATGCCTCGGGATATGATTGGACATAATACACTTATCAGTGTTATTAGTTGATTCAATAAATTAAATATTGTCCTAAGGTAAAATAGAAGGACACTGTCTCCATTCATTAATAACACATTTTAAACTAATAGAGTAGTAGTTCTAAATATATCCTTTAAGATTAATAACCTGAACATAAAATACCATCCACAAAAATGCCAGGATGAAAAATAAATTATATTCACAAATTCTATTGATAAATCTTTTTTGAATTATTAATTTTGACTGCCTCTCTCACCTACTGTATTCCATATCCTATAAAAATAAAAGCCTAATATGCTAAGTGTCCGGTCGTCCAGTCATCCGTTCAACCAATCAAAGCGTAATATGCTAATGATATGCTAAGGCCACTCAACCACTCGCTATGACATGCACTGACCACTATGGGGAAGATGCTCTGACTAGTAGGTTAGCTTGCTGCTGGGGTCTGGCCAATTGGGACTGAGTGAGATGAGCCAGACATGCCCTGGATCCCTCCCGTGGTTCCTCCCCAGCTGGCCAACCTCCCGCATTCCTCCCCAGCCCCAATTGTACACCAGTGGGGTCCCCTGGCCTGGCCTGTGCCCTCTTGCAATCCACAACCCCTCAGGGGATGTCAGAGAGCCAGTTTCGGCCAATCCTGTAGGCATAAAAGGCTAATATGCAAATCAACCGAATGGCAGAACAACTGGTCGCTATGATGCGCACTTACCACCAGGGGCCAGACACTCAAAGCAGGAGCTGCCCCTGGTGGTCAGTGCACTCCCACAGGGGGAGCACTCTTCAGCCAAATGCTGGGCTCATGGCTGGTGAGTGCAGCAGCAGTGGCGGGAGCTTCTCCCGCCTCTGTGGCAGTGCTAAGGATGTCTGAGCAGGACTAAGCCATCAGTCAGACATCCCCCAAGAGCTCCCAGACAGCGAGAGGGCACAGACAGGCTGAGGGGCCCTCCCTCCCCCCAATTGCACAAATTTCTGCACGGGGCCTCTAGTCAGATAATAAGCTTCCAAATCTATTTGTGTTTTGCCTTTCAATCCTCCTTTATCTGGGTAGTTTCTGAGTGTGTGAGTGCTCCTCAGAAGTGATTTCTTAGAGGTCAGGTAAGATGGAAAAGCATAGAAATTTGTTATGAGCACAGCATCTAGTGCAGTGTGAATTGTAAACATTTTTTCTGGAATTTTATCTAAAAAAGCTTTGAAAAATGATCTACTTTACTGGCTTGCATACTTTTAAGATTATATTATACTTAATCTCTAAATTTACATCCTAATTCTACATGGTTGCAAAAAATCCTTTCTGGCATGTTTGTGAATATTGACACTTAAAAATAAAAATTTCACATCATTCTCCTAAGTTTCCAAAGGACTCTAAATATAACACTTTGAAAGTCACCACCATTCACCATTTGAGCCCTAGCTTGTGTGGATCAGTTGGTTGGAGCATTGTCTCCTGCACCAAAAGGTTACTGGTTCAATTCCTGGTCAGGGTACATATCTAGGTTGTGGGTTTGATACCTGGTGTGGGCACATACAGAAGGCAACTGACAGATGTTTCTATCTGTCCTCTCCTTCTCCTCTCTCTAAATTCAATAAAACATATCCTCCAATGAGGATTAAAAAAAAAGAAATACTTGAGGAATATCTGTTTTTGCATTCAGAAATTTCAAAATCAGTGTTCTTTCTCCATAAGCTTATATTTCCATTTACTTCTTTCACATAATTTTACACTAATACATTTTTATAAAAATATTTTTCATTGATTACAATATCATATTCCCTATAACAAAAACAAAAATATGTGAAATATATGTATGTCATATGACTGTATATATGTGTATATAAACATGTGCATATTTATATATATACATATTTCCACATATATACAGAGAAAGGGAGAAATTTATTTTTATAACATCCTGTAATGACACAGAGTTGATAAAAAATAATATATTAAATATTTTGATAAATAATTTTAAATACAAAAATTTGTTGGAAGTTAATCTGTTACTGATATTGGTAGAGCTTTTCCTTTTCAATTTATTATTCATTACTAGGGAGACAGGTTTCTATATCAAGTGTGTTCCTGTTTCTGGTAGTTTTCAATATAAGCACTGAGAAAATTTATTTGCCTAAATAATTAGATAAAAATATACGTTTTTTGTAGTGATGTCACTTTGACTTCTGAGTTATATGTCCTGCACCCCCAAAGTCAACTATTGATCTAACATCAGAAATTATTTATGAAATACAAATTGTTCCAACCTCAATTGTGTTGAAAGCCAAAAAAAGCCACTGGTGTTTCCTAAGTATACATTATTTTAGCAATATATTGATTCATTTTTTTAACATCTATAGTAATATTTAGACTGCCATGTGTGTGTGTGTGTGTGTGTGTGTGTGTGTGTTCTAGAGATCCATGTTTTTCATTGCAGTGGGAATAAAGATGATGGATTGGACATGAGCTGGTATGAAAATGGAACCAGAGGAGCAGCCTTTTTCTTAGGTGGATCAATATCAGTAATGAGTACACATGAAAGTTGAATATCTGGAAATGATTTCATTTAAACCATTTATATCTATGTCCTTACTAGTATAAAATATTCTTATTTTCTCAGGGTACCAGTACTCTAGATTGAACACTACTGACCTAGTTTAAATTAAGTGCTTGTTTGTGAAATGAATAAATAATTATGAAATGAATAAATGTATGAATGAAAATATATTTAAACTTATTTAACAATGCATAAATTATTTAACTTTAATACTTTAATATTTTCATAATAATCATGTGCACTTTGATAGTTATTGTGTAACATAGCCTAAACTTCAAAGGTATGTTTTTGTGACCACTGAAATTAATAATTAATGAAGTTGCAATAATGTTACATTTGGCAGACATAGAGTTAAATTAATTTTAATTTGGGAGGTTTTGCTTCTTCTTTTGTGCTAAATGACATATTTTTCTGGAACCTCAAACATTTTCACATGCCTATGAAAAGCTTACAGTCCCTAAACACTATACCTTTGTGGCTAATGGATAAAATAGCCCTAGTCCTGCATTGGGTCCACTGAAGAAGAAAAAGGAGATGGAAATTAGGTAAAGGCTTCAATTTTAGAACTTTTGTTGAGATCATGGCCCCGTGTACAATAGAAATTAAACTTTCTCCTACCAAAAACAGGCTACTAGTCTAAGACTGGAGTCCCACCATTTAAAATTCAGTGTTCTTAAAGGAAGCCTTTTTTTTAAATCTTTCATTTGGGGCCTGTTTTTTTGTCTCCCCATTTTGTTTGCCTCTTTGTATTTGTTTTTATGTATTAGAGATATCTACTATAACTTCAACTGTTTGATTGGTGACCTTATTAGGAGGTGTCCTGTGGCCTTATTTAGTTGATCCCCTGAGCTGGCTGCTCTAGGAACGTCCCTGTGTGAGGTATGTGGGCCCTCCTGTTAAAATGGAGTCGATTGCTGTTGGCGCATTCATGGGTGGGATCAACCCTCAGGCTTGCTTGACTTGAGGGTCAACCCCAAATATGGTGTGAGAGCTGTTGTACAGGTGCTGCTGCAATTTACCTTTGGATATGCTGTTTGTAAAATTGGTTGGATCCTGCTTCAAAGTTGTCTGAAGCAGGCCACTTGGTATGTTTGTTCTGAGACGCTTGGAAGAAACTTTGGTGCAGGCCAATGTCAAACGCTGTCTGTGCCTGGATCTCATAAACTTGTTTGAAGCAGTCTTAATGAGGCTTCTTCGGTAAATCCTTGGACATAAGACTCCACTTCAGCTAGTCTTTAGTTGGTTATTTAGTTGTATTTTCCTATTTGGTCCTGGGTGGAGTTGAGTGTAATATCCACCTATTCTGCCACCATCTTTTTATTCCCATTATAATTTTGATTCATTCACATTAGATGGTTTTGTTGTGTTGGCTGTTGTCATTTTTGTTTATTGGTTTGTTTGTCTGTTTTACTTTCTAAGGGAAAAGAGATCAGTGCCCTGGTCTAAATTATTAGGTATTGAATGTTTTAAAAATTCTTGTGGCTCACCAGTTGAAAATCCCTTACCTAGATTATCATGGCTCCTTGATCTCTAGTTGCACCTTTCTCGCCTATCCCAACTCTAGGCAAACCTCACCATTTACAATCAATATTTTTGCTTCCAGTCAGTCGAACAAGTTGCCAAAAGCCATGAGAGAATGCTCCTCTTTGGCTCCACGATAAACCCATATTAGCCAGCCCTAGCAGGCGCATAATCCATGCTCTCCCGTACCTAGGTGGCTCTGTGTTTCATTTCCAAAGCACATGTGTTCATCCATTTTTTACTATTTTCAAGACTCACACTCATCTTACAGCCCTTGCTAGTGATCAATGTCCTCACCTCTTCCCTCTGAGATCACGTAGCTTTTGGCATGTACTACTGCCATAGTATTTAATCATTTTGTATTACTTAATCAATTTTACACATGAGAAACTGGATGTAAAGGCAAGCAAGTAGTCCAAGTTTACATACCTGGTAAGAAGCAGAGCTAGACTTACAAGTCAGGTTTTCCAAATCCTAATTTGCTGTTCTTTCTATTTCATCAAACTCTCTTATAAGGAAAAGCAGCTTTTTATAATAAAACAACTCCAGAATCTCAAAGTGGAAGGAAAATCTTCAGAAGAACATGGACTGAAACCCCAATAATTTACAACTACGACCACTACCTTTCATTTTATCTTTGCTTTGATAAATTAAAATAAATCTGGCATCCTATTGGTTCACAAAATGAACTGCAATCCTTCAATGGTTATAAACACCTTCTCTTGGGTTGAAATGAAATAGCTAGTGAAAAAAAAAAAGAAAAAAACAGCTAGTCATAATTGGACTTTCACAAAGGCTTAACAAGTTAACATTTGTTTGTTCTTATGCTTATCGTATTACCTGCATTCATCTCCTTTTATTTTTCATTGATATTTGGGGAAGTCTGACATAGTTATATTTTCACTTGCAAGGGCTAATGCAATACACAGAACTGGGGTTGGCAGCCTCTAAAATGACCTCCAAGAGTCTCTATTATATTTGTGTTATCTCCTCCCCATGAGTAAGGGCTGGAATAATTGACTTACCTCTCACAGATATAATGCTATAGTAGCAATAGAATGTTGCTTTCAATATCAACTTAAAAATGACCGTGGCGTGCATCTTGGGAACGCTGTCTGCTCTTACTCTTGTTCTTTCTCCTACTCTTTTTCACTGAAGCTTGTCAATAGCCAAGTAAGTAAGCTTGGATTCTTCCCCTCAAATTTTTCTTTCCTCTTCATAGTTCTTCTCCTCAATAAATAGTGATTCTCTTAAGGGCATAAATCATATTATAATTATCTCTGTCCTTTACATTATGTATTGTTTTATTGAGTACATATTGGGTATTATATCATGATGTTGGAATCAGTCAGATATTTTGTATTGCGTGAATCAGGAAAACTTCATTGAATAAAATACAATTTGTGGTTGTTTCTCAGATAATTTAATCAGGGTATTTGTAAGCCACTATTTACAAATCAATATCTTTCAGGGAAAAAATAAATGAAATGATGCACAGATAGACAGGTTATTGTTTTCTCTAAATAATCCATATGTGTAATTGGCATAGGACCTAAATAAAAAGAAAACCCAAACTACTACCTTCAACTATCATTAAGCCTGCATAGAAGTGTATTTCTTGCACTAATATAATTAATAAGTAAGATCAAATGATTTATAAACCCCCAGGTAGCATGCTTTAAAATCTGATATAAAGGTAACCATAGAAGACTTTAGTTTATTTAATTTAACTAAAAACAAAATCTCTGACATAATATATTTTGTGTTGTATATGTTTTAAATTTTCACAATTAATGTGGCAAAGGGAATTCTTTATGCTAATGTTATAGCTCCTTGGTTGGTCCCTAACACCATTATCTGCTTTAATGAATAATTCATTACCTGTTGAAAACTTAACTATATCATTTTTACTTGATATGAATGAAACTTTGAAGTGCAATTTAAGTTGAAAGAATTTAAGATTGTAGATAATTCCCATAAACCATCAAAAAGTGCTGTGCAGGCAATATTACCTAGCACTCAAGTGAAATCATTTTACAGAAAGCTCATGTGAGATTCTAAATTTTGTTTCCTTTGTAAAAAATATTGATGAGATTCATTTCCTACTGAATTTTCACACTGTGCAGTGACTACTTTTACCTCTAGATATTAAAAACAATATGATCTTTTTTTTTTTAATATATTTTATTGATTTTTTACAGAGAGGAAGGGAGAGAGATAGAGAGTTAGAAACATCGATGAGAGAGAAACATCGACCAGCTGCCTCCTGCACATCTCCCACTGGGGATATGCCCGCAACCAAGGTACATGCCCTTGACCGGAATCGAACCCGGGACCTTTCAGTCCGCAGGCCGACGCTCTATGACTACTTTTACCTCTAGATATTAAAAACAATATGATCTTTATTTTTTAGCTGTAGATCAAAAATATAATCACTGTAAGCTGATATTTACTCTTCCAATGTCATGTTTGCCATGGAGAGAAGTCTTTTCTAGTAAAGAATCCCAACACCAGAAATGGACTAAATAGATCAAAAAGATTTTCAAGTGGAATTAATGCGTTTTCAGTTCATTGCATCCTAAAAGCTCAGTAGATGAAATAGTGGTGATCCACTCTTAGGAGAGAAGCTAATCAAATGTAACTGTCTCAAAGTCCTAAAGAGTTTGCCACCAACCAGATATCTCCCCTTCCTGGTCCTATAATCAGGGAAGGGCACATATGAGAATAAAGATTTTCCTCAAAACTTGGAAGAGGCTAGTCACCTTGATCAACATAGCAACACATCTTAATACTGGGAAAACATAAGGTCTATATCATATCACATGAGCAAACAGGAAATTTAGCAACATCCCATAATCAAACAAGCCATAAAAATAGGAAAAATGTGTATATTACAAGAAATGATACACTATTTCCTTATGTTCAATATGAATCTTTTAATCACTTATTTCCCATTATTGGTTTTGCCAAGAGGAAGTTCACATTAAAATTTATATCACAACTGTATAAAAATAGTTTCTATGTATTGTAGAATTGTGCACATAAACCTATATGAATTTATTAACTAATATCACCCCAAATATTCAATAAAATTTTTAAAAATATATTTTCTAGAACCTGCATTATCTTTGAATACATAATACATTTTGCCTTATTTTCATGTAATCTGAAGTTTTCTAAACCTTGCTTTTAAATGTCTAAATTTTAGTTATATATCATGTAATTTTTAAAGTAATTGAAATTATTTGTCAAACTATATAGAGGAGAGATGGAGATAAGAGAGTAGAAGGAAGAGAAGGAAGAGGAGGAGGAAGCGGGAAGAAATGAAAGAAGGAAAAGCAGGGAGAGAAGTTAGGAAAATGACAGGGGGGAAAAAAGTAGGCAGAAAGAAAGAGGGAAATCAAGATGTGAAAATGTTAATCTAGTTCCTGTATCTTTTTTAAATTTTATTCTTTTTATTTATTGATTAAGGTATTACATATGTGGCCTTACCCCCCCATTGCCCCCTCACCCTCCCACTCATGCCCTCTCCCCCTGGGTGTCTGTGTCCATTGGTTAGGCTTATATGCATGCATACAAGTCCTTTGGTTGATCTCGCCCCTTTACCCCCACCCTCCCCTACCTTCCCTCTGAGGTTTGATGGTCTGATAGATACTTCCCTGTCTCTGGTTCTATTTTGTTCAACATAAACTGATGAACAAAAACAGATCCCTTATCTTTGAAGATGTAATTAAATTCCCCCAAACCCTGCTCTAGTGATGTTTGCAAAACAAAAGCCCTTTGAACTGCCATGCCTGTAAAGACTTACTGTCTATACCTTTATCAGGCTCATTGCTCCAAGTCCTCTTGATTGCTGCCTTGTAGACCAGAACCTGGATACATAGGTCAGATCTTTCATCAGTTTCCACTAGAAATCGGCTGGTGTTGAGACTTTTGTTGAACTATTGAACATTTTGGAAAAAGGCTTGAGGTGGCATTCACATTGTAGCTCTTGAGTAGTCTACAATTTCATTGGTTCACCTCCTCAACACTCTTTTTTTCTCCCATATTTTCTTCTTCCTTGATTACAAAACAATTCAGGATAATTAAAGTCTCCTTTTCTTGTCTTATGAAAAACAGTTATTCTTATTTCCAAGTATTGTACAGGCCTACAAGCTAACTCCATATACACATAATTTCCCTCCTCCTAAGAAGAGTTCTTTGCTGGTTATTAATATTTTAACAGACATCTATACATAACTATGTACATATTTATGGAAGGAAGTAATAAAAGAAAAGAGAGACAAGTGCTAATCAGAGAACAATACTGAGGATATAAACATGAGTGAATCAAGAGGCAGAATTTTATAGTAGTTAAAACCATGGCGGGGTTCAAATATTGACCTCACTTACTTACTAGCTTTGCAACCTGGAACACATCATTGAACTTTTCTATGAAATTTGGATACAGATCATAGTATCCAGCTAATGGGCTGTTATAAGTCTTAAATGAGATAATGCATAAAATACTTAAAACACTACCTAGCCAGCCCTCAGTACAACATAGATAATTGTTAGCTATCATTATCACAAGTGTGATAATTATAGAAATCACACTAGAAGAAATTCCTAGAGAAAGGTGGGGATGCAAATGCCATGCACTGAAACGTTGATTCTAATAAACATGGCATATATTAGTCTGATTTATTAAATAAGTGTGCTAAAAAGAGCAGCTCCATCAGCAATACACACACACACCACACACAAGCACACACACACACCACACACACGCGCGCACACACACACGACTTTTAACTAAACTTTAACCTAACCTGGCTGTCTTGCTATGTCCATCCCTAAAAGTCATAATCACAGAGGAGTCTGGATAAAAAAGCATTTCCATGGCAGAGTCGTGACCAAAGTTGAAGGAAAGGAATATGGTAGGAGAGTCCTATCTTCACCCAAATCTTTAAACACTCCAATTTACAAACCAATGTCTACATGTAGAGAAAACATACTTGAAAGCAAATTGATGCTTTCCAGTCTGAATATTTTCAGACCTCAGATGTGGACTAGAGGCTAAGACACCGCAGATGCCTGGTGGGCTCTCTCTCTCCTTGAGGGAGACTATATGTCCTGATTCGGTGAACTACTGGGTTTTAGCCAAGTGATGTTTGTGTCTAAGATCCATAGTAGAACTATCCTACAGCTCTCAGGCTGTATCAGACAGGAGAGATGATACTTAATGTCATCTTATTCTCTGGAGTATAGTGATATTGATGCTGATCACAACTGAGTTGAGATATCCTGTTTTTCATACAATGAACATTGTGGACTTTATGTGGATTAGATCCAACACCATTTCCAAAATTTTATTTTTAACACTTTATGAATAAGTCAGAGGAACTTTAAAATCATGATCTGTCCACTGAACTCTAAGACTTTCATTCTTTCCTAAAGCACTCTTTAGTCACAAATTTAAAGGGTGTGTGGTGGGGCTGGGGGGAGTATTTAATTAAAAAACTATAGCAATATCACCAAGAGGATAAAAAGTAATATTCTTTTGAATTTGCTTTTGTGCAGAAAAAACATGCAGCCTTTTTATTTCTCTCAGATGTTATTTTCAAGATAAAAGCACTCAATTTCCAAACACTTCTATTGTCAGCTCTTTGGCAGTAACCCTTTTTATTGAAAAATAAGAAAATCAGAAATGTGCATAGGTACTTCTTAGCTTGAATCTGTGGC
The DNA here is from genome assembly GCF_000147115.1 of Myotis lucifugus. Taxonomy (NCBI): domain Eukaryota; kingdom Metazoa; phylum Chordata; class Mammalia; order Chiroptera; family Vespertilionidae; genus Myotis; species Myotis lucifugus. The sequence goes on from NW_005871071.1 coordinate 10,222,258, forward strand.
CACAACACTGCACCTTCTCTTTTAAATAACTTTATAAAACCAGGTCTTGCCTCATTTGTATTCCCTACACAACTCTCCCTTTTTGACTACCTTAGGTATTTTAAATTTAGCTTCAAGAAAAGTGCTGTTTTATGGAATCAAGTCCCCTTGTCTTTATCCTGAAAGAATTGTGTGCAATATTTATTTCCCTTATGTTGCAATTTAAAACACAAAAGAAACGGTGTTGAATACCATCCCTCCAACACTCATCTCTCTATCACGGTATGCATATACATATTTTTATATAGTGTAATGAATTGAAGCTATACCTTTCTTTATTTTGGGCACAGTCTACCTGAATTTAGACTTCTTAAATTAAGGAGGTATTTACTTGTAATACTCTGCAGGGTAAATATTTTTCATGTTTCACAGGGTGAAAAATAAATAGAATACCATATTAAAAACAAGTACATTTACTACCTTACTGCTGTGCTACTCGAAGTGTTATAAAACATGCACATATATATGGCATTTTGTTCACAGTAAGCATTCAATAATAATTTAACTTAAGAGGGGTAAATGAATGAGAATATTACAATTCTAAAGAATCCCCAGGTACTCAAAGTAGCACATCAATTAGACTGCTTAAAATAAAGCTGTTATTATTTCCATTCAAAGTTTTCCTCTAAAATTAAAAATTTAGATTGGACTCCTATGGTCTTTTTTCTCAGGAAAACTTGGGTATTTTTCATAAATGTATGGTGATCTGCCATTAAATATGAGTCACCTTTTCCTGCAAAGGATTTCTGCTCCTGCAAATAAAAATTATCCAAATGAGCATGCACGTGATTTTTAAAAGAAAATTTCAGATAAAATAACATACTCTAAGTACAGATTCATTGATTTTATTTGGTTGTTAAATTTATATATTAAATATAGTTGGTTAATTTTCAAAAGATTTACTCAGGAATTATGTATTTCTTTTAAATCACCTGAGGAGTATAAAGTATGAAAAATATGCCTCAGTGTTTTTCTTATATACCTTGACATTATGCTTGATAATTGATAATTGAGGGGGAAAAAGTAATTTAAATATATTGATTTGAAAGGCTCATAGTTAAAATCACAAAGTAAAAACAAAGTTTATATTTTCAATTCTAGTCACCTGTAGGGTTATTTTTGGCACACAGAAGTACCAATGACTACATGAAACACATGAATCCTTCAGGAATTAAAAATGGGGAGGACTATATCATAACAAGGGAACTCTTTTGAGGTATTCAGTGTTTCTGTCATCGGTTAGAACCTGTGTAAAAATTAGGAGGAGCCTTCCAAAAGAGCACATCAAAAGCAGCACTTAAGCTTTGCAGGTTTCACAACCCAACCAAGATAGTTTATAAAAAGTTTTAATAGTGTTCTGCATATTTTTTAGAAAATTAATTTAGTTAAAGTGTGGCATGCCTACAATTAATGGGCCTTGTTTAGTTATAATTCTCTGGGAGTTTTTTAACCTTTATTCAGCATTAGTCCTGAAATACTTTCAGAAATTGTTGACTGGGTTCACCAATTTCAAATACCTTAATAGTAATTTAAAAAGAGTTTCTGAAGAACTTTTTTAAAAAATAAACCCATTCATTTAAGATCAATTGATCTTGGACAAGGATGCCAAGAACACAAAATGGGTATCTCTTCAGTAAATGATGTTAAGAAAGCTGGATATCTATATGCAAAAAAAATGAAATTGGATCCTTACCTCATATCATATACAAAAGTTAAATCAAAATATTTTAAACACTTAAGTGTAAGAGCAGCAACCATAAAATCAATAAAAGTACAGGGAATAAGCTTCTTGATATTGGTATTGGCAATGACTTTTGAATATGACATCAAAAGCACAAGTAACAAAGCAAAAATAGACAAGTACGGTTGCATCAAACTAAAAAGCTATGCACAGCCATGGAAACACTCAACAGAGTCACAAGGCAACCTATGGAAATGAGAAAACATTTGCAAACCATATATCCATAAGGGGTTAATGTCCAAAATATATATGGAACACATACAACTCAATAAATAATAATAACAATAAAATTTAAAAATGGGCAAAGGACGTTAACAGATACTTTTTTCAAAGGAGACATACAAATGGCCATCAGGTACATGAAAAGGTGCTCAATCATCAGGGAAGTGCAGATCAATTCAACAATGAGATATCACTTCACATCTGTCAGAATATCTATTATCAAGAAGAGAAAATATAACCAGTGTTGACAAGGATGTGGAGAAAACGAAATTTTTGTGCACTGTTGGTGGGAATACACATTGGTTCCAACATTATGGAAAACAGTATGGCGATTTCTCAAAATTAAAAATAAAACTACCATATGATACAATAATTTCACTTGTGGGTATATATTCAAAAGAAACAAAATCAGTATCTCAAAGAAATATCTTCACCTTCCACGTGCATTGCAGCATTATTCATAATAGCCAAGATATGGAAACAACCTAAAGGCCCATTAACGGTCCAGTAACAGACAAGGGAATAAAGAAAATGTATATATACTTAGAATAGTAGTGTGTGTGTGTGTGTGTGTGTGTGTGTGTCTGTGTGTGTGTTTATATAAAACTGTATTATTCAGCCATACAAAGGGGAAAAAATTCTGCCATTATGACACAGATATACCTGGAGGGAATTATGCTAAGTGAAATAAACCAAGCACAGAAAGACAAGTACTGCAAAATCTCACTTCTATGTGGAATTTAAAATAGTGAAACTTTTAAAAAATGAACGTATTGGGTGGCATTGGTTAATAAAATTATACAGGTTTCAGGTATATGGTTCCACAAGACATCATTTGTATATTGCATTGTATGTTTACCACCTCCAGGTCAATCTCCTTCCATTACCATTTATCCCTCTTTACCCACTTTTACTACCCACGCCTCCTTCCCACTAGCAATCACCATATTGTTGTCTGTGTCTATGAGTCTTTATTTTTTCTTTGCTTAATCCCTTCACCCTTCTCACCAAGCCTCCAACCCCCTCCTCTCTGACAGCTGTCTGACTGTTCTCTATGTCCATATGTTTGTCTTCACTTTGTTAGTTTCTTTTCTTTATTAGACTCCAAAGTAGTGAAACTCATAGAAGCAGAGAATAGAATGGTGTTTGCCAGGGGCTAGAGCAATGGTTCTCAACCTTCCTAGTGCCAAGACCCTTTAATACAGTTCCTCATGTTGTGATGACCCCCAACCATAAAATTATTTTCGTTGCTACTTCATAACTGTAATTTCGCTACTGTTATGAATCGTAATGTAAATATCTGATATGCAGGATGTATTTTCATTGTTACAAATTGAACATAATTAAAGCATAGTGATTAATCACAAAAACAATATGTAATTATATATGTGTTTTCCGATGGTCTTAGGTGACCCCTGTGAAAGAGTCGTTTGACCCCCAAGGGGGTCGTGACCCACAGGTTGAGAACCGCTGGGCTAGAGGCAGGGAGAAATAGGGATATGATGGTCAAAGAGTACAAAGTTTCTGTCAGAATGGTAACTTCCTCATAATTGAGTTAATCTGCACATTTCAGACCATCCCCAATTTTTCCATAATTGTTTAAAGACTTTATTTGCTGTTTTTAATACACATTGCATAGATGCAAAACATGAAGTAAGAAACTAAGAAGATTGTCCTCTGACACCCTCTGAGATGCCTGTGACTTATCCAGAGGGTTTTTGTTATTGCACCATCAGAGAGTGAATTGGGGTAGGGGTGTTTCAATAGATGAATAATTTGTAACTGGTGTGCCACAAGAGGCACAGTGGTGTGCTGCAAGAATTTAAATTAAAAAAAAACAAACTTGTAATAACCTGACTATTTAATCAGGGGTACTGAACTCTTTTCTCTGAGATTGTCAAAAGATATATATAACAGCCAACACAACAGTAGCCATCTGGTGTGAATGAATCAAAATTATACTTTTTTTTGTTCAGACTGGCAAAAATTATATTTTTTGGTGTGCCATGGAATTTTAGCAATTAGTGTATGTGTGCCATTAGATGAAAAAGGTTGAAAATCACTTTTACAGACTATTCTGGACCCTGGTCAATCATTTCAACTTTGATTACTTAATGATCTATAGCATCCCATTTGTCTCTTTTAGGTCCAGTTATGCATGGGTTATCTGGACTTCTGCATATATGTAGTTCTATTTGAGAAAGGAAAAGGAGGTCAGTACACATCACATTCATCCTCAAATGACAGAAGGATGTCATTGATTTCAGATTGTTCATAAAATTTGAATTAATACTAGTACAGAGCTTTAAAAGAAAGAAAATACCCTGTCAACCCTTTTGATAATTCTGTATCTAGAATGCTGATTTCCTTTGCTACACAGTTTTTTATTGGATCAATTATGATTCAGATCTCCTCCAGGTCATCTGCCATGATTTTGCCAGTAAATTTTAGTCTCCTTTCTCCTAAAGCATGTAGCACTTGTTTACACTACACAACCTAGCTCATATAGTCTCCTTACCTTTCTCTATTTATTTATTAATTTTTTATAAAACATTCTTACAAGTTGCTTGAGGGATAGAATCATGTCTTTTACCTTTTTATACACTTTAATTACTTACTTTAGACAGTGTGAAGCAAACAATAGCACTAAATAAAAAATTTCTGAGCTTTTAAAGATTTTTAGATAGAAAAAACTCATATTTTGGCTAATGGATACCCAAAGTAAAGATAATTCCTTCAATTATATTTTTCCAATCACAGAAGTAGTATCCAGAATAGAGCTACAAGTGGGAAGATCTGCCTTTCTACACCACATTATTTTCCCATTGTTGAACTTATGTTTACATCCTAAAAATAGTCTTCAACAAAAATTGCTTTCAAGTTATTAGGGACAAGTTGTCTATCTAGAAGAGAAATGGGGTAATTAGAAAATATACTGTAGGTGAGGTATCAATGTAAAAATGAACTCTTGGTCCTATATGACTTGTTGCAATAACTGTGTGAAAAGAGATACTAACCCCTAGAGTAATTGAATGTGGTAAAATTTGATTGTTGCTTCAAACATTGGGCTTACAGAGGGCAGCAGGGCTCCACAATAACTTCTCGTCATGAATAAGAAGACAACAGTGTGATTAAATCACTAGAGGTTGCAATGCAGGACATCATCTAGAATTCTCTCCAGTGCTACAGTTGGATTATGACGCTAACAAGGCACTTAATTTTTATATCACATGTGTGTTAAGAAATGGGGGATTCCTTCAATAATCTCTCTCAAATTTGGATATTGCTTGAAGTATTAACGATTGGGTATAGGCATTTCTAGAGCATAAAAGGGGGAAGGATACCTAGAATTGATATCTATTTAGATTCACAAAGCTGGCAACAGTCACCCAAATCTCCGTGACAAAAATTGAAGCCAAAGAATCCTCTTTTTTCCCCTTTTTTTGATCACATGATGCCTTCTGGATATTTGTTTTGACCCTGTAGTCTTTATAGTTTGGGTTTATAATTGACATGAAAGCTTTTGGCTAGAGAATGGTCCCTCTAGGGATTTCTCCTTTTCTCTGATGTCATCCAGGCTATATGACCTCAGTTGAGACTAGTCCAAATATACAGAGCCCCAAATAGGCCATGTAGGGGAAATTCAAAAATCAAGAATTTGGTCTATATGAAAAAAAATTGGAGCCAAAAGTCATGGTTAAAGCAAGAATATAGAAGTCACCCTGAGAGTAAATAATGTGAATACCCATGAAGCAGTCAAAGTTTTCTGGAAGGACTCAGCAGCAAAGAAGACTAACATCTTAGGAAGACAGATGAACAAACTCACCATTTAAAGCTGAGGCAAGAAATCATCAGTCACAACAAGAAAATTCATGCCAAACTTAAAAGGATTATTGATTGTATGCTGTATAACTCTATACTTGGATATTCTACTTGAAGAGTCAGACAAGGAAAAGATAAAGTGGCATCTCAGAGAACTACAACTACTATCAAAGCCATAGGCAGGTGAGACCTCCCAATCATTGTCCTTATCCCATGAAATAATGTGTGCTTATTTACCGATCAATGACTCTCCCAACTGGAAGGTGAGTGACTCAAGGATAGGCAACATGACCTTGAGCCTCCATATTCATCTCAAAAGTTACAATCAACCAAAAGGCAAATATGACACTCTTTTAGAGACCAAACTGGCTAGTCAGTGTTAAACTCATTTTACAACTCTGTTAATATATTTGAACCCCTCACAGTGCCTATTGAAGTGATACTCAAAGTGGATAATAAGTGTTTGCTGAAAAAAAACCACACATAATTAATGTCTGACTGGTGTCGCACAATGGTTGAGCATCGACCCATGAACCAGGAAGTCACAATTTGATTCCCAGTCAGGGCACATGCATGGATTGTGGGCTCAATCACCAGTGGGGGGTGTGCAAGAGGCAGCTGATCAATGTTTCTCTCTCATCACCGATGTTTCTATTCTCTCTTCCTCTCTTTGAAATCAATAAAAAAAACATTTAAAACAAAAAAACCTTGATTAATGAACATTTGAAGTTATCATGCTTTAAACAGTCTTACTTATTATTATCTCTGATAAACAATTTGAATTGGCCTGAAATCACACACACACACACACACACACACACACACACACACACACACTTTTCTTGGGCTGATGAGATTATTCTCTTCTTGGCAACTATGTTTGCTTTCATCTCTTATCCTCTGGCCATTTTTGAAATGACTGCTCATAGATTCAGTTTAATGTGCATGGGGTTAGAGAAGTGCAGTGTGTGCAACTTTAGGACACTGAGCACCAGGAGGAGTGTGATCAGTGCAGTGGGATATTTTACTGATGGTGAGGGAACTTCTGGGCCTAAACATTGCTTCACTACAAGTGTCCCAAGAAACTTCTCATTAACAATGGAAAAATCTACAGTAGATTAATTGGGAATCAAAGAGGCTTGATTACAGAGGATCTCAGGGTAATCCTGGTGCTTTTCTCTTAATTAAGTCAAGGAACCCGAGTGAGTTGTACCTGATAAAGATCTGAATTCAAGTAGAAGAGTCTTTAAAAAAATTCTTTAGCCTAGCCAGTGTGACTCAGTGGTTGAGTGTTGACCTATGAACCAGGAGATCACAGTTTGATTCCTGGTCAGGGCACATGTGTGGGTTGCAGGCTTGATCCCCAGTATGGGGTGTGCAGGAGGCAGTTGATCAATTATTCTCTCTCAGCATTGATATTTCTATATTTCTCTCCCTTCCTCTCTGAAATAAATAAAAATATTTTTAAAAGCCATTTATCTTTATTGTTGAAAGTATTACAGATGTCCTCCTTTTTCCCCCCATTGACCCTCTCCACCCAGCTCCTGGCCCTCCACAGGCCTTCATTGCACTACTGTCTGTCCATGGGTTTTGTATATATGCATATAAGTTCTTTGGTTTATCTCTTCCCACTTCACCCCCTTTCTCTGAAATGTGTCAGTTTGTTGCATGCTTAAATGTCTCTGGATCTATTTTAGTCCTGTTTATTTTGTTCATTAGATTCCACATATAAGTGAAATCACATGATACTTGTCTTTCTCTGACTGGCTTATTTTGCTTATCATAATACTCTCCAAATCCCTCTATGCTATTTCAAAGGGTAAGAGATCCTTCTTGTTTTATAACTTTATAGTATTCCATGGTATAAATGTACTACAACTTCTTTACCCACTCATCTGCACAGCAAAAGAACCCATAAGCAAAATGAAAAGGGATCCCACTGCATGGGAGAACATATTCATCAATGATAAATCTGATGAGGGGTTAACTTCCAAAATATATAAAGTACTCATACAACTTCACAAAAGGAAGGCAAATAATCCAATCAAAAATTGGCAAAAGTGTCCTAGCTTGTTTGGCTCAGTGGATAGAGCATTGGCCTGCGGACTGAAGGGTCCCGGGTTTGATTCCTGTCAAGGGCACATGCCTGGTTGTGGGCTCCATCCCCAGTGGGGGGCGTGCAGGAGGCAGCCGATCAGTGATTCTCTCTCATCATTAATGTTTCTATCTATATCTCTCTCCCTCTCCCTTCCTCTCTGAAATCAATAAAAATATATTTTAAAAAAATGGGCAAAGGACCTAAATAGACACTTCACCAAAGAGAACATACAGATGGTCAAGAGACATATGAAAAAATGCTCAAATTCACTAATCATTAGTGAGTTGCAAACTAAAACTACAATGAGATATCACCTCACACCTGTCAGAATGACTATAATCTACAAATTAACAAATGACAAGTGCTGTTGAGTATGTGGAGAAAAGGGGAACCTAGTACATTGTTGGTGGGAATTCGGAATAAGGCGGACTCTATGAAAAACAGTATGGATTATGCCAGTCAGACAAAGATAAATATCACATGATCTCACTCATTTGTGAAATATAATGAACAACATAAACTGATGAACAAAACAAATCCAGAGACAGAAAAGCATCGATCAGACAGAGGGAAGGTAGGGGAGGGCGGGGGTAAGGGGGAGAGATCAACCTAAGGACTTGTATGCATGCATATAAGCCTAACCAATGGACACAGACACCAGGGGGGAGAGGGCACTGGGGGGGGGTGAGGGGGCAATGGGGGGGAGTAAGGACACATATGTAATACCTTAATCAATAAAGAAAAAAACAGTATGGAGTTTCCTCAAAAAGTTAAAAATGGAACTGCCGTTTGACCCAGTGATCTCACTTCTAGGAATATATCCCAAGAAACCAGAAACACCAATCAGAGAGAAGAGATGCGCCCCTATGTTTATAGCAGTGCTAATTACAATAGCTAAGATCTGGAAACAGCCCAAGTGCCCATCAGTACAAGAGAGTCTGTTTTATGTGTGCAAACATTAAGCCAAGTTGGTGTGGCCCGTAAACAATGGGTATAATTACAACTATTTTGAGTCCCAGTCATGACAGGCTAACTAAAGGGATCCTAAGGAACACAAATAAGAAGAACTAAGTCAGATTGGATTTATTTAGGAATACCAAAAATTAAGTAAATATAATTCACAATCAAGTATGACTTATAGGAAATTTAATTAACAAAGTAGTATATACAGTATCCATGAGGTAACTTTTAAAAAATTTTTGATTCCAGGAGGAAATTGTGCTAACAGTTGAATCTACTAGAAAAGCTTCTCTATTGTATACAAATTAAACTGGTTTTCCCCAAAGGATGAATCCTTCTTAATAATCTTTGAGTCTAATTCTACTGACCAAGATTTGTACAGATCTAGAAAAGACTGCAGAAAATATCAGAGTTGGCAGTAGAGAAAACAGACTTGTGAGTTTATATTTCTCTGAGGGACTTATTATCCTTCCTCTGGCAAATAAGTAATCCCTGTATTTGAAAAGGACTTTTTAATGTTTTTAAATTCAATATCATCAAAAATATATATTTGTGTGGGAAATAATGTGATTTCAGCTCCATTCAAAAAACATCTTAAAGTTTTATTGTATACAAAGCATGTTTTATGTGGAAAGATAGTACAGACACAAATAAGAATATGTTACTTTAAGACAACTCTTTTTTTTTTTTTAGTTTTGTCATGGACCTGAAGCAAGAAAACATCTTGTTATCAATACATGCATATGGTTACTGTTTAACTGGTATAATTGTGTTCATGTTTATGGGTATGAATTTTACCTGATAAAAAAGAGTGTATATTTCTTAAATAATTCTTTGTTAAATTGAGACCCATAGATTTTTCTAAATTAATTTCAAAGTTAAAAGTTAATATTATGGCTACAAAGATACCAAATGTTCAAAAAATGAAATAAGTGGGAAAGTAAGTTAAAGTTTGAACAATTAATATTCATTTTGAATTTCTTTTATTTGAAAAGATACTATTTTTACAATTGGTGGAGAGATTATTAAAACTGGCATGTCACCCTTAATTTTGCTCAAAATAAGTGAGATAGTGATCCATCCATTGATAAGGATAAGAATATGTGAAGTTTAAAGCATTTAGTTTATTAAAAGTTACTGATACAAAGGATTTTGGCACATTAAGTTTAAGTGTATGACAATAAACTATCTGAAAGTTACTTATAATTTGAAGTCTGACAAATGAGTTTAACCTGTCCTAACTTATATAATTGAATTTTGTACTTCAGATCTAATAAATGTGAGCTTCTTAAAGATATACTTTCAATAAATAAAAATTAATTGAATTTAAAATTTTATAAGGGAAAATTGAATGTAAGATTTAAGAAATTCTAATTGGAAATTTTCATTGTTCTAGAATATATTTGTTTGATGATGTTAATTACAAGAACAGAAATCATCATGAATTGGGCTATTATATTTGATCTATTTCATTATAATTGATGAAAAAGGGCTACACATCTTTCTAAAGGCAATGAGCCTGCAATAATGCACTCCTCTCTGTGCCATTGAATCCAATCACAGTGGTTTATAAATTAGGAAAAAAATACAGAAAGCATAAGCCCAGTAAGAATCAAGGGCATTTGTACCCTGAAAACAGTTATGTTTATGGGAACATATTTAAATTTGGACAATATATGTGTTTGGCTACTTTGTTTAGATTCAAAAATAAATGGATATAGTAAAAATAGTCTCTTCAATAAATGGTCCTGGGAAAACTGGAAAGCCACATGCAAATGAATGAAACTGGATTATAGTTTGTCTCCATGTACAAAAATTAATTCAAAATGGATCAAATACCTAAATATACAACCAGAAACTATGAGTTACATAGAAGGAGATACAGATACCAAATTTATAGACCTGGGTCAAAGAGAACATTTTATGAACTTAACCCCCAAAGCAAGGGAAGTAAAGGCAGAAATAAATGAATGGGACTGCATTAACCTAAGAAGCTTCTGCACAGCAAAAGAGATGTCAATAAAACAAAGAGGCAGCCAACCAGATAGATGATATTTACAAACCGTAGCTCCAACAAAGGTTTAATTTCCAAAATATATAAAGAACTCATAAAACAACCCCAAACAAACAAATCAATCAAAAAGTGGGCAGAGGACCTGAAAATACACCTCTTCCAAAGAAGACCCATGAACAGCCAATAGATATATGAAAAAATGTTCAACCTCACTAGCAATCAGGAAAATGCAAATTAAAACTACAATGAGATATCACTTCACACCTATTAGAGTGGCCATTATCAATAAGACAAGCAACAACAAGTGTTGGAGAGGTTGTGGAAAAAAGGGAATCCTCATTCACTTCTGGTGGGAATGTAGACTGGATAACCACTATGGAAAGCAGTCTTGCAATTCCTCAAAAAATTAAGACTAGAGCTACCATATGACCCAGCAATCCCTCTCCTGGGTGTATACCCAAAATACTCAAAATCATGTATCCACAAAGATATGTGCACCCCTATGGTCATTGCAGCATTATACACAATGGCCAAGACATGGAAACAACCAAAGTGTTATGTGATAGAGGACTGGATAAAGAAGATGTGCTACACATACACAATGGAATACTACTCAGCCATAAGAAAGAATGAAATATTGCCATTTGCAACAACATGGATGGATCTTGAGAACATTATGCTAAGTGAAATAAGTTAGTCAGAAAAAGCTAAGAACCATATGATTTAATTCATATGTAGGATATGAAACTGAAACTCATGAACACAAACAGCAGTGTGATGGTTTCCAGAGGAAATAGGGTAGAGAGGAAAGGGGTCCTAATATATGGTGACAGGAGAAGATTTGATTTTGAGTGGTGGGCACACAGTGTTATATACAGATCTTGTAACATAGAAACCCACACCTGGAACCTACATGATCACGTTGACCAATGTCATCCCAATACATTTAATTACAAAAATAAATAAATGGAAAAATAAATAAATAAATAAATAAATAAATAAATGGAGGTTTTTGTGTTTTTTTTATTGATGCACTAAAAGTGATTTTAACCACAGTGAAAATGTCTGAGAGTAAATTTAAGAGCAAATAAACTAAAACCACCAGTACAAGACAGATGGAGTTTGAATAGATGCTATAGTTGCTAAGGAGCTTTGATTGATTATTTGAAATGCACAGTTCAATGAATTTGGGCAATTGTATATACATGGGTGACCACCACCTAAATGCTCCAAAAAGTTCCCTCTTGCCATTTCATGTCACTTTTCCACATTCCCCTAGGGCCAACACATTTTAACTTCTATCATGTACTATTATGCCTTTTCTAGGACTTCATGTAAATGAATCATATAGTATGAATTCCTTTGTTCCTATTTATGTAGCTTCTTTCACTCCACATGATCTTGTGGTTCATCCATGTTATTGAGTACCTGAGTAATTTGTTCCTTTTCCTGAATATACCACAATTTGTTTGTCTATATTTCTGTTTATAAAAATTTGGGTTGTTTCTGGCTTTTGGCTATTATAAATAAGGCTGCTATGAACATTCATGTACAAATCTTTCTGTGAACATATGTTTTCATTTCTCTTGGGAAAGTACCTAGAAATGGAATTGCTAGGCCATAGAGTAAATGCATTTTTACCTTTATAAGAAACTTAAAAACAATCTGTCTGCTTTTCTATTTCTTGGTTATTTTGTCAGTAATGTCTTTGTGATTTTAAAATTTAAGTTTATAAGCAATTTACCTTACCAAAAGTGTACATGAATGGGCATGTTTTACTATATCTTAAAAACTGGTAAAGAGAATTAGAAGTCTACTGTAGTAGCAGAATAATGCCCCCCTATACGGATGTTAATCTTGGAACCAGGAACCTAGGCATATGATATGTCACATGGCAAAAAGGAATTCAGGTTACAGACAGAAGTAAGGTTGCTAATTAACTGACCTGGAATGGGAAGGTTATTCCAGATTATCCAGTTGGGCCCAATGTAATCACAAGAGTTGTTATAACTGGAAGAAGCAGACAAAAGAGGGAGAATGAAAGGGATGGCTCCCAATCTTGCTGATTTTGAAGATGGAGGATTGTGGCTCTAAGCCAAGGATGATAGGTGACTTCAAGACCTCTGGAGGGTGACTTCTAACTAAAAAAGTAAGGAAAGTAATTATTCCCTAGAGCTGCCCTAGAGTTTCCAGTAGCTGCACAGTCCTACCCAAACTGTAATATTACCTTGAGACCAATAGAACTGTAATATAATACATTTGTATTATTTTAACCCATTAAGTCAGTGGTAATTTCTAACAGCAGCAATAAGAAACTAATACACCTGTGATAAAAACCAAAATCATTTTGGAGCTTCAAATTGATATTAGGACTGGAAATCATAATTATTTTGTACTATTCTGGTAGATTGATCTACATACCATTTTCTTGACTACTGATAGCTACTTATAATACAAATTTTACTGTACCTGGATGATGTTCTATATGTCTCTTGGTAGAGAAAAATGCAATTTTGGCCCTCTTGTTGAAAATTAGTTTGTTGAATTTAGAATTCTAACTTGAGAGTCATTTTAACATATTGAATATATTACTCCATTTATTTTCTGGATTCTAATGTTGCTGTGTCAGTTGTCAACAGTTTTCTCCTAGAGGTAACTGATATTTTCACATTTGATCCTTATAGGATTTTCCTATCTGTGTTTGATGTTCTTCAGTTACTCTATTATGTGTCTAAGTGGAGATATTCTTTTATTTTGTTTTTCATACATGGGATTTTGTGGGGTTCTTGAATATAAGTATTGGTGTTTCTGCTCCATCCAGGAAACATCTCAGCCATCCAGACTGAATATTGCCTGTCTTCCTTTCTCTCCTTCCTTCCTTCCTTCCTTCCTTCCTTCCTTCCTTCCTTCCTTCCTTCCTTCCTTCCTCCTTTTTCTTGCTTTCTTCTTTCTTCTCTTTCCCTCCCTCCTTTCTTTATTTCTTTTTTTGTTTCTTTTCATTTCTTTTCTTTTTTTTCTCTTCTCTTCTCTTCTCTTCTCTTCTCTTCTCTTCTCTTCTCTTCTCTTCTCTTCTCTTCTTTTCTCTCTCTCTCATTATCCTTCCTTCTTCCCTCCCGTCCTCCCTTCATACATTGCTTTTATAGTAAGAATCTTACGACAGACAGTAGTAAAAGGAGCCGCCTGGAACAGACAGAAAAACAGTACAGAGCCGTTGGTAAGATGTGATTGATCAAATTAGTTGATA
>NW_005871071.1:10236497-10399653 GCF_000147115.1 Myotis lucifugus
TTTTCTCATATTCTACTTTGAAGTTTTCCCAGGATCAACCTTGACAGGACTTTTATAGCCTCTCAATATTACAGGAAAATCAATTATTCTGGGGCTTCATTTTTCTTAAGCCTCAAAAAATACTTTTCTCTCAAGACTCTCATTTCAGTTTGGGGTTTTAAGGGCCTCATTTGAAACTCATAAGATGAACATTTACTTCTTCTTTTGGCACTCATGCTTGTAATAGTAATTGTTCTTGAGACAACACATACTTAAGACAAAATAGGGGAATGTTATACACAAAAGTACTATAATAGAAGGCAAAGGAAAAAATCAGGGTTTTATACAAGTGTCTCTCTTTCATCCATTTCATTCATTTATGAGATATATGTGTATTGAGTATTTCTTTCTTTCCTGGTACTAGAGATAAATGTAAACCAAATATAAGTCCTTATTTAATGGAGCTGATAATCTTTGGGGGAAATGAGAGACTAAATATTGAAGCAGTATCTATTGACTTTTTTCCCTATTTCAAATGGGAACTCTGGTTAGTGAATGAGCTGATTGATCCTTGCCCTTCTGTTTAATGTAGGGGGTGTTTTTGGTGCCCCCTGCCTCACCTCTGCCCTTGCAGTATATTATTTTTAAATATAGGTTCTAGAATTGGACTACCTGCGTACCAGTGTCAGCTCTGACAATTAACAACTGTGTGACTATGAGCATGTTATGTTACATATCTAAAGATCTTATTCTTCATTTATATAATAAGGAAATAATGATACATTCTTCTGAGGATGATTAAGAGGACAAAATGAGTTAACACACATCAAAGTACTCAAAAAGTATAAGCATGCGTTGCCTTTGTCCAAGTAATCAAGGCCCCATCTCTCTCGTAGTTCAAACTCACTTCAAGATATTTTTGTGTCCTTAAAGAAGTCCCTCTGTGTCTTGCTATGCAAGCGTCATTTTCAAGAAGCTGCTGGATTAGTTCTGAACAGCAAGGGATAGGCGTTTGCTTTTATAGCCATTGCTGCAGGGAGGAGCCACGAATCCTTACAAATTATGCAGCTTTCCAGAATTTCTTTAACTTACTTCCAGTATCATTCCTTTTGGAAAAAAAGTTATACATTGGCTACCCACATATTCCATATTTTGGTCCCAAATACATAATCCAGGCATACAATATATGGTAACTATTGCATTTAAAAACTGGTAATGTGTAACCACACTTTATAGTATTGGTGTCATCACTTTTTCCTACCCTTCCTTCCACTCCCTTGAACATCATTTTTTCTTACCTGTGTTATTTTTTATTAGTTTGACATTTGGGGAAAAAGAATGTTTACTCCAAGATATCCCTTTTGGTTAAGAATATTATGAATTGACATCAATCATCCAAAGAACCATCCTGAAATTAGGAGCGATACTAGCTAAATAATAGAAAAATAAAGAAATAATTGTCCGCTGAAGTTTCTCCTGAGATTGGGGAAGTTGACATTTCAAAGAAATAGGCATAGAATATAGAGCATCACATCTGATGTGTGTGCGCATAGTTTTGTTCATGATGTACTAATCATTATGATTTTCTTGTAAAGAAGGCAACATGTCTTTAACATTACACTTCCCTTGGTTTAGGCCCCTGACATCATGTCCTAGTATGGGCAATCTATTGGAATAAGGTACTAACAAACTTCAATAAAGAATAGAAGTGAGCCCCAGCCAGGGCTCAGTTGATTGGAGTGTTGACCCATACACCAACAGGGCTATGGGTTTGATTTCTGATCGGGGAACATACGTAGTTGTGGGTTTGATCCCCAGTTGGGCTGCATATGGGAGGTAACCAATCGATGTTTCTCTCACACATCAATGTCTCTCTCTCTCTCTCTCTCTCTCTCTCTCTCTCTCTCTCTCTCTCTTTCTCTCTCTCTCTCTTTCTCTCTCTCTCTCTTTCTCTCTCTCTCTCTCTCTCTCTCTCTCTCTCTCTCTCTCTCTCTCATCCTTCTAAAATCAATAAAACATATTCTCTGGTGAGGATTAAAGAAAAAAACAAAGAGCCCTGGTCAGTTTGGCTCAGTGGATGGAGCATCAGCCTGTGGACTGAAGGGTACCAGGTTCGACTTCAGTCAAGGGCACATGCTGGGGTTGCAGGCTCGATCCCCAGTAGGGGGCATGCAGGAGGCAGCCAATCAATGATTCTCTCTCATCATTGATGTTTCTGTCTCTTTCTCCCTCTCCCTTCCTTTCTGAAATCAATAAAAATATATTTATATATATACTACAGGTCCAGTGACAAAATTTGTGCACTGGTAGGGTCCCTAGAGGCTGCCGGCTGTGGTGGGTACTCCTTGCCTTTCCCCGGCCACCTGCCCTCCACCGCTGCCACTGGTCACCACCTGTGGGGCCCAATCACGCCGCCACCCCGCCCCCCACTGCCACCGCCCTACTCCCAGATGCTGAGGGAGCAGGTTGGCAGCCCTGCCCCCCACTGCTGCTGCTGGTTGCTGCCTGCACGGGCTGATTGCCCCGCAGATTGCCCCACCACTGCCTGGCTCCCAAGTGCTGAGGGAGTGGAGCAGGGCAGCGGCCCCGCCCCCACTGGTGCAGCTGGTCACCCTGCGATTGGATTGGCAGGGCATCGGGTCCCCACCTGCTCCATCAGGGCCTGGGAGCCTGGCAGAGGTGTGGCAATCAGATTGGCGGGATAATCGACTCCCGTCTGGCCACCAATGGTTTACACCTGCCTTGGCCTGGTGCTGCCCACTCACCTGCTCCACCATCCTGCTGCAATCCCATTATCATTGGGGCCCATCAGGGCCTGCAGTGTCTCCACTGCCACCTGCTGCCAGTGCCATGTCGCCAACACCTGCCATGTTCTGCACCACCCCCTGGTGGTCAGCGCATGTAATAGCAAGTGGTCGAACTCCTGGCAGAACTCCTAGTTGAGGGGACAATTTGCATATTAGGCTTTTATTATATAGGATATATATTTTTTTTAAAAAAGTAAGAAAAACAAAGAATAGAAGCGAGACAAAAATAAATGACAAAATCTGAAGAGGCGTTCTACATTTGTATTTTAAGCATGTTCTATGTAAACCAAAGGAAAAAAATAAACATATATTATCAGCAGAAATTGCCTTAGAGCAATTGAGGTTAAGTGTTGTTATAATTGTTTTTAATAAAGGAGAAGGGAGAAACAACAGCTAAAAGATTAACTATAATTTTAAGATAACATAACATACAGAACGGAGAACATAAATGTTGCATCTGCGGCCCAGAAAATGGAGTTGTTTCTAAGTAATGTGCACACTTAGAAAAATTATTCTGGATAATTGGAAGTCACTGTTTATCCAGTAATTTTGCCCAATTATTACTGGCCAATTAGCACTGAGTCTGCCTTTCATGTCAAGTTCTAGGACTCACCCCCTTCTTAAATATGTTTTTGAATAGTTTTCCATTTATTTATCTGGTTATTTCTTAATTAAGTTATACTGTTTATATTCATTTACAAGATTAGGGTAAGTTCTTTAGTCAGGCACACTGATCTGAAGAAAAATATACTTTTTTGTCTAGGACCCAATTTCAGCTTCAAATTGAAGTATGTATACTTATAGGTGCTCAAATCCTAATACATTAAGGCTGCTACCTTCTGCCACAGTAAATCTGATCAAACTGTTCTCTGTGACACTTAACAGAATCCATTCATTCCATCTTTTGATGCTTTTTGACAGGGCTGATGTCTCAGGTTAGGTTCCCTGGAAGCAGAGACTAAGAAAGACTGGAATGCAACAAGTTTACTGGAGAACACTCTTAAGATCAATACCTCTATGGGAGTGCTAGCAGCAGGAATGGGCAGAAGGAGAAGTTGAACTGCAATGTAGATGTGACCAAGGCCTCAGCAATTCCTATTCAGTGCTCTGAAACTGGGTTAGCCCTTCAGATTTCTCCCAGGGAAAGTCAACTCAACCAGGCATTTGATACCCTGTATTGACCCTTAGTGAAGAAGCTTGATCTTGGATGAGGTGTCTCTCTTCTGCTAGGTGCAAGCCATGTGTCTTAGCTGAGAGCTATGGGCCACCACCACTCCCAGCAACTGGGGTATGAAATCTTCAGCTGGAGGCAAAAGTTGATGCCCTACACAGCTTATTACCATTGCCCCCGAAAGTCTTCAGTTTCCTACCTTCAAATATTTTCTGCTCTAAGCTTTGACCTTCTTTCTAATTTTGTTCCCTATGTCCCAGCTTAAAGGACTTCCAGTGTTCTCTACGAGGTCTCCACATTCCACTGTGGTTCCACTCCATGGGACATTGCCTTTTAAAATATTTAAGCCCAGGATGTTATAATGGGTCATTGACACTTATTTTCTCACAGAGTTAGGGGTTTCACTAACTTAAGAAAATGTGATATTCTGTAGGAGGGTTAGGAGAACTTATAGCTTTTCTTTTTTGTTTATAGTTTGGCTTCACAAAGAATATTTTTCTCTTTAGTAGTCCCTCCTCTCTCCAAGTCTGAAAATTGGAAAGAAAACACACTATATATTCACATTTGCAGCTAGATCCTTTGGGATTCAGCAATAAGGGAGGAAAATATTGGTTATGGTAACACAGGAAACTATCTTTTCTTTTTTATATGATCAGATACTTTATTTTATTATGTGATTTTTCCTCCTGCCTCCTTTAATTCTTTATATAATGACCTACAGATTTTCTGTAGATAAGATCAGACAATCATGTGTTTACATGGTAGGAAACTATCATCTGTTGATTTTTAATTAGGTATTTCCAAACACATTAAGTCCTATCATTTCATATTTATAACATCTTTGCAAAATAAAGGCCATTATATCTGATTTTCAAGGTAAGGAAACTAAATCTCAGTGGGATAAACTGGATCTCCAAAGCACATGGACTTCAAATGTGAGTTCTTACAACCTGATGGCTCTTTTGTGCTGCAAAGACGGACATT
The DNA here is from genome assembly GCF_000147115.1 of Myotis lucifugus. Taxonomy (NCBI): domain Eukaryota; kingdom Metazoa; phylum Chordata; class Mammalia; order Chiroptera; family Vespertilionidae; genus Myotis; species Myotis lucifugus. Next base: position 10,241,439 of record NW_005871071.1, read on the forward strand.
TTTCCTTCCCACTTTTTTTAACATAACTTTTTTTGTTTTTATTGATTTCTTTTAGAGAAAGAGAAAGGAGAGGGAGATAGAAACATCAATCAGAGAGAAGTATGAATTGGCTGCCTCCTGCATGTCCCCTACTGGAAATCAAGCCTGAAACCCATGCTTGTGCCCTGACCAGGAATTGTACCAGCAAGCTCTTGGTGCATAGAGAGATACTCAACCAACTGAGCCACACCAGCTGGGCAACATACTTAATTTTTAAAAGCAGTATTAGAGTAAAAGGTAGGAGAATTCCTGCCTATACACCTGTATAACCTCCCATACTATCAACATCCTCTTCAGAGCAGTACATTTGTTATAATTGATGAATCTAGATTGACACACCATACTCATTAAAGTCTATAGTTTACATTGCGATTCATTCTTGGTGTTGTGCATGCTATGAGTTTGGACAAATCTATATATATAAAACCCTAATATGCAAATAGACCAAATGGCAAAACAACCAAACAACCGGTCGCTATGATGTGCGCTGACCACCAGGGGGCACACACGGAACATGGCGGGCATTGGCTGCAGTGGGATGGTGGAGCAGGTGAACGGGGGTGCAAGACCAAGATAAGGTGCCAGTCGCTGTCATCAGGGCGAGCCTCTGGTGGTTACTGAAAACTCTTTGCTCCCCCGTGCTGTCGCCAGCAGCGGGTGTGAGCAGTGGCTCTGGCACCAGCAGCAGGTGTGAGCAGGGCCAGCACTGGCAGCAGGTGCGAGCCCCAGGTGGGACCGCGGCACATGGGAGCAAAGAGTTTTCACCACTCGAACCCACTGCCAGCACCCAGCACCCGTCCTGATCGTTCGGTGCCATCAGTGGGTGCGAGCGGGGCTAGCACCACCAGTGCATGGGGGTGGTGGTGGCAGGAGCGGGGCTGCAGGCAGTGAGGGGACTGGTGGCCACAGCGGGAGGGGCTGGGCGGGGGCATGGAGGATGGGCCAAGACCCACCCCTGTGCCCACCACAGCCTCACAGCCCACAGTTCCTTTCAAGGTGCCCCTAAGATTCTCTATGTTCCATCTATTTATTCCTCTCTCCTTCCTGACCCCTGACAACCACTTATCTTTCTACTGTCTTTTAGTGTTGCCTTTTACAGAATGTCACATGGTTGGAGTCATACTGTATGTATGTAGATTGGTTTTTTTTCACTTAGTAATATGTGTTTAAGTTTATCCTTGTCTTTACATGGCTTGATAGCTCATTTATCATAGTGCTGAATAATATCCCATTGTCTGGATGTCCCACAGCTTATCCAATTATCTATCGTAGGGCACCATGTTTTGGAAATTATGAATAAAACTGCAGTAAACATCCATGTGCCAGCTTTTGTGTCAACATGAATGTTCAGCTCCTTTGTATAAATACCAAAGGAGTATGACTGCTGGATTGTATGGTAAACGTATGTTTGGTTTTGTAAGAAACCGCCAAACTGTCTTCCAAAGAAGCTGTATCAATTTGCATTCCCACCAGCGATGACTGAGTTCCTGTGGCTCTACATCCTTGTCAGCATTTAGTGTTGTCAGTGTTCTTGATTTGGGCCATTCTTAAAGATTGCCTTTTTTGTTCTAAAACTTAAACTGGTTGTGAAAATGTACAGCAGATATCCAATCAAGACACTGATTCTTCAGGTTGTCCTATTTGCTTAAATCATTAGCCTTACAGGTTGATGGCAGAAAAGTACAAATCCAACCATCCACATTGGAAGCATTTCTTTGAGAGGACTCTATGAATGAATAATGCATATTTTACTTATAAATTATACCTCCTTGGGTTTTCAGATAATTTTTCAAGAAATATTAGATGCACAGGAGAGTTATTGGAAGAAATGCCTGCCAAGAATAAAGAAGGAAGGAGCATGAAAAGGGTAGGAGGGCCTTCAGAGTATGATCAGGTCTGACATCTGTTAAAGGAGAAAAAGAGTGAAAGGATTGAGTAGGAGAAGCTTCAGATGGCAATGCTTTTCTGGGAAAGCCTCAGCCAGGTCAATGGGAAATCCTAGACCCAGGGCTGTCTGTTAAAGGAGTCCAGCATGAGGCAGAAATAACCCAACCCTGGTGCCTCTGCTGTGCTCAGTGTCTGACAGAGAGCAGCCAAGGGTGTCCTCAGTGCAATTCTATTGTTGAACCCAAGCTGTGGCAGAGAGAGGTGGCTGCTACTATGCCCTCTGGCAGGCACTTGAAGGGAGAGCTAGGTGGTGCACCCAGGCCTGTCAAGCTCTTCATTCCCTTTCCTTTTCCACTGGATTTCTTACCTCTCCATTTTTTAAAATTTAATTGCCTATTCCTATGTAGTCATTTACATTCATCTATAATGTACTCATAAAACAAACACAAAAGTTTTAAAATAAAATGTGTAAGGGGGACTTACTATAGTGAGGGGTTATGACCTCAAATAATTTAGATTAGTTGATCCTATATAATAAAGAGCTAATATGCTAATTAGACCAAACAGCCAAACGACCCTCCGGACGTCCTTCCAGATGACCTTTTTGATGAAGCTGGGGCTGCAAGGGCCCACCGAGGCTGAGAGGGGCTGCGAGGGCTGAGACCCTTGCATGAATTTTGTGCATTGGCCCTCTAGTGATTGTATAAAATCCTTCTTCCTTTAGACAAAATACCCAAACATATATTTCCAGCCTTCTATACATGTTCTTTAATTTTGTCTATTTCCTTTACAACTGGTCACATTCTGCTACCTTATGTGAATTTATTGTGGTGGAGGCTAAAGACTGACCATTTGACAACAGCTCTGGTGATTTTTATCTTTGTTTCAATTTTTTTTGTTTTTTTTTAGGACTACCTTATCTTTATTATGAGCACTTTAATTTTTCAATTTCCAATTAATTATCATAAAATCATATGGGTGAAAAGCAATAAAATATTCAAATAATTTCAAAAAAACTGCTTTACCCAAAAAGCAGTGTTATATCCAGGTTTAGCTGCTGGCTGGCAGTCAGCACCACCATAAGATTCCTGAAATGCTCTTCAATGATTGATGAACAAAGAAAAAGTCTACATTTAGAACACGAAATGGCATTCAGGAATATTTTTCAGCATCATTTATAACTTGTCTTTTGTCTCGCTCCCTTAAAGCAGAGGCTGAGACATGATTCTTATGGAAATGACTTATGTAGAGGGTGCTCTTACAAGGAGCCTCTAAAGAGGTGAGGAAATTAGGATAGGACAGGGGAGAAGCTGGGAAAGATATGATTTCAGGTGAGATCATCTAGCTGGAGCCTGATTCCTCAGGGACTTCTGAGAGATAAATGTTAGCACTGTAGAGTTTGCCTGCCTGTGGCAGCAAGGTAGGTGGTGGAGCTTTCGTTACCTACACCTCCCACCTCCTCACATCCTCAGTCAGGAGTTCCAGGAGGTCTCTGGGTGAAACAGATCCAATCACTCAAGGCCAATCTTCCAGAGGAAGTTGCAGGTGTTAACTGTTAGCAGCAAAACCCACAATAACAGTAAAATGGATGGAGTGTGTGTGTGTGTGGGCGGGGGGGGGGGGGTTACACCCGGAGTGACTGCTCACCAGTGTTCCCCTTCCGAGAGTCACTGCCAGAAAGCTTTCCTGTGTTGAGAGGTCGACTGCTGTTTGATTTCAGAGACAGGGAAATAGTACCAAGCCAAACATGTCTGCCCATTATTTCATGTATCTCTTCATTTAACTCCTAGGCACGAAATATTTCAGTTATTTCTTTTGGCCAGCTCTCCAGAAGTTACTGTGGATTTTCAGTCATTTCTAATCATTCTCTCTCTCTCTCTCTCTCTCTCTCTCTCTCTCTCTCTCTCTCTCTCTCTCTCTCTCTCTCCCACACACACGCACACACACACACACCTGGGGCAAGTGAACAGTATTACATGCACTTATTTCAACAAAAATTGTTTCAGTGAATTTAGTTACAATGCTAGGTTCTAAATAAATTACAGAGGAAGAAAAAAAGTTTAAAGTTATTAAATTGAGATTAAGTATGCTTTTTGTATTTCCATTTTGTTTCCTGGAAGAAGCATGTATATTTACAACATTCACATGTATACTTCCCTCAACTGACCAAGTGATAGGCCTCTAGCCAGGCAGTTACTCAGCCTGGACCTAAGGACAGAGAAAGAAACTGGATAGAACTGGTGTTGTCCTCTGACTGGATTTTCCATTTCCCATGATAAGAACAAAAAATGGTGGAATCATGGCTTTGGTCCTAGGTTAAAAGTGAATGTTTTAGATAGCATAGTGTCACAGAGTCACCAATTATATCTTTTTGTTTTCCTCCTTTTAGCATTTGAAATTTAAAAGGGTTATGTGGAAATATCATTAAATGCTTTTCAGCCAGAAAACTTCATTTTTTCCCAAATGTTATATTCAGGTATAGCTCTCCTCATAACCTCTTCACGTGGGAAAAGGAGACTAGGTTTAGGACCTGCTCAGTGATAAAGTAAATTGATCTACTCCCTACCCCCTGAGGGAATTCCTGCAGGGCTATCTTGCTCTGGGCTGCCTAAGTGTCTCATTTGTACCTAAAAACAAGAAGTGCCATTTTTTCCCTATTCAAGATGTCACCAGCCCAATTTTCTTTTGCTAAGGGGCACAGTTATTAGTCTCTGAAGGTGCTAGCACTTGAGGCTATGTCTGAGGTGATTAAAATGCCTCAGTACTTTAAGGATTGGTGCCCTTCCATCACTTCTCATCTCCAGCTGCTTCCCTGTCTGACTCCCCTTCTGTCTCTCATTATGATTCATCATTATCCATTTTAAGATCTATGTAAGTCATGTGAATCAAGGAAAATTGAGAACCCTAGGAAAATGCATTTCTACAGACATGCACCAGTGGTAAAGAAATGGAAACAATGACCCAATCCTATTCGTCTCCAATTTTATAAATATGCTTATTTTTGCCCTTCAAATTTCTTTTGTTCTTATTAGTGATAGGGCACTGTCTCTCTCACCATCTCTCTGTCTCTCACATACATACATACATGCTCAAACACATGCATACACATACCATCTATTGGCCTAGATGAGCTACAAAGCCCTCATGCCAGCTGTGGTTTGGGTTTTAATGTCCTTACAATAACACTGCAAAGCTACTTTGGCATGCGGTAATTCGCTGGATTTCTATAATGTATAATTTCTTGGCTAACCCCGATAGACACCATCATTATTGCAGACGACTGAACCAAGGAGCTGTACTCGATAGTTTCACTCAAGGAGACGATGGTCTCATGCATCCCAGCACTTCTAAGAAGCCCCAAATCAGAAACATCTACAAATGGGACCCACAAAGACATCTACAAATGGGATCCAAGTAATGTGTCTGATTTTTAGTATTTCCTTTACTCTAAATTCAGTGATGAGTGAGACAGAGGATAGAGATAAGAAAGAATTGTGAGTATGATAGGATTTTGAAGTCCTTTTCTTCTGGTGGGTTTTAATTATTGAAGACCACCTCATTGGGGTAGTCTCCACCACAGGTAAGAAACACGTGGTCAGCCTTCAAGGAAGAAAGAACATGATTTCATTTGGTTTAACTCTGCAACATGTGATGAGAAGGCAGTGAGTGGTCTACATACTAGAAACTGAAGAGCCTGGTATATGTAAAAAAATAAAAGAAACCTCAAGAAACAGATAGTTCGAGAGGTGTGGTCATATAAAGCTACAGACAGGTGAGCTGTGGGCCTGGAATAGGACAACTACTCAATCAGGATGTGGCAGGGAATAGAGTCTAGCCAAGCCTGTGTTACCATCACATGCAGTCCTATATCGGGGTCTTTGAGACAGCTCTGGAGAGGAAGTAACTTTTAGAAGCTGCTCTTCTTCCTGTCCCTCTATAGGCCACTTTTGTCAGGTATGTGGACTTGTATTTATGTTCTCTTGGAGCCACATAAGGAGACTGAAATCTGCCTTTGATGAAATGCTACTTTTAAAAATATATTTTTATTGATTTTTTACAGAGAGGAAGGGAGAGGGATAGAGAGTTAGAAACATTGATGAGTGGGGAACATCGATCAGCTGCCTTCTGCACACCTCCAACTGGGGATGTGCCTGCAACCAAGGTACATGCCCTTGACCAGAATGGAACCTGGGACCCGTCAGTCCTCAGGCCGATGCTCTATCCACTGAGCCAAACCTATTAGGGCTGAAATCCTACTTTTAAATGTCTTAAAAGGAAAGAATAATAATGTAAAACCATTTGTTATAGGAACAGAAAGAAAAACTAGTTTGGAAATGTTTCACAGTGACCAAGATTATTATGTGTTTTGGGTGTGTGTGTGTGTGTGTGTGTGTGTGTGTGTGTGTGTTTGTTTGTGTGTTGTTTTTTTTTTAATTTAAAAACAGTTCAGTAGTCAGAGCTTCTAAAAGACAGATGAATGAAGATGTTAGCTTTGCTAAACTGACTGAGACACTAAATAAATAAATATAGGATGATTCAAAAATGTATACACACTTTGAATAATTATAAAGGCAGTGTTTATTAAAATATATTTCATTTTCAAATTTGAGTTATCAGCTGGTAATGTGTGTATACATTTTTGGGGACACCCTGTATATAAAAATAAGAATACAAAACAAAGTATTGCACCTATTCTACATGGGCTTTCTCCCGTACTTATTACAAATGAGAAAGCAAATGTTACTTTAAGTGGCTGCTAGCATGAGCCACACTTGGGTAGCTAAGTTAGAGAAGAATGTTTAGTCTGTATGGACTCCAAAGTGGAGTCATCAAATAAGAAATCCTTCCCACACTTGCTTCCCAGGTGTGCTGGGCTATGAAAAGGAATAAACACTTGGTCTACAAACCATTCATCCATTGTTCATACCTCAACTGCCCACATGCTTTTATAATTGGCAGCCAAGTTCACAGAAACAGAAGTGGGCAGGGAATTGGGTGGGCACAGTTAAGCTTTGAAAACAGAGATAATGGGTGGAAATGTCAGAAGATGATACTTCTGTCTCTGCTACCTGGGAGGTAGAGACCTGAAGGAGAAACTGGAACTGAACATTCTGCTTTTATGCCAGTAATCCCTGTACTTTTTGGAATTGTCTCCACTTCATAAACAGAACATAAAATCTGCTTTACTTTTTCACTGAGTACTGCAGTGATTCAGAAATCAAATATTAAAATATGAAAATCACATGGTTTTCTAATGCATTTACCTCATGCAGAGGATTAAAATAATCAGAAATAATCAGTGCTGATCCATTTCTTCAATCTAGCATTCTGACTCAGCTGTCCCATTTCCCTTTCTCCCCTTCCAAATCAAAATCACACATGCACATGTACAAATCCATTTTTACCTTGAATAACATAAACAATAATCATCACCCACCATTATTACAGAAGATTAGTGGTACCATTAAAGGACATAATCTGCACTGTACTTTTATTCATCAAGCAGCATTTATGTGAAGAAAATTTAGATGGGTAATTTCACATCCTGGAAATTATAAAGAATGAGTTTACTGAAACAGCTGCAGAGCAGGTAGCAGCCTGTTTTTGTGATTACCATCACATACATAATCCTGGGTGGGAAGGCTGTGGAACTAACCTCTAAGGAACTGTCCTTTGGAAGCCCTGATATTTCCCACTTCTCTAGGCACTGGTATTGCTGTGCATGGTCTGATACCCATCTGCCTTCCCTCTTAAAGCCACACATGGGGGCTCATACCTGCCATATCAAAAAGTGTGTAGAAATTCCTAGATGAATTATAGGGATGCCTTGGTTAAAAGGTTCTTCTCATTGCTTTTAGATGGTATCAGAATCCTTGTTTTGTCTCTTTTAATAGCAAACTAGTGGCCTGGTGCATGGAATTCATGCACGGAGGGGGGGTTCCCTCAGCCCAGCCTGCACCCTCTCCAATCTGGGACCCCTTGGGGGATGTCCGATCGGGCCTAAACCGGCAGTCGGCCATTTCTTGGCAATCTGGGGCCACTGGCTCCTAACAGCTCACCTGCCTGCCTGCCTGATCACCCCTAACTACCTCTGCCTGCCTGCCTGATCGCCCCTAACTGCATCTGCCTGCCTGCCTGATTGCCCCCAACTGCCCTCCCCTACCGGCCTGATCTCGATCCCAGCTGCCCTCCTCTACCAGCCAATTTGGTTCTGATTGGTCAGTTTCTATGCTAGTCAGCATCAAAAGTTCTGCCTCCTAGGCAGCCATTGGTTCCTCAGACTTCACCCAGATTTGGTTCTGATTGGTCGGTTTCTATGCCAGTCAGCATCTCTGGGCCTATCAACAGGGCCTGGTCAGAAAGGCGGGGCTTATCAGCAGTCCCAGTGGAGGCCTGGAGAGAAATGGAGGCACGGCTAATGGCCAGACTGGGAGAGAAAGAGAGAGGGAAGTGCTGATCAAAAGCTGCCACAGAGGCAATGGATCAGTCCCTGATTCTCTCTTCAGGCCTCTCTCTGGCCCTGATTCACAGCCCCCTCAGCAGTCAGGGCTGGGGCACCACTCCTGCAGTGGAAGCAGTCAGCCCTGGGTTGCCATGGCAACCTAGCTGACTGCAGAACTGACTTCTGGTTGGTGGAGCCTTGGTTGTTACTGGTCCTTATACTCAGAGATTTTATATATTAGGATTACTGATTCTATTCTATTTATCTTTTGAATCACTAATTTTCTACTTACTGCCTACATGTAGCATCCTGCAGGATAGTAATTAAAAAGAAAAGAATAAAGAGCAGAGATATTGTGAAAGTATTAATAGGAAGTATTGGCAAGATGGGGAAAGTCATGAAGAAGAGTCAAAAGATACCAAAACTTTGAAACTGGCAAAGTAAGATAGTAATTACATTGAATCAAGTAAAAATTCAGAAATGAGATTAAGGGACAATGCATGGGTGGTATAATCAAATCTGCATTTTGAAAAAATGCTAAAGTGTAATAAAAACATGATATTGGTGAAAGAGTGGGAACCATTTCTGTAGTCTACAAATGAGGTTATAAAAATTAAGATTAGATCCACAGCAATGCATATGAATAGAGAGAAGTAGACTGCAGAGATTTTATACAGATAAAATCAGCATCGAGTGCCATGCCACTGGTAAGGGGCAAGTAGAGTTTTAGGAAGTAGGGCATCAGCTGTCCAATATTTTAAAAATTGAGGAGAGTGAACTATTGGATTTAGCAATTAAGAAGTTACTAATGACTTTGATAATAACCATTTTAATGGTTTGTTGGTAGGAGAAGCCAGCTTACAAGGGTTTAAAGAAAAATAAGCTAAAAGTAATGAGTATAGACACCTCTTAATTATATCCACTTATTCAATGAAATCTTATTAAATTATTGTTATGAATCAGACCTCATGCTAGAAGCAATAGATGCAACATGAATGCTGCCCTGTAGTTTATCAGCCAAAAAAAAAGTAGCCAATGTTTATTGGGCTCTTACTATATGACATTTAAAATTATTTCAGACTATAATAACCATATGAGGTATGCAAAGATTTTAGCTTCTAATGTTTTTTTCCAGGGGATGAAATGCAAAAGAGTAACCTCCTCCAGTTCTCTCAGCTAGTTTGGTCAAGACTGAATATGAATTGAAGCAGTCTGACACCTGAATCCATCATTTAAATGTTTTATTTGGACCCAGAAAATGAGACAGGCTAACAGAATTATGGACAGAGAGCTAGAGGGGTGACAGGAAGCAGAACCTGTGCTGGCTGGTGGGGAAATCAGGAGTTGTCAGAAGACAGGTGGACTACACAAGTAGAAGCAGGAAAGACTAGCAGAGTGGACGTTTTTGGTTTGCTATTTTATGAAGAAGAGATGTGCAGCTGGGCAAGGCTAAGTGGTACAGAGCACAGGTTCTGGCATGAAACAGATCTGACTTCAAATTCCAACAGTGCAACAAATTAGCAGTGTAACCGCATCCACGTTACTTAAACTCCTGGAGTTTCAGGTTTTTATTCTGTAAAGTGAATTAGAAATGGTATTTCACAGCACTAATGTGAAGGTTCCTAGTTTTGAGGGACATTGAAATGAGAACACATACATAAATTGCTTGGTCCAAAACTTGTACTCACCAAACCTTAATTCTCTCTCTTTATTTATTAACCTCCATTCCCCCCACCCTAATCATATTTTTAAGGCAAAAAGAAGTATGAGATGATATAAGCAAAACAGATTGGTCAATAGAGAAAAGTCAGAAGTTGATGCGAGTAAGAGAGAAGGGATTAGCTTTGTGGCGGGGAAGGACAGTTTTTCCTTTGACATTGGAGTCGTCAGTGAAGGCACAGAGAACACCAGAGAAGCAGACTCCTGAGAAGTGTCCTATCCTTCTCCCTTTGTTACTTCTTCCCAGGTCCCATCCAGAGAGACAGATGTACTCCATGTACTAGAAAACTGTGCTTGTTAATTTGGCTTTCTGATTCCAGACCCGACTAATTCTTTTGAAGGAGAATTCTTTCAAAACAGAAGGGTCCCTGTTTACAGAGGAATCAAAATATTAGAGAAATATATTTGTGTTTGAGCTCAGTATTTATATTCTGTGAATTTGTGGATATAAAGGAAATTAAAGGATTATAGCTGTGTAAAATATCTGAATTCTCAGACAAATCGTAGCTTTCTTTAGTTGCTTACCAGTATTTTTCACTTTGCAGGGAAATTCTGGTTTTAGGTAAAACCAAGCAGGACATTCTTATGAAGCCAACATCAGAAATAATGGGGACCAAGAAAGGAGGAAAACCCAGAGCTAGTTGCCTTACGACCATCGTCATATTCTGCTCAATGTGGCTCTTTTACTCCCAGTTCTGCACATGCAATAAGGGATGACTTATTCTTGGGTCTAGAAAGAAACCTCTGCCCTATTGGAACTTAGGCCCTCTTTGCCTCGGTGAGCTCCGAGGTGTTGAGGAATGAGACTTGGCCAGCCTTATTTATTTATTTATTTATTTATTTATTTATTTATTTATTATATATTTTTAATTGATTTTAGAGAGAAAGGGAGAGGAAGAGAGAGATTGAAACATCATTGATGAGAGCAAATCATTGATGGGATGCCTCCTGCAAGCCCCATACAGGGGATCAAACCTGCAACCAGGTCATGTGTCCTGACCTGGAATCTAACAGTGACCTCCTGGTTCATAGGTCGATACTCAACCACTGAGCCACACTGACTGGGATGAGGGTCTTTTATTTTTAACAAAGATTTGTTGTATGTTGTGGATTTTTCATGTCCTTAGTTTATAAGGCTGTCCTGCTTGGTTTTATCAAATTATCTTTTCTTGTTGAAACCTACACTTATGCTCAATTACCTAATTTAAATAAAATGTCCTTTCCTTACCAGTTTTGGTCTAAAACATATCTTCATTCTGGAGTAAAAGAGGTCCTTGGGCTACCTTCTAAACTGCCTTGAAAAAGTTTAACCTATCAATCCAGACCCCACACGATGGTAGTAACTCAAGGTTGCAGGCCTGGTTGAAAATTCCAGCCGGAGGACTGCCCAAGTGAAGGAGATACTTTGCCTTCCATCCTTCCAGCAGGCCTCCTGGGTTCCTCCTTTCACTGCTCTTCTCTTCTTGGCTTCATCCCTCCCAGAAACTATAGTTTTCACCCTCTTCCTAGCACAAAGCCCTTCAGGTAACTCCTGTCGTGAAAATAAAATTTGTCCTTGACAAAAAGTCTTTTTGAGAATTAGGAAAAATGAAAACCTATCTCAACACTGAATATCAATTTCAGACTTCAAAATATATTCCAAGCCTGTGAAAGAGATAAACATGAGACTATTGTTTTAAAGGAGAAAATAAAATTGTTATCTGATCTCTGAAAGAAATGAATTTCTCAGCTCCAAAGCAAAAAACAAACAAAAAACCAATCACATAGGAAAAGACTGACTGATGCGAAGTGTATTTAATATATACTTGGAATGCAAAACTTTACTAAGACAAAAACTAGTATAACAAATTAAAATATTTGCATCAAGTATAGCCGACAAAATGTTAATGGTTTTTGTGTGCAAGTGGTATTCAAATCCAAAAACAAAACAAAGAAAAATGTTTTCCATAGAGGCAATGATCCAAGTGTGTGGACAGAGCATTCACATTAAAGAAAATACAAATAGAAAACAAATATATTAGAAAAATATTGTTATCCTTTTGCATTGTAGTAAAACAGAAATAATGTTATCAACATTTTAGTATGGCTTTTAACTTACAAACAACTGAGAGTTCTGTTAACTGATAAAACCTATTTGGAAAATAAGCAACGTAAAGATATTCATATCCTTTGACCTAGTAATGTCTCTCCTGGGAATTTATCTTGCAGAAATATTTCAACAAAAGCAAAGTCTAAATGAATAAAAATGATTATGTGGTGTTATCTGAAATAAAACAGAAACAAATGAAATGACAAAAAAACACACTAAAAAACACCAAAATATTCAACAATAAAAGAATAATTTATTAATCATGGAATATCAGTAGGTGATAATTTTAAATTGCATACATATATTGAGGTAACATTGGTAAATATTATTATGTGTTTCAAGTGTACAATTCTATGATATGTCATCTGTGTATTGCATTGTGTGCTCACCACCCAAATTCTAGTCTCCCTTCATCACCATATATTTAATCTCCTTTACCTCTTCATCCTTCCTCCACCTTCCTTCCCTCTGTTAAACTGCATAACTGTTATCTGTGTCTATGTTTATGTTTATTTTGTTTGTTTGTACCCTTCTGTTTTATATCCCACATATGACTGAAATCATATGGTTCTTGTCCTTTTGTCTGACTTATTTCACTTAGCATGATACTCTCAAGATTTATCCATGTTGTTGCAAATGGCAATATTTCATCCTTTCTGATGTCTGAGTAGTATTCCTTTGTATATATGTACCCCACCTTCCTTATGCAATTATCCATTGAAGGACTTTGATCGTTTCGATCTATTGGCTACCATGAATAATGCTGCACTGAACATAGGGGTGCATATATCTTTATGAATAAATGTTTTCAAAAATTTTAGATAGATACCCAGATGAGGGGTTGCTAGATTATGTAGTAGATCTAGTCTTTATTTTTTAGGAAACTCCATATTGTTTACCAGTTTACATACAACAGCAGTGTATGAGGATTTATTTTTCTCCACATCCTCTCCATCACTTATTATCTCTAATCTTCTTGATAATAGTCTTTCTAACAGGTGTGAGGTGGTATCTCATTGTGATTTTGATTTACATTTCCCTTATAGCTAGTGACATTGAGCATCTCTTCATATATCTGCTGGCCATTTGTAAGTCTTCTTGGGAAAAGCATCAGTTCAGGTCCTCTGCTCATTTTAAAATTTGATTATGTATTTTTTGTTATTGAATTATATGAATTATTTATATATTTTGGATCTTAGCTCCTTAACAAAGGCATTGTTTGCAAATATCTTCCCCCATTTGGCCTCGCTGAGACCAACGTTCTTGAATTTAGTACCAATGTTTTCATCTATGTATTGTATTGGTTCAGACCTTATATTTAAGTCTTTTATTAATTTTAAGTTAATTTTTATGTAAGGCATCAAATAGAAGTCTAGTTTTATTCTTTTGCATATGGCTTTCTAGTTCTCCCAACACCATTTTTGGAGAGACATTCCTCTTTCCATTGTATGTTTTTGGCTCCTTTGTTGAAAATTAAATGCCCATATCCATGTGGGTTTGTTTCTGGGCTTTCAATTCTGTTCTATTGGTCTGTGTGTCTGTTTTTCTGAAAATAGCATATATTTTTTTTATTATTATTGTGGCTTTGTAGTATAATTTGAAGTATGGGTGTGTGATTCCTCTGGCTTTGTTCTCTTTTCTCAGGATTGTTTTGGCTATCCAGGGTCTTTTGTAGTTCTATACAAATTTGTGGATATTTTGTTCTATTTCTTTTTTTAATATATTTTTATTGATTTCAGAGAGGAAGGGACAGGGACAGAGAGATAGAAACATCAATGATGAGAGAGAATCATTGATTGGCTGCCTCCTGCACGCTCCCCACTGGGGATCGAGCCCGCAACCCGGGCATGTGCCCTTGATTGGAATCGAACCTGGGACCCTTTACTCCTCAGGTCGACACTCTATCCACTGAGCCAAACCAGCTAGGGCTTTGTTCTATTTCTTAGAAAAAATATCATTAGGATTTTGACATTAAATGGGGGTTGCATTAAATCTATATATATTGAGCAGAAGATGATTACAAAGGCTTTGTAACTATATATAAATGAATTCTAATAGAAACATGTTGTTTCTCACTCTATACCATTATACTTTCTGAGGATGTAGACTTTATTCTGGAGAAATCAGGTTGCAGCTAAACAATACCTGGATAGTTTTGTAGGCTACTGGGAGAGCAAGAGCTGAAAAGACCTGAATGTACTGTACAATTTGGGAAAGAGAGCTCAAAGTTTGCAGGGGAATCAGAAACTTCAGACAATTGCCAGTGAGGAGAGCTGGATGGGGGTGGAGCTAACACAGAGACATGTAGTGTAGTGAATCAGATTGCCAAAAGGGATTTTAGAGAACATAATATGCAATTGTATTTTTAGGTTATTTGTTATTGATTCATAGTGTAAGCTCTTCTCTGCCTCTCTATTTGTCAGAAATCTGTATATTGTTTCCTAATGATTTGTGTGGAGAATTGAGGAACTCCACAGCTAGCTTAATGAGCAGGGGCTAAGACCAGAGGTCTGAAGCTATTTCAGACTTTAACACTGCCATGGCCTTGGCCAATTTTCTAAGCCTCTTTAAGTTTCAGGTTCCTCATCTTTAAAATGGGGATAGTAACCTGTCTACTTTCAAAGGGTTTATCTGAGAATATCCTATATAATAAAAAACTAATATGCAAATGGTCATCACACCCTCATGTGTAACAGCCAATCAACAGGAGGCTGCATGTGTGGCAGGTGGGCGGGGCTGTGTGCACGGTGAGGCTGGAGGATGTGAGGCTGTGAAGGGTTGAGGCATGGCTGCGAAGGGCCCAGGCTCAGGCCGGCAGTGGCAGCAGCAGCGGGGTAATGGGGGCAGCACCTTCCCCTGATCCACCAGATCGCCTCCTGCAGAGGAAGGCCAGACTGCGGCTTAGGCTGGGGGCCAAGGCAGAGGCGGTTGGGGTAATCAGTCCAGCAGGGGAGCAAGTTAGGGGCTATCAGGCAGGCAGACAGGCAAGCGGTTAGGAGCCAGCGGTCCCAGATTGGAGAGGGTACAGGCTGGGCTGAGGGACCCCTGCCCCAGTGCACGAATTTCATGCACCGAGACTCTAGTATGTATATGTAAGTGTGTGTGTGTGTGTGTGTGTGTGTGTGTATATATATATATATATATATATATATATATATATATATATGACTTAGAATAGTACAATAGTATCTGGTATATAGTAAGCCCTTCAGACATATTTGTTACCATCATCACAGTTCAGGACAGGGAGATCTTATGATAATTCAGGACCCAGGTGACAGAAGTTTTAATTAGGGCTGTGAGTATATAAACATATTTTTTTCAAATTTTAGATCAATATTTCTGTTGTATCAACTAAACTTATTTTTTTTAAAGAGGAAAAACAATTTAGTAGATGGCCTAAGTATTTAGTCTTCACTTAGAGATGTCTAATAGGTGACCATTTAAAACAAAGAGCAATAAAAGATTACCAAAGTTTAGCTTAAAAACAAAACAAAACAAAATTACCAAAGTTGAACAAAAAGTTAAATAATAAGAGGCAGTGAGGTAAGGTTGTGGAATGGAAGCTACCAGAAATCTGATTGATCATTCAGAGGGCTTTTTGTACTGTAAAGCTGACATTTTCCTTGGAATTATGAGAAAAGACCTAAAGACTTCCTATTAAAGAGAGAGATAGAAATGTGACTTTAGCTTGAATTTTGGCATCTTTCAAACTTAAAACATTAGCTAACTTAATGTAATGAATATAAAGGGAAAATTAATATGACATGAATGCAAGAGTATGATATAAATTTAATTTTTAAAAGCCTTATGTATTCTTACTTTTAAAAAATATTTTAAATTCTCCATTATAAGTATAAATATTATGGTTATTTAATTACTATGTTTAGATGTTTAAGTATAGATTTTAGTTTTTAATGAGAGTTATAACTCTGCAGAGGGAAACATTAATCTGATTTTTAAAGTTAATTCCAACAGAAATGCCATAACCCAGGTAGCACCATATCTGCTAGCAGTTTACATGGGTGGCAGGGACACAGCCTGGCAAACATACAGCCTTTCAGGTGTTCGTTTACAAAACCAAAACTATTATGCAAATGAAGTATTCATAGGAATAAATTTAATTACACTTATTGAACACAGAAATATGTCTTTAATTCTCAGATTCTGAAATAAGGGCTGAAAGGCTGAAGATGGCTGGATTCACAAGTGGTTAGAGGCTAGACTAGGTCTCCTGGGTTGTAGTGTAAGTCAGAGATTCACATCCACATACACTCACCCTAACTCCATTTACAGCAGCCATGAAATCCAAATGTCTGCCTTCCTTCAGATATCGCCAAACCTCTCCCCTCTCAAAAATATCTGTGAACAACTAGTAAGTAAAAGCTTCAGGAAAACAACATTTAGCTCCAAGTCCAGCTACTAGAGCTGTGAGATGCTGACCTGAGATGGTGCCACATCACATGTGAGTTGATGGTGTTTCTGTGGTTGATCTTTACAAGAAGGGGTCCCTTGGCTTCACAGTACCAGGTAAAGGCAAAAGACATTCTTCACCCACTGTATCTTAGAAAATTTCACCCCCACACCAGGTGTTTCCTACAAAGTAATGGTAATGAATTGTAAGTACACATTTCTCAGTTAAAACACTGCCCCTGGTGTTTGAAGTCAATATACCTTTAAAAAAAAAAAAGCTAACAAATACTTGCTCACTCTTAGGAGAGTCTCCTTCTAGATATGTCTGTTCTCAAACCTTTGTGTGTCTGATGTCATCGCTGTTCCCTTCCAAGCATGTCCCAGAACAATGGTGTCTTGGTGAACAGCTCATTGATCCCGGATATAAGCATTTCCCCTCTGCCCAGCAAGAGACTGGGGCACCTGGCATGAGGCCTGCTTAGTGATTGAGGCCAACTACTTCTCATTCCACTGAAAACACACACATGGCATGCATACCATCTCTCTACCCCAACACACTTTATAGTTTCCTTGTAGGTGAATTTCACCTGCTGATGGTAAGGATTTGGGGAGAGAGACCAGAAGGCCGCAATTTCTATTTCCACCTCCTGAGCCAATCCTGATCCCAGCACTTTGCATACCTAGGGCAACAGGCATGCAGTGCACCCTGGAGCCTGCAACTGATTGCTCAACTGGAAATGTATTGAAAGGAAAGAAAAAAGAAATGAACACATTAAATGCACTTTGGTTTGGGTTTTGTCTCACTGTGTTGACAGTTCAGAGCCTGCTGGGTTTCCGGAGCTTAGAATAAACTAAATCTTACAAGAAACAGTGCATCGCAGCAGTCATTGCTCGGTGCTCTTTCTCTTTATATGCCGTGAGACTTGTCGCTCCATACATCAGTTACAGCTTGCTGCAGTGATTCCTCAAATAAGAAACAAGATGTACATTGTGAACAAAACTACAAGAAGGAAAGAGAGTTTTATATTATAGGATTTTCCTCCCTTAGCATTCCTAAGTAATATGCATCTCACACCAGTACCAGGAAACATGCACCGAAACAAATGCCCAGGACGCTGATAATTGCAGAAATCATGTGGTATAGAGCATGCGCGTATGTGATTTTTCTCTTAGCCCTGATTTCTCATTTTATATTTAAAATTTTATAAATGAATGCAGACATTTTCATCAAGTGTAGGGTGTGCTCAATCCTGTAGGACACAGCTTAGAACACAGAAAGGAAAGAGAGAGAAATGTGAGGAGACAGCTGTAACAGAGCCAGTTCCCCGCACCCACCCGCCACTGTCCTCCCCAAAAAAGCCCCTGACCACCAGTCAGAGACCAGGGATCCTTACAGCAGACTCACTTCTAATATATATATATATACCTGGTGCCAGCCTCAAACAAATTAGAAATATTAATGTAGAAGGCATGGTGGAGAGAAGGAAAGGGAAAGAAAGAAGGTGGAAAGACAGTACCTCAAGCAGTTACTTTGGTGAGAAGTCGTAGGAGAAGACAGCCTGTCCATGGGGATGGGGAGGTGGGAGCCAGAAAAACTTAAAAGCAGGAACAACACAGCTTGAGGCCATTTAGTGGATGGGTAAGAGGTCTCATGTACTTCAAGAGTCTCTAAAGGCATCGATTTATAGAGCACAGCAAAATCATTATGTTTTTCATGTAGTAGTATCATTAGCGAGGGAAAAAGCTATATTCACTACATCACTGTTTTAGAAAGTCAGGGAGTGTAGAATAAACTTCAGAGAGAGTTGTTTAAATGACGTGTTTACATTTTAAAGGGGTTTTGTACTTGAAAGTTACATGAAAAGTCTTTTTATATAAAACACTTTCCTCTGTACAATGCCAAGAAAACATAGAATTACTGTGTATGTTAGTTGCATGAATACATTATAATTAAGTTCCCTCTAATTAAAATGAGCAAGTAAGAAATCACCGGTCTATGTTTATTTGCCTCTTTTGGTGGTGGGTAAGTATAGGTGCGGATGGGGGTCAGCACAGAATGGAGTCTATGCCTGGAGCTTCGTGTGACCCTGAAAACTTCTTTCCTTTTGGGGGAGAGTGAACACTCCCCAGCGATTAGGCCTCTGTTCCCCAGGTGCCTCATGCTTGCGTGCTGTCTATAGGTGCCCTCACACAACGTGGATCCACTTCTGTTCCTGTAACTCTGCCTCCGTTTATCAAAGTTGGACTTGGATAAACCTTTAGTAAACTTTATATCCCCTCCCACCTCAATCTTAGAAATGGACACTGTAGATTTTATTCTATATCCTCGTCCCACCACATTGGCTCCCTTACTTTGATGCCCTAGATACCACTTCCTGGGCAGTAAAACTAAAAAATTAATAAGTCCCTCCTGATAGATATACATGATCATTGAAAATCATATTCTCAAAGACCTGTGGTGTAACAAGTGATCCACATGAGTTTGGTGGGTTGTGAAAAAAAGATTTAAATACATAGTTCAAAAGTTAGAAATGTGAGGTTAATTGTGATCTTTACAAAAATCCTGTTTTACTTCATGTTTTTTCACTACCTTAAATGCTGTGCACATTTTAAGAGTTTATAATTTAACATAGCTAATGTAATTGCATGTCATATATATGTGTGATATATATATATATATATATACACACACACACATATATATTTATTTATTTATTTTAGGGGCCCAGTGCATGAATTTGTGCACCTTGAAAGGAACTGTGGGCCGAAAGGTTGTGGTGGGCCCAGGGGTGGGTCTTGGCCCATCCTTCTCACCTTTGCTGGCCCCTCCTGCCATAGCCCCAGTCCCCTGTCTGCGGGCAGCCCTGCTCCCGCCACCACTCCCACACCCTGGTGGCACCAGTCCTGCTCACACCTGCTGACAGCAATTGGGGCCGGTGCCAGCAGCAGGTGCAAGTGCGAGTGGTGGCTGCTGTCCTGATCACCCCTCAGGCAATCAGGGGGAGGGGGAGTAGCCCTGAGGGGCGATCAGGGCCAGCAGCTGCCACTCACAACCGCTGATGGCACTGAGCAATTGGGGCTGGTACCAGGTGCCAGCAGGTGTTGCAAGCAGCGGCTTTGGTGCCAGTAGCAGGTGCGAGTGCCAGGCGGGACCACAGTGCAGGAGCAAAGAATTTTCACGAACCATCAGAGGTTTTCCCCAATGACAGTGACCGGCACCCCACCTTGGCCTGGCACCCCGCTCCCCTGCTCAACCATCCCGCTGTGGCCAACACCTGCCATGGTTCGCACACGCCCCCTGGTGGTCAATACACGTCATAACGACTGGTTGTTTGGTTGTTCCGCCTTTGGTCTATTTGCATATTAGCCTTTTATTATATAGGATACCCAGTTTTATACATAGTATATACACTATTTACATTTTTTCATATATAACATTTGCATTTTTACTACATTTATTTGCCTATCTTCTACTGACAAAAATAAATCAATAGCTCCAAAAATTGTTTATTGAAGCATAAAACCTTGATAAATAGGAACACAAAGCACTGGCCCTTCTGAATAATAAATTCAGAGTCCCTCCTCATACAACTTCCCTTCATGCCCTAGATACAACTTTCTTGTTGGTAAGAATAACAAATGAGACTCCAGTGATAATATAAATGTATATGTTTTAGGAAATTGAATCATTAAGTATAAAGATTTCATAAAATCAGTTAAATAAAAATAAAATTATAAAATATACGATTATTTAAAAATTGGGTTTTATTGGGCCAATGGGCAATTCTTTTTAGTCCATGAGTTAACTTTTAATAAAATTTTTAAAATGCCAACATAAAATCATTGAACTTTTTTCTTAATTTTCAAATAATTACAAGATTTTTTATAAATATAATAAAAAGCCTTTTTAGTAAAACGTTGACTAGTTTTACCCACTAAAGACAAGAGCACAAATGACAGAGACATTATCCCAAATTACATTCTTCAGAGTAAAACAAATATAAATGACCCTTACAGTATTGTTGAGAAGGTTGTAAAACAAACTGAAAATTATTGACAATTATTATGCCACAAAAATAAAAAAATATATATATGCTGGTAAAATGTATAAATAACGCTATTGAATGCCAAGGGCATCATAAGCATATAAGAAAAAAGAGAAATTAAACTGTTTGTCTGTTAGATGTATGGAGAGAGAGAGAGAGAGAGAGAGAGAGAGAGAGAGAGAGAGAGAGAATATTTCTTATTACAACTGCATAAAATTACTAATGTGTGAGATATCAGCTTTGACACAAGTGTAGAGCATGTTGGAAGAATGTGTGTTTTGTTCCATTTTTTTCGTTGAATTAATGGGGATGCAGAAGGGACTATTTGCTTTTGGAGTAGTTCATGAGTATCTCTGAGGTGTGAGATAGACTGGAAGAGATACCCTTAGAACCTGGGGCAAGGGCATTGACGTTTGTCCAGCAAGGAAAATGTGACATAGGCAAAGACGCTATCTATGAAAATCAATCTAAACATTATTCATTCAAAGAGAATAGATGGTGGTACATGATATTCCTTAATTCATTGTTCTACAAGAGCAATGACCAGAAGAACTTTCTGCAATGGTAAAAGATTTTTCTATGTGCTCAGTCTAATATGGTATTTCCAGACATATATGGCTATTGTGCACTTGAAATGTGATTAGCGCAACTGAGAAATCAAATTCTAATTTTATTTACCTTTAATTTATTTAAATTTAATTGTCTATATATGTGTATTGGCTACACTATTGGACAGCACATTTCTCTGAAGTAACAAACATACTGAATATGATGGGATCAAAGCTTTGGTGAGTCCATCTTTTCATTATGTGAGGGAGTGGGCTGCAAGTCAAAGACTGTTTTTCCACACATTTCCCTTGCTTCCTGCAGGGAAAATATTTGAATTTTTAATTAATAAAAAGTATTTATTAAATACACTGATAATACTAGTGAAGAGAGTATATTATTTTTAAGGTGCCTACTTAAATAACACATTTCAAAGATGCACTCAATATCTTGAATAATCTTACCCTAAAAATTCAAAGGAAAATAGTATGATTTTTAAATTGAGGATAAAGTATCAGGATTTCATTTTAAGGCCAAACAGAGCTATGAATAACTTCCTTACAAAGGGTTTAACATTTCCCTTGATATTTGCTTTCATTTATTAGAGTTAGAAATTGATAACAGATTATTGAGTTTATTATTTCTCATCTGAAAGAGGAAAGAATTGTGGGGGTCAGCCAAAGCTACCAGAGTAGGCTAGTGAACTGATTGCTGCCATCGTGCAAGTAGAAATATTGAACAGTCCAGCTTTACAGTGTGATATATTCATTTAGTTTATTATATCTGATATAGCTCTGAAAGTAGTAGCCTTTATGAGAAAGATGTTTTGTAATCTAAATTTGTGTTTGAGACGAATGTTCATAACTGAAAAAGTAGTGAGTGGTCACTCCTATTTCCTCAACATCTCTAATTGAACGGTTAAATGTTTTATCTTAATAGAACCTACTGAATATAGAACTTGGCCACTTGGTCCTATTAACCACATACATCCTGGGAAAGCCTTAAACACAATAGCATATCTACCATAGATATGTAATCAGTATTATTTTATATAAATTTTTCTAATAATTATTTTAAAGGTATTACTATTTATTTAAATATATTTAACTAATGTGGCAACCTATAATTGCACTGGTCATCCAATAATTGGTTATACGATTGCCAAAATTCTAAGAAACACTGCTCTATAATATACACTGAGTGGCCAGATTATTATGACCCATCAGATTATTATGGCCACCCCATCAGTACAGTGAAGTGAATTAGTTATGCAAATAATAATAATAATAAAACCTTGAGAGTATTTGCTTAGGAAGTTTTCAATATTCAGTATTTTTGGAAGTGTCAATGAAGTACTGATGGGGTGGTCATAATAATCTGGCCGGTCATAATAATCTGGCCACTCACTGTATAGTCAGAGACATAATCAAAGACTACAATTTACTGTGTATTCACTTTTTCACTTGCCCATTCTTTATTTTTCATTGTCGGTCTTCTTATGTATTGATTTTTAGCAGTCTTATTTGAGGTATAATTGATAGACAAAGAAGTGTATGTATTTAATGTCTGTAATTTAATGCATTTGGACATATGTAAAAACTTTTAATACCATCACCACAATCAAAATACTAAACATACCCAACACCTTCCAGAGTATCTTTGTGTGTGTGTGTGTGTGTGTGTGTGTGTGTGTGTGTGAGTGTTAAGAAAACTTAAAATTAGATCTACTCTCTTAACAAATTTTGAAGTGCACAATACCATATCATTAACTATAGGCATTATGTTGTACAGCAGATCACTAGCACATATTTATTTACTATAACTGAAACTTCATACCCTTGATATAGTAACCCTACAATTCCCTCAACCCCCAGCCTCTGGCAACGATTATTGTATTCTCTGGCAGTATGAGTTCAACTATTCTAGTACACTACCTCACATAAGTGGAGTCTTACAGTATTTGTCCTGCTGTGACTAGCTGATTTCACCTAGTATGATGCCCTCTAGGTTCATTAATGTCTTTACAAATGGCAGATTTACTTCTTTTATGGCTGAATAGTATTCTATTATAATCCTATCTAATAAAAGACAAAAAGGGTAATTAACTGTACCTCTGCTACGCTTCCCATCAGCTAATCAGGGTGATATGCAAATTAACCGCCAACAAAGATGGGGGCAGGCAGCCACGCAGCTGAAGCGAGCAGGAGGTTTGCTTGCTCCAGTGATGGAGGAAGCCAAGGTTCCCTGCCTGCCGCGGCCCGGCTCTGAGCTCCGGAAGCAACAGCTCCAAAAGCAACAAGTTTCAATTATAGAAGCTAAACAAACCCCAGATACCTGCTTTCAGCCAGCGGCAGCCTCAGAGCTGGGAGTGCCAGTGACGGCAACAGAGTTTCAATTATAGAAAGTAAATAAATCCCAGAATAAAAAAAAAAAGAAAAAAAGGAGAGGCTGGGAGCTTCAGTCGCAGGCCAGCCTGAAAATGGCCCTCAGCCCCTCACCCAGAATAGCCAGGCACCCCAGTGGGGACCCCTAACCTGAAGGGGGTGTGGCCAGCCTGAAAAGAGCCATCAGCCCCTCATCCAGGCTGGCCAGGCACCCCAGTGAGGACCCCCACCCTGAAAGGGGTGTGACCAACTGCAAACAGCCATCAGCCCCTCACCCAGGCTGGCCAGGCACCCAAGCGTTACCCTCACCCTGATCCGGGACACCATTCAGGGCAAACCAGCTGGCCCCACCCATGCACCAGGCCTCTATCCTATATAATAAAAGGGTAATATGCAAACTGACCCTAACAGCAGAAAGACTGGGAATGACTGGTCACTATGACACACACTGACCACCAGGGGGCAGACGCTCAATGCAGGAGCTTCCCTCTGGTGGTCAGTGCGCTCCCACATGGGGAAGCTCTGCTCAGCCACAAGCCAGGCTGATGGCTGCCAGTACAGCAGTGGTGGTGGGAGCCTCTCCTGCCTCCTCAGCAGCACTAAGGATGTCTGTCTGCATCTTAGGTCTGCTCCCTGCTGGCAAGTGGACATCCCCCGAGGGCTTCCAGGCTGCCAGAGGGATGTCTGATTGCCAGATTAGGCCCAATTCCTCGGGGAGCAGGCCTAAGCCAGCAGGTGGGGTAGGAGCGGCAGAGGTGGGTGAGGTAGGAGCAGCAGAGACGGGAGCGAAGCCCTATCCTTGCAGGAATCTTCCTGCAATGGGCCTCTAGTTATATATATTTTCTTTATTCATTTATCTGTCGATGGACACTTATTTTGTTTCCATATCTTGGCTAGTGTTAATAGTGCTGTAGTGAATATGAGAGGGGAGATTATCTCCTGCTCATTCTCTTCTATCTTTTATTTCATGAAATAATAAGAAATCTAAAAGTACAGTAAATCTGAACACCTCCCTGGACAATGTGTCCCATATAAAATCAATACCCAAGTTCCACTAATGTCCCCTCAACCCTTTCATTCATCCTGTCTTCACCTTGACAGCCACACCATGATTCATTTCTTCCCTCACACGTGAACTCCAACAGTGGCCTCCTAACTGGCTTCTCTCTCCTCAGTCTTGTTCCACAAAATTTTATTCTTCACATTATCACCAGGTTTCTACTTAACATTCATGTTTATTGTGTCTCAGCACTGTTTAAAACACTATTGTGTTTTTTTCTATGTTAGCAATAATCATCAAGAAATGAAAATGGTGAAAATAGTCCTTTAACAACCATAACAAAAATATATATAACACTTAGGAATAAATTTAACAAGAAAGGTACAGGAAAGAGTAAATCTGATTGAAGAAAATTCTTTCAAATCAGAAAAAAATGGAAATAGCATCATGTTATTGGATAGAAAGAATTGTTAGCCTATAAATGTCAATTTCATCAATATCAATAAATAATTTCAAATCCTATAAAATGTTCACAGAGATTTAAAATTATTATTTTGAAATTGACAGAAATATCTTAAATTGATAAGAAAGAAGTATTTTTGCAAATAACCTATAAAAAAGCAAGAATAATGAAAAGAAATTTACCTTAATAAATATTTAAAACATTATAAATATTCTGTAATGTAAAAATGGCATATTTATATGAAATAAAAAATCAGTGGTATCTAATGAAAAATCCAAGCAGAGACCAGATGTCATTTGAAAATTTAATATATGATAGGAGTGCTATTTTATTGAACAGTGCTCATACATTCACTATACATCTGAAAGAAAAAAGTTGGATTCCTCTCACACCCTAAGTAAAATTAAAAGTAAATTCAGATGGATGAAGAACTTTCAAGGAAAAGACTATATAGTGAGAACTGTAAAAAATATATATCTAAAAAGAAGTGGAAAAGACCATCATCAAGTGTGGAAAACCAGGACTCATATAATAAAAATAACAATATTTTTCTATAAAACGTATAAAGTTTTATAGAAAAATATTTACTATATAAAGACATTAGATTAATTTTAAGCATTTGAATTGTAGATGGCAGACAAAATATTAAAATTTAAAACAAGACCACTTACACATTTACATAAAAATGATAATAAACAACACTCAAAATCACAGAAGAGGAAGCCCAAATGGCCATTAAATGTATTCCCAGACCTACCAGTAGTCAGAGAAATGAAAAGCATAGTAATAAGAAAATATTTTACATAATCCAATTGGCACAAAATTTTTTAAGTCATCGTTACTTAAGGACTTTTTTGATTGATTTTTAGAAAGAGTGGAAGACAGAGAGAAACATCAATGTGAAAGAAACACATTGATTGGTTGCCTCCTGCACACGGGAGGAGCCTACAACCAAGGTAGATGCCCTTGACTAGAATTGAACCCCTGACCCTTTGGTCAGCAGGCCGATGCTCTAGCCACAGACCCAAACTGGCAAGGGTGGCACAAATTAAACAGAGCAAGAATATCTATCTATTGTTGGTGGGGATATGGTGAAAACAACCTTCTCTTAATTTGTTGGTTGATTTGGGATATAGTCTTTTGGGGGAGTAATTTAGCAACAAAATCTATTAAATTTGAAAATACACATATCTTTTAAACTATAATCTGGGACATCCTATGTAATGAAAGCCTAGGTGATGTCACGCCCTCGTGCAACACCCTCGCACAACGCTGTCACAAGATGGCCACCATAAGATGGCTGCCACAAGATGACCTCACACACAGTGGAGGCAGGCCCAGGTGGCTGCTCCATGCAGTGAGGCCTGGGGGTCCCACAGCTCTACGCAGCATAGAGGAGGCCAGTCCCAGCATCTCCGTCGCCTCACGCGGAGAAGGCGGGTCCCAGTGGATGAGGTGGGTCATGGCAGGGGAAGGCAGTTAGGGGCAATCAGGCTGGCAGGGGAGGGCAGTTGGGGGTGATCAGGCCAGCAGGGGAGGGCAGTTGTGGGTGATCAGGTCAGCAGGGGAGGGCAGTTGGGGGTGATCAGGCCTACAGGGGAGGGCAGTTGTGGGCAATCAGACCGGCAGGGAAGCAGTTAGGGGGCGATCAGGCTGGTAGGCAGAAGCAAATAAGGGCAATCAGGCAGGCAGTCAGGCGAGTGGTTAGGAGACAGCAGTCTCGGAGTGTGAGAGGGATGTCCCAGATTGGAGAGGGTGCAGGCCAGGCTGAGGGACACCCCCCTCCCGTGCACGAATTTCATGCACTGGGCCTCTAGTATCTTATAAGATTCAAACAGCAATGTGTCAGATATATGTTTAAGGATGTTTATTTCAGCACTGTTCATTGTGACACAATACTGGAAACAAAGATAATAAGCATCAATAGGAGAATGGTTGAATAAATTATGGTACATCCACATGATAGAACATCTTTCAGTCATTGAGAATAATTAATTAAAACTATATCAGTTAACTTGAAAGGATTTCTGTGAGGCTGAGCTGAGAAATTGTATAATAGTAACTAATTTTTTTAAATGACCAAGCTTGAAACAGATAATTGCTAGATTTAAAGATGAATGCAGAAATAGAAAAAAGATGTATGAATATTTACACATAATTATTTCAGCCTAAATAAAATTACAGGACAATACACACCAGTCTGTTTAAACGTGCTAACTTATGTTAGTGTATGTTAGTGTGAGAGTTGGTTTCCAGTGAAACTGGAAACAAAGGTTGATGAGAGCATTTAAATAGAAACAGATATAAACATGTAATATTGTCTGTTCTATAGCAGAGACAACTTTGATAGTATCATCCTATTTGGGAGGAGAAAATATTAAATCCATAATTTATGACCTATATTTGATGTGTAGTTGGTAAGTTAAAAAAATATAAGTAACACATATAAAATTTTATATATATATATATATATAAAAGGCTAATATGCAAAGTGCCCCTGTGAGAGTTCAACCAAGAGACCGTGAGTTCTATCGCTCACTATGACATGAGCTGATGACCAGGGGGCAGCACAGAAAGAAGAAAGACCCCAGCCAGCAGCTGGAAGGAAGGCTCTGAACAGCAGCCTGAAGGCCCTGACTGGCCCTGATTGCCAGCCAGACCTAGGGAACATACCTGTGCACAAATTTCATACACTGGGCCTCTAGACTATATATATAAAAGGCTAAGTGTCCATCCATCTGACTGTTAGCTATGATGCACATTGACCACCAGGGGACAGACACTCAATGCAGAAGCTGCCATAACATGCACTGGCCATTTAAAAATAAATGGCACCATGGATCTGGTGCCGACAAACCAACACTTGGCTTCCCCCAAGTGGGACACAGGCTCACCACCACCCCAGAGTGACACCCCACCAAATCACAGCGAACGCTGCCAAGACCCCATGGTGCAAAATGCAGCCCATAGCCCAGCTCAGCCCAAAAATGGTTTCTGTGGGCACTGGGTAATGATGTCACGTAGCAACACCTGGCTTCCTCTCTCTAGCAACTAGCATCTTTGGAGTTTCTTCACCCTAGGGACCCGACTTGCTTTATAGCCAGGTGCAAACATTTTACACTTTAACCAAATGTTTGTGAAGGATTTTCTTGTGCCTCATCTCATTTGATCCTCATAGAAGTCCAGGAAAAGGTAGATAGGAGACTCAGTAGAATCCTATTTTTTTTTCATTAGCAAGACACGCATAGTGATATTAAAATATTTCTTCTAATTAATCTCCTTTCAATGTGCACAAATCCATGCACTGGGACACTAATTGTATTGTAAAAACAAAATAAAACCAGGAAAATATCCTATCATGACACCAGAAACATGCAAGAAAAATTCAAGATATTCATCATTTCAATAATATTCCCAGACTTCTTTCTTGCCACATCTTCAGCAGATATTACACTGAAGTAATTGTTCTAAATGCTTCTAGTGACACACAAGAACACACAGAATAAAATGAATGTATTGTTATTTCATGCCTTTGATCATACTGTGTGCTATTGATACCCATGTCTAGAATTCTGTTTGAAATCAGATAATATTCTGTAAATGCTTATTAAATAAGTTAGTAAAGGAATGAATAAATGAATGAATATCACTGTCTCTGACAGGAATGTCTTTCTACTTCTTTGTTTGATTATGTTTATGCCTCTTCAAATTTTAGCTTATGGATAATTTCTTCCAAAGAATCTTCCCTGAACTCCTCTGAGGAGCATTCCTCTTCCATGTACCTCAACTTCCTATTCATCCCACCTACCAGCACTTCTTACCACATTAGATTGCTTATAGCAGATTTCATGTCTATATCTATACATCAATAGACAAAAAACAATTAAATGAGAGTATCTGAAAATAATTTTTCTTTAGGCACCTTCTCTCTAGCATAGTGCCTGGTATTTAATGGATGTTTGATTAATGTTTGTTAAACTAAAATTATAAACTGAAGAAAGTAGTAGACTTCTACTTTTAAAATTATCGTAAATTTCTATTATTTTCTACTTTGAAAACTCAACCCCCAACAAATCTAAAATTCAGTAGTCAACACAAAAACAAAACAATTACAGGAGAGAAATTTCCAGAACTTAAGGATAGGCAACTTCTCAGAACTCAAGATTAAAGAGACCAACCAACTAATCATATGATTATCTTTCAAAATTCATGTAGGAGGCATCTTTATGGAATTTTAGAATGCCAAGGATAAAGAGAAGATCCACAAAGTTCTTTGAAAATAGAAATAACAATATTATTTACAAAGAGTCAAGAATCACAATTGTTTTGGACTCTATCACAACAAAATCAAAAACAAAATATAACATTTTAAGTGGATAATGTTTTAAATATAAATTTTATGCCAATTAAAGTAGTAATCATAGGTGAAAGTAAAATATAGTTATTCCAAGACAGGAAAAGTATCTCAAAAACTACCTTTTCATAGGAAAGTACAGAAGGATTGTCTCTACAGAAATAGATACATAAAATAAAAATAACTGATAAAAGGGGAGCATGGATAGAGTATAAAAATAAATGAAAGAAGACAGACATCTTCAGAATGATGGTTTATAGAACCACAAGCCTGGAGAACAATTATCCAATTATTTGGATGAGGCTGCTGAGGAGACTTGAACTGACAGATTATTAGACATTTTCATCATGTGGAAAATTGTACCAACCTTTCAGAAGATATAGGAGGATGTAGAAAAAGGTTCAAAGAAATCTAGAGAACTATAATGATAGCAAATGAAATCTAGTAACATAAAGTAGGATACTATATTATGAACAAATAGGTTTTTCTTAGAAATGAGAGGTGAGTTGAACATTCATAAATTTGTAAAAGCAATTTATCAATATGTAATATTATTAATTTAATAATTTGACTAGTTGACTTTTATTTGATTCACAATATCAACAAGCTAAAACAGAAGATGCACAATTATCTCAATTGAAGCAGAACTTGATTTTAGAAAATTCAACATACATTTATGATAACAAGTCTCAACAAACTAGGAAAAGATGGACATTTACTCAAATTGATAAAGGGCATCTGTGGAAAACCTGCAAGTATCATTATATCTAACTAGAGGCCCAGTGCATGAATTCATGCATGGGGGTCTGGCTGGCCCGCCCCGATGGGGGCCAATCGGGCTGGGCCAGTGGGGGGAGGGCCATGGGAGGTTGGTCGGCCTGGGGAGGGGCCGCGGGAGGTTGCTGGGGCCAATTGGGGGCCCAATCAGGCCGGTTGGCCACTGCAGTGTGTGTCCTAGTGACGGGTTGTTTCAGTCGTTCCTCCATTCCTACAACTTGGCTTTTGTATATATAGATGCTTTACCTTTAACATTGGAAAAGAGGGTGGGGACTGGAGGGCAAGTTCCCTCATAGAAAACTTTTAGACGGACTTTAGTATTTTAAATTTTGTGTTACTTTGTATATGTATGAAATGTATTACTTTAGTAAATATAAAATTTAATTTAAAAATAGTGCTATGGTTTATAAACACAAAATAAAGTAATAAACCTAGGAAAGTGAGCTGTATTTTTCCTACACGTTAAAGTGCTTTGAGTCTGGTATCTTTATGTTTAATCTGGAATTACCATTTCAGCACTGAGTCCTTACATTTAAGCACTACATACTTATTAAGCTGGTTTTTCACAAAAATCTACACATGTAAGAAAGGTAAATCAGTTTCCAAAAAAGTGGAAGTGAGTCCACATGAAATGAAGTGATAAAAGCCAAAACCAAGGCCCTTGCCTGTACAAAGAGTCCAATCTGGTTAGTGAGAAAATATGTGAAAAATGACATTGCCAAAACAATGTAGGAAAATAAACCTGTTCTTCCCCAGCTGTCACTTCGGAAGACAGCTGACAAGCTGGTTCACACCATGTTGTTTGATGGATTACACTTTAATAGATTATCCTCCTCAGGAATGTGTATTTTAATAAGTAAAAAAGACTAAACCAGTGAAGTGATAAAGGCAGTATTTTAAGCATCTACACAGATTTGTAGAAGGAACTTTAAGGGGCTTGGGAGTTTGCTGGTGTCACCAGGTTAAACAAGTAGATAGAGTTCTACCTAGCCTGGCATCTATATCTTGGTAAAAGTGTCTGAACTAGATGAGTTAAAAACTGAAAAACAGTCCACCTACTTTCCTGTGGTCCAGCTCCTGTAAGTTTATTCCACTGTGAAATCCAGCATAACCAATATTTCATTTTCAATTTCAACTTGTAAATTACTTCTATAAGAGGAATGTTACAAGAGGTAAGTGATATGTTTTGAGAGCAACTGAAAAGTCTCAAGACCTAAAATTTCCAGCATCTGCAATCAAGTTGTGCTTTCCTTAATCCATGCAGAGCAAGGTATTTTCAGTGTAATGCAGGTAATTTCATTCATAATCATGAACTGTGTGTTTAAGTAATCAGTTCTACGCATAATTATTCATTCTGGATGAAAACCTGTGCCTAGCTTCTCTGAGGGCACGTGCACATGTTTTCAAAACCAATCATAAATGCTTTAAAACTTGGTTCTGGACTATCTGCCCATCAATTAAACGTGATGGATGTGTATAGAGCTGGTTCTTGGAAGCAAATAGGTTGGAGGGAGCAGTTACTGTGGGAGGGAAGTGGGGCTTATTTGTCGTGCCCACAGTGTGTGACTACTACATGCCTATGTTAACAATAACGCTCATTAATTCTTTGAGATCGAGTACCCACCTGCATTATTTCCAATTCTCAGGCCTCTGCAAAGTACTCCCCACACACCTCAAGAGCATTCTGAAATGGCCGGAATGAGTCCCAGCTATATGCAACAGTTTCCTGCCTATAGCTTCTGGGGCTATTGCTACCCACCAGGCTCTACTGGGAGTCCCCTTGGTGATTGGGAATTTACCCCTTTTGCCAAATCCTAAAATATCTTCTGTGGCTTGGTCATGCTTCTGATATTCCTCTGAGAAAACATTGACTGCCACTGGGTGCTGCACCTCCCTCACCAACGAACATCTTAAAACAGCAAACACCAAAAAAGCCAAAATGATGCTACCTCCCCTCTTTCCAATATTCCCTGCACTGGAGCCGTGCTGTGTTCTGTGAGGAAGAGGAAAGTGCCCACCCCTACTCTGTGCCATTCCATGAGATTGTGATCAAAAGCAGTTCTTTCTCTTGGCTCAAGTGAAGATGTCACTCATCTTGTACCAAATTCACACCTGCTGTTCCTCTTCAGCTGACCCCCCCACCCCAGTAATTGTTATCACCATTCTCTCAACCATTCAGATCAAGACTCTTTGAAATCTCTCTTCCAGTCTGCACATCAAATGATCCAAAAGATTCCACTGACTTCAAAACATTATCTGCAAAATCTCCCCTACTTATCTTGCACTCATTTGTTCACTTACTAAAAGCATATTTCTTGGAAAGCAACCTTAGGTTAAACTGTAGGTTGACACTGTATTCAAATTTTATAATGATGTTATTTCTACTTAGGATGTTCACCTTTTGCCCATTCCAGAGACCTCATGCCTAGCAGAGGTAGAGTTACTTTCTTCTGAATTCTGACATTACTTTTCTTGTCAGCTGGCATGTATTACTATTGTTTTATATCTGTTTATGTCCATCTCTCATTTCTCCTAATAGGATGAAGGTTCTTTTAATGACAGAGGTTAGAGCTTATTCATCTTTTATTTCACATGCCACACAGTATATAAACCAGGTCACATACTCAATTTGTTGATTGCATGAAAATTTTTTTATCAGCAATACATCCCTTGATGTATAGTAAAAGTGACTGAATGGAAATACTTGTCATATAAATCCTATTTTCTATTGACTTCTATTATGTAATTAAAAATATGCTCCCATTGGGAAAAGCAATAATACACAGGAAGAAACTGGTGAGAAATGCGGTGACTAGTTCCATGAAATACTAAGCACTGCACACAAAAGACAAGTCTAGAGGCTATTGGTCTTCTCTAGTTATTTTTATTTCAGGACACCTAATTCAATAAGTATTTGGTGAATAATGAAATGAAAGAGTCTCCATCCCATTGTAGAAGTCTGTTTTTGTATTTAAACTGTTATTTTAAGTGGGGTGACTGCACCAACATATCTGAGGGACAAAAGTAAAAGCTAAACTATTGAACAAGTCCATCCAGGAAAAGCTCTGTTGCTCTCTCATCCTACATGTCACAGTCTGTGATGACACAATCATACTTGAGGTAGAGGGAAAATATGGTTTAAGGCAAATTGCATAAGGCATTCAGAAAAAATTCATTTCTGTCTATTCACTACCCAATCTGCCATCTTTGTTTTTGCTACTGGAACTCCAGATCACCCATTTAATCTTGCCTTCTATTATATGCTCTGCTCAACAATAAAATATTCTCTCCAGATCCCCCTGTAAGCATTTGTTGCCTTAGGTTTCAGGGAAGTTCCTCCAGCTTTGAATTCCTTTAGGGTTTTCCTCAATTGTAGAACACTTCATTGTCCAGGGGCACACATAGCCAGTAATTTATGTAATAAGTGAGGGTATAAAGGTCTGGCTATTTTAGTCCAATCTGGGGCAACGTTAACAGGCTGTATATGATCCAGAGCCATGGTCAAGTTTTCATCTCTAGCCTGCACCTAAGTTGACTTTCACACCTGCCTAATCTGGCTTTCTCTCTCTCTCTTCCATAAGTGTTGATTCTTTATAGATACCTAATGCCCTATTAATTTATTAAATTATTAATAAATCTCCGTTATTTATTCTAGAATAAACAATCTTCAACAATTCATATCAGTAATGACCCAAGAAACTAAAATATAAGATGGGGTTTTGAACCCAGGTTTCCTACTGCCGGACTGGCAATGAAAACCTTATCCCTGGTGAGGCATATAGAGTATGGGCACCAAGTGGTGAACAAGTTGGTTAAAACTTTCACCATGCTATCCTAGTAGAAGAGTCTGTACCTCCTGATGGCTACAGGTGAGATCTGGGAAGGGACACTGGCACAATGTAGTGGGTGACATGGGAGTCAAGGTCACCTGCTCCTATATGTGATTTAATTAATGATTTAATTAATCATTGGTTGTAGCCCAGCCAATGTTCTATCTCAGTTTTGCTTTAAAAGCAATGAATGTGGTGGTGGGTAAGACCTCAAGGGACAGAGCTGATTGCACCATGACCT
Organism: Myotis lucifugus; assembly: GCF_000147115.1. NCBI lineage: Eukaryota > Metazoa > Chordata > Mammalia > Chiroptera > Vespertilionidae > Myotis > Myotis lucifugus. The sequence continues at coordinate 10,275,669 of NW_005871071.1, forward strand.
TGACTTACTTCAGAGTCCTTAAATCTCTGGATTCAACTGAATAAACACTAGCAGCCTCTAAGTTACCCAAGTTATGGTCTGGAGCAGTACTCCTAGATGTAGAATGTGTTGGCTGCAGAACCCAGCAAAGTCAAAAAGGCACTCAGGCCATAGGTCTCTACAACTTCATAGTTTATCTTCCAACCATGTGTCTTACCAAGGCCTCTAGTGTACAAGCCTTCCCTTGCTTATCCTGTCCAATTAGCTTAATGTCATTGATGTAATGGGTCAAGCTGATATTATATGGTAAAATATAATGCGGTTCAGATCTCCTTAGACTGTATAAAAACAAACAAACAGAGTTTAGACAATATTATTGTAGTTAAGATCTCTTTAGACATAATTATGACAAAGGTGGTCAAAACTATAAATAAATAGTAATGTTCATTCTACTTGAATGCAAACTGTTTCTGGTCAATTTTCTAATCTTAATAGTAAAGAATGCAAAATCATTGGGTGCATTTAATGTACCTGAGTCTTTAGTTTACACTCTTATTCCCAGCATAGCAGCTATCCAGCTACTTGTTTGTTGCTTGCATTATTCTAAAGTCACCCTCCAGAATCACTCAGTTTCTACAGATTGTCCAGTCTTGCTGGTTAAATGAATATATTATAGGGACCACTGTCCCTACAACATTTAAGACTTTAATGGTGGCACAAATCACTGCCACCACATCATCTTTCTTCCAGGATGCCGTGTTTTTTTATTTACTCTTTCAGCTGGGAAGGGAGCCAGTTTCTGAGGTTTCCACTTGGCCTTTCCTACTATGATAGTTTTTAATTTATAAGCTAAGGGCCCTGGAGGAATTGTTCCAAATTCCAAGTATACCAGCCTCAGTTATATACTTGTAGACTGAGCAATAACCAATGTGTGTGTCTGCAAACACTGTGAACCCACTATAAGCTAGATGTAGCTAGTATTCCATTTGCTACCTGACCATCTTAAGAGCCCACTCTAACGATGGGGCAAGAAGCGTCATACAAATGCACTGGGGCTCCAGGTACCAACTCAGTTGAAGACCTTATATCCAATGGTTCTTCAAAGTCTAGGTAATCTATCCCCATCCTTGAGTTTTGGCCTCCTTTAGTATTGCTATTAGTGTAATTCTTCTGGCAAAACAAAACAAAACAAACAAACAATCTCAGGTATGTTTTTTTTTTAATATCTTCATATACCCTATGTTGCCTTCATATTTAAAGAATATTTTCCATGGGAACAGCATTCCTGATTATCAGCTATTTTCCTCTTTTGCTTTAAAAGTAATGTTTCATTAACTTCTGATTCACTTCACTAAAAACTAGCTGTATATCTTACTGTTGCTCATTTGATGTCCTTTTTCTCTTGATGATTTAAATATATTATCTTTGACTTTGATTTTTTGCAGATTGACTATGATTGCCTTGGTGTATATGGGTTGTTTTTTTATTTCTCAAACTTAATATCCCTCTAAGATTCCCCTTTAGAAATGCAGGATATATTCATCTCAGCTGCTGGGTTGCTGTCAGCAGGCTCCTCTGACCTGCCAGTCCTTTTAGGAGATGGCCTTGGTTGAAGAGAGTCGCCATAGCCAAGGTTATGCCACTTTCTCAAAGATACCCACATCCGATGACCTATACAGTGTCTTTGAAGAGCTCTGAAATATCATTGTATCTTTAGCCCCCACTCCTCACATACTCTGGGTCAGCTTAGACTTCCAGAAGACTCTATCACAGCTCACATTTCCGCTGTACTCAGGCCTGCTTTTTTCCCTTTACTTTCTCAGTGTTGATCCCAAACAGCCTCTGAAATAAACCTCCTATATGCTTCCCTGAGAACCCAACCTGTAATAATTGGTGTAAAGAGCATTCTGCCAAAGCAGGAGTTAGAGTAAGGTTTTGGGATTGGATCACCTACTGTTTGGGTAGCAATGAGGAACTCCTAACTTGTGGTAGGTAGAGCAAAGATGGTCTCTGGCACAGGTGGTAGTCCCATTGAGTTAGTTTTCACCAATACTCAACTAGAATGGTATGCCAGTAGAAAGGAATGCATTAGCTGCTATGATATACCAGAAAATTGAGAAAGAACAAATGTCATTGGCAGGACAAAGGACTAGCTAGCTATAGCTAAGCTATGCTGATACTTTGAAAAAAAATAAAAAGCTGAATATTATTAAAGATCCTACAGAGGAAAAAGATAATAATAAAATATTATGAAAACATTATGTCCATAAATTTGACATCATAGATTAAATGGAAACATTTCTGGAAAAACACAAACTACCAAAGTTCACTCAGGAAAATTGGTATCCTGGATAGCCCTGTATCTATTAAAGACAATGAATATGTGGTTAAAAGTGTTTCCACAAAGAACATTGGTGAACTCTACCAAGCATTTAAGAAACAAAAAGTAAGAAAACTACACAAGTTCTTTCAGAAAAGAAAACAGCAGGGAATCCTTCTGACACATTTGAGGCCAGCAGTGACAACAAAACCAGACAAAGACATTATAGGTAATGAAAATGACCTCATCACTAACAAACATACACAGAAAAAAGTCTCTGACAAAACAAAATCAAAGTAAATATAGTAATATACAAAACCAATAATATATGATCAAGTATGGTGTATCCCAAGATTTTAACACTTGAAAAAACAAACAATAGGTTCATAAAACAATTTTATACCCATTCATGATGACATTTTTATCAGATGAGGATAAGAAGAAACTGCTTGGTTCACTGTATTGCATTGTGCACGTTCAGTATGGGCCTTGGTTAATGTCTTGGTTACTGAAGGGGAAACTGCATGTGTAAATGGGCTACTTTCTCTGTGGTTTCTTTTTTCCTGGGATCTTGATCCTTAAGCTAGAGCTTGAGCATCAGTTTTTGCCGCCTCAACCCAGTATAATTGTCCTAAGCTTTAGATCACTGCTTTCTGTCTGGCTACTGTGAAACTAGTTATGTGCTGGCAAAGATTGCTAAAAAGAACAAGTGAAGGAAAGTATAGCAGTCACCTTAGAGCACTTCCTGTCTCTCCAGGATCTGATTCCCTCAAGTCTTGGCTACCCTCTTTGCTCCATTAGGCCTCCAAAAGACTGTTTTCTATATTTTATTCAGCTTTAATAGTTGTTTTTGACAGGAAGATTAGTTTAATACAAGTTACTTTATCATAGAAACAGAAGCCTCTACTTACATTTAATCTCCTTTACCTTTAGATGTATTCAACATGCTTGGTCTGTGTGATCATTTACATAATTGAACTTTGGGTGGGTCCACTTCTGAGGTATTCTGTATCTGCTGGATTTTGATCATGGAGCACCTCTCCCCCACCCCCCACCCCCCTGCAGCCTACTCATTAAATGAAATGACTGGCATTTACTTATGCCATACATCAGCTGTGCTACTCCAGAGATGTTTAAGATTATAATCTCCATATCTTAATCTGAAAAATAGTATAGTCTGCTGGTGAGGCTCAGTGGTTGAGCATTGACCTATGAACCAGGAGGCCATGGTTCAATTCCCTGTCAGGGCACATGCCAGGGTTGTGGGCTCGATCCCCAGTGTGGGGTGTACAGGAGGCAACCAATCAATGATTCTCTGTCTTTCATCAATGTTTATCTCTCTCTCTCTCCCTCTCCTTTCCTTTCTGAAATCAATAAAAAAAAACATATTTAAAAAAAGAAAAATAGAATAAATTTAGTAGATAGATCTATGTGAGAATTTACTTACAGTGGTAAGTTCCCAGAAGAAATGTTTTTTCTTACTCCCCAAATCATGGTTTTAAAAAGTGAATATTTCTAAATAGTTTCCTGGGAAGAAAGACAAGTTTATTTCTAGATTCCCTTATACCAAAGTATAGCGCTTGGAGGTTCTAGCCTAATGCAAGGTAAGAGCACCTTCTATTATTATAATTCCTACCTGAAGCTGGTCTTGGGCTTTGTATTTTGTCTCCTGGGAGGCCATGAAAGCTCAATATGCCTCCAAATGGCTGTCTCCTTCAAATTTGGTGTTTTGAGGATGGAACTAAAATTCAGTCTCTTGCTAATCCTTCTAGGTTCTCATTTTACTGATTTTTGACATCTGCTTTTCCATTTCTAATCACCAGCCCATTACTATATTTTTTTAAAAGGGAAATTTAAAATACTTTATTTTTATTAGTTGTTTTGGGGGAGTGGGGAGGTGATAAGATTCTGTAAACCATCTGACTATAATCACTTTCACATTAATCATTTTAATGGATTCTTACAATTACCTGTGAAATAGTTGTTATTTCCATTACAAAAAATGAATGCTGTTACTGGAGGAGGTAGAGTGACCTGCCACAAATCCACTGCCCCTAAGCATCAGACAGAGCTTTGCTTCCAACCAGATTTTCTGACATTAGATCCCATATTCTTTTCATAATATTTTACTGGTCATTGTTCCACCTGTGGAAAATAATGAGTTCGGCCTTCAAATTTTACATCAGTTCAAAAGCTGGAAAAATAACACACACACACAAATTCTACTCTGTGTCTCACTTACAGATAGCTCTGAAATTTCTCCTGATTCATCAAACAAGCCCAGTTTAGAAAGACCATAGCCATCATCATTTGTGGAGCTATTCAGCCTGGCAACACCAAATAGTCTCCATCAAAATAACATCTCTGATCGGCAGTATAATGTCAGTGCTGGCTGCCTCCCAGAGAAATTTCATCGTAATACCAGGAGTTAGAGAAAGTCTACACAGACTTCAGGAATATTGCGTTTCTTTACCCTAAAGTTCACATTCTACCTGCTGTGTTTCATTACAATATCCAGATATCACACAAAAACATCACAGCTACACTCCTCACTGTATGTATTTTAATCAAAAATCTTTGATCCATGTGATATTGGCCCCGCAGGCAAAAAATGCCTTTTGTGTTAAGAAATACTCTATCACTAGTGTGAGATCCATTCTTGTTGGTAAAAATATTTCCAGCAAAATCAAGGGGAAAATAGCATACTTAAACAAAACAAGTAGATTGTGTGAGGATTAGCGAAAGGTATTTAGATTGATGAGATCTTCATCTTCATCCTCTCCAGTTTAGAGAAGTATGTAGTTTGGGCTACATTTGTTTTTGTACAGTAGCCACTGTCATAAGGGCTTCTATCTCTCCTTTGCATGCCTTGCTTCAGCCCTTTCAGGACAGTCCTTTTGGAAACCCATATGCAGGATTTAGCTGCAAAGAAATACATTGCTGGCTTTGGAAATTCTTGCAATTTGGGAATTTTTGCAAATGTCAGTTGATTTTTTTGTGCTTTTTTGCTGAATTCCATTTGTCTAATAACTTCTACATTTTTTTTCAGATATATATTTTGGAGGACAAACTTATTCTTCACAGGTGGAATAATGACCAGTAAAATATCATGAGCAGAATGGGGTCTAGTGTCAGAAATTCTGTGCACCTGTCCTACTTGGGTATCTCAGATTCTCCAGATATCTGGATATTGTAATGAAACAGCAGGTAGAACGTGAACTTTAGGGTAAAGAAAGTTTGTGGGGTGTTTTTTTTAGAGCATTAGAGCACTGAGGGATTTTATATACTAAGAAATCATTAAGAAACAAAGGAAATATTTTTATTACCCATGTGGATTTATTACACTTATGGGGGCTTGAAGTTCTAATATAAATTCAGGCCATTGATTGTTCCCTAAAGTTAGAAAAAATACAATACTTGATCTATGGCCCCAGAGCAGAGAGAAACATGGATAAGGTATTATTGTTGCTAATTTCTCTAATCTTATTTTCCCCAGCTTTATTAAGTATAACTGACAAATAAAAATTGTATATATTTAAGGTGTACAACTTAATGTTTTGATATATATGTATACCACAATTAAGCTAATTAACATACTCATAATCTCTCATAGTTACCATTTTCTTTCTTACTTTTTTTTGTAGTGATCTACCCTCTTAGCAAATTTCAAGTATATAATACAATATTATTAACTGTAGTCATGTTGCTTACCTAATCGTATTTTTAAAAGGGAAAGGAATAGTGAGCAATTAAGAGATTGCTCCAAATAGACAGTTCCAGCAAAATCCAGGCCTCCTTCATTGAGGCAAGGTATATGATTTTAAAACACTGTTCCCTTTCCCAGTTAGTCTGTGGCTCAGTGGTTAGCTTTGACCTATGAACCAGGAGGTCACAGTTCCATTCCCAATCAGGGTACACGCCCAGATTGCAGGCTCAATCCCCAGTAGGGGGCATGCAGGAGGCAACCAATCAATGGTTTTCTCTCATCATTGGTGTTTCTATCTCTCTCTCCCTTCCTCTCTGAAATATACATATTTATTTATATATGCACTGTTCACCCTCAGTGTAATTACGTCTTTATAACCACTATGGGGGGAAATTGAGAAAAAGCACATTCACCTTTGAAAGAGGCTGCCCTGTCCCTGGCCTCTGTTGTCCTCTTCTTTTCATACTCAATTCAGTCTCTCTACTTCTGCAGTTCTTCCACCAAATCACTTCATTATTTAGTTGGCTCAATAATACTGAGATCAACATGGTTCTGATCTTTTGTCCTATTTCTAAAAGTTGGTCCCTTTTTCTTAATCATAAAGTGAGATAAATTGTATTTGGGGTTTGGACAATGAGGCTCAAGTCTTAGGTCCATTAATTTTAGAGGTCTGATTTTAAACACGGTACTTAACCTTTTGAAGTTTTAATTCTCTCTAATTTTTTTATTTTATAAAATAAGGCTGATAATTCATACCCTGAAGAGTGTTTGTGCTAACCAAATGAAGTACTGTCCATTAAAGTGTTTGGGACATATTGGACACTCAAATATTGGTACCTTTGTCACTGAGAGTTATGGCACAATATAGACGATGAACTCAAAAATTAATTAAAGATAATTAATTATAATACTTTATTCAGAGGGATAAACAGCAGATGGTGAAGCACAAAGGTATTAACAGCAAGTGGAATTTGTTACCACCCTAGGCCTAAATAGATAGAGGGATCTGTGTTCCTGAACCTACTGAGAGCATAGGCATGTGTGAGAGGCTGCTGACATGACTCATTGCCTTTAGCAAAAGAAAGCAGCTGCTGCCCAAATCCCCCTGCTGAGGGTGGAGGAGTGGTAGGTGAAAGCAGAAATAATATCCTAATCTTTTCTCTTAATGTCCTGGAATTTTTATTCACTGATCCCAACTTGAAATTAGAAGGCAAGGAAGTCCACATAATGCTGTCCATAGCCATCACCTCCTGGTACACAGAGTGGCAATAGAAGGATAAATATCAATTTAAAGGAGCAAATGGAGCGCTGGCTGGTGTTGGTAAACAGTTAGAGCCTCAGCCTGCACAACAAGAGACTGCAGGTTCTATTCCAGTCAAGGGCACGTACCTGGTTTGCAGGTTCATTCCCAGCCCTGGTTGGGACTCTTAGTGGATGGGTGGGAGGCAACCAGTTGATGTGTCTCTCACATTGATGTTTCTCTCTCTTTTTCTCTCTTCCCCTCTCTTCCTTCCTTAAACTCTACATAAAAGGAATGGACACATATCCTGGGGTGAGGATTAAAAGAAAACAAAGGAGCAAATGGAGAACCCTCAGTACAGTTTATTTTCTTTACCTTCCACTACTCTCACTCCAGTGCTCTATTTACCTACATTGATCACTTTTCCTACTACTAGCTATCAATAGGTTGTGAGGTCTTTGAAGGCAAGGATAGTATTTATTGATGATGCCAGTATTTTCTAAAGGATGCTGATTTAAACAGGCCGTGTGTGGTAAATGCAACCTAGTATATACTTCATTTGGAAAAGCATATTAGCAGTATAAATGCTTTCAACAGTTCTGTGGAAAATGATAGCACTAATAAATATTTGCTCACAAAATTATATTTAAAGAATGCCACTAATACATAAGCACTAGTTCCAGAAAATGCAGTTTTAAAAAGTATTTCATCCCTAATGCCTCATCTAGGATGCAGAATGTGCTGTCTATTCAATAGACACATAGTAAATGAATAAATTAATGGGGTTCCTCTATAACTGACCCTGAATTGCTTTTACTAAAGCTTTTACCTTCACATCTTTTCCCCCTCCAGAAACTGGAATCTTGTTTCCTAAGAGTTTGATTGACTCAACTTGCACATTTCTCTCAAGGTATCTACACACCTAGCTGCCTGTAGGTGATCTAGTTGTATTATGAATGAACAGTAAACATTATTATCATCATAGAAATCTCCACATTTTGCCTTTACCTCAGACTTTAAAATATGATGCTCTGTCTTACTGAGTTTGGGAGATATTGTTTCTCCTGAGAACAGTGTCAAGACTACCGGAGGCATCTGACTCTGAATTCACAAGATGCCACGTTCCAGTCACCTGCCTTAGCTTCCTTCCATAACCTGAGTGTGTGGCCCTGGCATCAATCAGTCTAATCCATTAATCCCATCGGCTCAGTTTCTGAGCCCTCCCAAGGAATACTGACCACATTTCCCTTCCATACACAGACTCTTGACTGTGTAGCATCACCTGATTTATTGTCTAGATTTTAAAAATCCATAAGGACGACATAATATTTCTGTAGAACTTCCTTGAAGTCCTTCCAGGCCTTCTGCACATCATCATAGCTCCTTTCTGTCTTTGCATAACATTAAACATGAAATTAAATCAAAATATACAAAGGAGAGTCAAATTAAATGAATAAACAGAGGTGACAAAGAAAGCAAGATTCGAGAGGAGAGTAACTGTATTTTCTGAAAAGGGATGCTGGTCTTAGCAAATAAAAGAGACAGAAAGAATAAGAGGCCAGGAGAGAAAAGGGTGATTCTCATAGAAGAGATAAACTCCTTAATAATCATCCAAGTTTAGGCCTTTCCGTCCTCTCTTCCTGGTTTAGTGACAATGGGAACAGACTGGTGGAAAAGGGTCCATTGTTACACAGAAATGCATGCACTCTTGAGATTTAGAATTGAAAAGGCATTGATCCCAGGACAGCAGAGACTGATCATAATGACTTTGTCCTGTGGCTTTATTTCCACAAATTCCCTGGACAGTGAGAGACTGCTTTCTGCATTTTAAAAAGGATACATGTGAATGTACATAACATAAATTGATGAACTAAAATTGATCCAGAGACATAGAAGCATTGAACAGACCATCCAACCTCAGGGGGAAGGCAGGGGGGGTATGTTGGGAGGTGGGATGGAGGGTGGTGAGAGATCAACCACAGGACTTGGATGCATGCATATAAGCATAACCCATGGACACAGTCAATCGGGGGGTGGGGTGAGGGCATGTGCTGGGGGTGGGAATGAGCCAGGAGAGGTCAATGGGGGGGAAAGCATTCATATTATTTAAACAATAAAGAATTTTTTAAAAAATCAAAGTTTTCCTCTTCTAGTCAAAGAAGCATGTCAACATATACCACAAAGTCACAGAGAGGAAAACTCATGCCTCATGCGCCTTCCCTGATTACCAGCTGAAGAGAACATCTGGCCTAGAATTCAGCCTCTCTGATTGTATTGGTGAGGGTGCAACTAGGGAAGCAGACGCACTGGGAGATATAAAACAGGAGTGTATTATAGGGATTAGACAGTACACCTTGTGGAAGATGATAAAGACGTCTGCGGACACTCTTGTTGCATCTAGCAATGGACCTGACGTTTCTATAAGCCAGCGGAGTGGGCAGCGGGGAGAAAACCTGGACATGAAGCAAAGGACTGTGAAAACAAACTGGAACCCAGGAGGTCAGAAGAAAACCCACATCTGTATCCAGTCTCAACAATGTGGTGCTTTGCCTAAGAAGCTGGTGGTGCCCTTCACTACTATGTTACATACTGGGTGTGCAAAAGTAGGTTTATAGTTGTGAGTACACAAAAGAGGTTATTCTTGTATTATTATTTATTAATTATTGAATTATTTATGTGTATTATAACTGTAAAGCTACTTTTGCCAACCCCTGTATATGCCTGGCCCAGGAGTTAGAGAAGCCAAATGTGGTGAGAAAGGACCTGGAAGCTCCAGACCAGAGGGCTCTCTCTCCCCAGGTGACAATACGCATGTGTTTCAATGGCACCGGTCATGCTACACCGACCTTCAGAGCCTAATGACTGCTACTGCTCTTCCTCCTTCTAAATTTTGGACAAATCTCCCCAATGGCTCATCTTAACCCAGAACCACACAGAGAAGGGAATTCTGGAAAGCCTAGTTCTAACTTGGACCAGTTGACATAGTATAAAACCACAGGAATCATGATACTTTATGTTTGAAATTTACAAACTCAGAAAGGTAGCTGAAGAGATTCTGGGAACAGTATCTCTATCAGCCATGGGATTTCGACAGTGGGTTGGAGCATGAAAAACCTCACAGGTATTGAGACCAAATAGCCACGTGTCTATTTATTCTGATGCTGTGAGAATATGTGGTCATGCACTCTTCTATTGTCTGCAAAAAACGAATGGTTTCTCTGTCCTGTACCTGTCAATTTTTTTACTCAGCAATTAAAGATAGTTCATTATTAATAATGCTAAAGCCTCTCTGTGTTCTACTGCCAGAATATTTGGTTAATTTTCAAAGCACTTTCCATAGGAGTCTAAAGAAAAGAAAGCAGATGAAAATCTATCCAAAAATATTCTGAAACTTAAGATTAAACTGTGAGTGCAAATTACCAATCTGAAAATAAAATGCTTTACTGCATGTAAAATAAGTGCTACTGCATGTCTTGGTTTATACTTGATTCGTGGTGCAAGGAGTTGCCTTATGAATGATCAATCAACATTATCCTCAGAACAATGTCACACTATTACAATTACGGTACATCAAAAATGCAAACTTAATTGCTTAGCTCTTAATGAAATACAAAAGCCTCATTTTAATAACATTAGGGTCGTTGTTCAAATGGGAAAAAAGCATATAGTCAAAGTTAAGGCTTCAAGTATTCATTTTAACCCTTTGACGTCAGCCTAAAATAGATCATAGAGGTTCCAGACCTCACTTCTATGCCTCCCATCATGAACAGCAGAAGGTGTCCTTTCAAAATTTAGTTGGCTGACTTTTGTGGGAAAGAACATGGTCCTCAGATTTACAACTCAATTTATTTCATCTGGCTCAATCTGAAAGTAGATCAAAATATACAATTGGGTCAAATTTTCACAAAGCAACATACTTCAGGCAAACTTTTGTATATCTAATAGATGTAGCTGCAGTATCTTTTGGATAATTCTAAGAAAATATATATATTTGGATAATTCTAAGAAAAAATGAGAGAGAGAGAGAGAGAGAGAGAGAGAGAGAGAGAGAGAGAGAGAGAGATGGCTAAGATATATGGCTATGTCTACACATATACAACAAATTAATATTTTCCCCAATGGCTTAAGACTTTAGGCCTAATCATCCAATTGTTGAAAAATTATCCATCCATCATGTCATTCAACTCTTGAAAAAGTGGTATCAAAATCAAATGCCTTTGTTAAAACAACAAAAAATAGTTGCTGAAAGAGATTCTGAGAAATACTGCCAGGTACTGTGAGGTGGGTGTATTTTCCACTTATTACCTCCTTAATCCAGTCACATTACCATATGGTAAGAACTGCTGTTGAAGGAGAGAATTTACAAAGCCTCAAACAAACCCCCAGGTTCTGCATTTAGATCCCCTGTTCCACTCATAAGCACAAGGTGATTCCCTGGGTACTTTTCATCTCCATAGGTTATTCTTAAACCGGCTGTAAAATTTAGTGTGGGGTTTTGCTTTCATTATGCAGATAGCACAATAGTGTGGGCATGGCAGCATGTGAATCCATAAATTATACTTTAACCATCATTTCAGTAATTTCACTTTTTTAACACTATGGGACTCATCTGAGTAAAAATGGCTATTTGGTTCTGTATTTACTTACATTTGTATATTTTTTCACATGTATAGAATGTCAGGAAATCTGGAAAAGCCCTGTGAGAATACAGCTAGCATCCCTAATCCCTCTAACCTATTTGCTTTAAGGAATAAATTAGGTGTGGGAATCTAACAACTCCAGGGAAGTCAGTAAAAATGAAACCACTGAGTTTTCCTGATAATCTTCTCTTCATCCCTAAGGCACCTTGTACACCAGAATTATTAGCATCCTCTCGCAGTATATAATTTGAATACACTTTATTATTGGCTTAGAATTCCTTTTACAAAATACACATCGGATTGCTGTTTCATCTTAGGAAATTCTGATTACCTTTAATGCACTGAGTGAAATTTCCTCTTCTCCACACGTTAGCGATCTTTCGACATTTAAAAACCTCTATTTCATTTTACTTTGATATTTATCTAAGCGAGAGTTTTATTGCAGTAATTGATCTTTCTGAATTTTGAGGGCATCTCTTCTGGCTCTGGGTTGCCAATTGGGTCAACACTTACTTAGTGCTTACGGCAGACACAAAACAGTGTTTGACATGATCTCTGGGATTTTCTTTGATTGTATACTATGGCAGCTATTTCTCTGCATTAAAATTTTTTATACTAAAATCCACATTTACTATTATTTTTTATTTAAAATTCTTTATTGTTTAAAATATTAAATATGTCTCCTTTTCCTCCCATTGACCTCTTTCCAGCTCCTCCACCCCCCAGCACATGCTCTCACACCCCTTCTGTCTGTATCCATTGGTTATGCTCATATGCATGCATGCAAGTCTTTTGGTTGATCTCTTACCACCACCGCCCCCTTCCCCTGCCTTCCCTCTTAGCTTGGATGGTCTGTTTGATGCTTCTCTGTCTCTGGATCTATTTTTGTTCATCAGTTTATGTTGTTCATTATATTCCACAAATGAGGGAGATCATGTGATATTTATCTTTCTTCGACTGGCTTATTTTGCTTCATATAATGGTTTCCAGCTCTATCTAAGCTGTTGCAAATGGTAAGAGTTCCTTCGTTTTTACAGCAGCATAGTATTCCATTGTGTAGATGTACAACAGTTTTCTAATCCACTCATCTGCTGATGGGCACTTAGGCTGTTTTCATATATTAGCTAGTGTAAATTGTGCTGCTATGAACTTAGGGGTGCATGAATCCTTTCTGATTGATGTTTCTGATTTCTTGGGATATATTTCTAGAAGTGGGATTACTGGGTCAAATGGGAGTTCCATTTTTAACTTTTTGAGGAAACTCCATACTGTTTTCCACAGTGGCTGCACCAGTCTGCATTCCCACCAGCAGTGCAAGAGGGTTCCTTTTTCTCCACATCCTCGCCAGCACTTGTCGTTTGTCTATTTGTTGATGATAGCCATTCTGACAGGTGTGAGATGGTACCTCATCATCATTGTGATTCACCTCTCAGATGATTAGTGACATTGAGCATATTTTCATGTCTCTTGGCCTTCTGTATGTCCACTTTTTAAAAGTGTCTATTTAGGTCCTTTGCCCATTTATTGATTAGATCATTTATTTTCCTTTTGTTAAGTTGTATGAGTTCCCTGTAAATTTTGGAGATTAAACCCTTATCAGGGATAACATTGGTAAATATGTTCTCCCTTGCTGTGAGTTACCTGGTTGTTTTGTTGATGGTTTCTTTTGCTGTGCAGAAGCTTTTTATTTTGATGTAGTCCCATTTGTTTATTTTCTTCTTAGTTTCCATTGTCCTAGGAGCTGTATTGGTAAAAATATTGCTAAGACATATGTCTGATATTTTGCTGCCTATGGATACTTCTAAGATTTTTATAAGTCCTTTATCCATTTTGAGTTTATTTTTGTGTATGATATAAGTTGGTGGTCTAGTTTCATTGTTTTGCATGTATCTGTCCCATTTTCCCAACACAATTTATTGAAGAGACTGTCTTGACTCCATTGTATGCTCTTGACTCCATTATATGCTCTTGCATCCTCTGTCAAATATTAACTGAACATGATATCTTAGGTCAATTTCTGGGTTTTCTGCTCTGTTCCATGGTCTATATGTCTTTTCTTGTGCCAGAACCAGTTTTGAGAACTGTGGCTTTGTAATATAGCTTTATATCTAGTATTGTGATCCCTCCAACTTTGTTCTTCTTTCTCAGGATTGCTGTGGCTATTCGGGGTCTTTTTCATTCCATATGAATTTTTGGAGAGTTTGTTCTAGATATGTGAAATATGCCATTAGTATTTGAATGGGGATTACATTGAATCTATAGATTTCTTTGGGTAATATGGACATTTTAATGATGTTGATTCTACCTATCCATGAACATGGGATATTCTTCCATTTGTTTATGTCTTCCTCTATCTCTTTTTTCAATGTCCTGTAGTTTTCTGAGTATAGGTCTTTTACCTCTTAGTTAAGTTTACTCCTAGGTATCTTAATTTTTTTTGTGCAATGGTAAATGGGATTTTTTTTTTAGTTTCTCTTTCTGTGAGTTTATTATTGGTATATAGAAAAGCCATAGATTTCTGGGTGTTAATTTTTTATCCTGCTACACTGCCAAATTCATTTATTAAGTCTAGTAGTTTTTTGATGGAGTCTTTAGGGTTTTCTATGTACAATATCATGTCATCTGCAAATAATGACAGTTTTTACTTCTTCTTTTCCAATTTGGATGCCTTTTATTTCTTCTTCCTGTCTTATCATTGTGGCTAGCACTTCCAGTACTATGTCAAACAGGAGTGGTGAGAGTGGGGATCCCTGTCTTGTTCCTGTTCTTAGGGGAAATGGTTTCAGTTTTTCCCACTGACTACAATCTTGGCTGTAGGTTTGTCATATAAGGCTTTTATTATGTTGAGGCATGATCCCTCTATTCCCACTTTGCTGATAATTTTTATCAGTCAAGGGGGTTGGATTTTGTCAAATTCTTTTTCTGCATCAATTGATATGATTATGTGATTCAAAAAAATTAATTTTATTATTGAGAGTATTACAGAGGCCCCCATTTTCTCACCTTTGCCCCCACCTCCACCAGGCTTCCTCCCCACTGCTGGCCTTCCCCTGTCTAATGTCTATGTCCATGGACTATACATATATGCATATAAATTATTTGATTAATCTCTTCCCACCTCCCTCCTACCTTCCCACTGAGCTCTGTCAGTGTTCCATGCTTCCATGTGTATGGTCCTATTTTGTCAGTTTATTTTGTTCATTTGATTCCACATATAAGTGAGATCATGTGATACTTGTCTTTCTCTAACTGGCTTATTTGATTTAGCATAACACTCTCCAGGTGCATCTGTGCTGTTGCAAAGGGTAAGAGATCCTTCTTTGTTACAGCTGAAACCCTACTCAACTACTTGTGGGAATGCAGACTGGGTGCAGCCACTATGGAAAATAGTATGGAATTTCCTCAAAAATTAAAATGGAACTGCTATTTGACCCAGCAATTCCACATTTTATTATTCTTAAAGTGAAAACTTATAGGGGGGGAATTTTCCATCATTTAAAATATCCCAAATCCTGATGTTTCTGAAATCTTTCTTCTTGCAAAAATCTCATCATTACTAAAAGGTTAAAAGCCATCTCTAATTTACATTGTCAACATCAAGCATATTGGCCTAACCTGATCAGTCCTTAACATCGTCCTCTCTAGCCATATTCAAGAGTCAAAGTAAACTTTGTAAGCCACTGGGGATGAGATTTAGCTTGCTGACTTTCTGCCTCAGGTGAAAATCACTATTCCTCCTTGCTGCTGCGTTCGCCCTTTGCCCCACAACAATGGTTCTGCCTTTCTGCCCTGCTCCTCATGCGACCCACAACGAATATTTTTGCGGCCCAGCCAATATAACGGTATGTAAGAAACGTTTTAATAAAAATTTTGTACTTAATTTTTACAATATGCTGTTATTTATAATTATTAATAACGAAGTACAATGTTCACTAATGACTGATTACTATAATCATGTTGCATTCATTTCCCTTATGCGCCTTATGCATTTCTCTCCACTAATACTAGCAGCGAATATTTTAGCAGCCAATTGCCACGTCATTAGTCTTGTACTAACTTGTTTGGTGTGCGCAACTGGAAATATTTCGCTTTCAGAGAACAAGTAAAATAGGTTTATTTGTATCACGCTGCTTAATTTTTGTGGTTATTCAGTGCCTGGTAAGTTAATGTTCAAGAAAAAATACTAATTATTATTAAAATGTTCTATTATTTTATGTTAATGGTTACTCATTTATTTCAGCCCTTTGTATTCAGCATGTCTCTATCAAAATCAACCTACATTTCTATGAAAATTGAAGCTTTTGTTTTTTTTGCGGCCCACATAAACTTAAACCTTGTTTATTTGGCCTGTGTTAGCCTTTGAGTTTGACATGCTTTGTTTAGAGTGTCTAATCTTTCATTTTCTTACTTGCAACCTTCTAATATACTTTCCTACTGGGGAGAATATAACTGTTATCTAGTAGCTGTTTTTTCCCAAAGATCATGAAGAGAAATTTCAAGTTAAATTAATGATTTTGAAAATTTAAACTTGAGGAGTGTTTGAAGATAAAATATTACATGTATTTTGATATCTAAGGAGCAGCTTTAAAAAATGAGGGACATTCATCTTATCAACTTATTACAGCAAACTGTCATTGTTTACTATTTGTAAAATATTTGTACTGCTTGTTTTACTAATAACACTGGACAAGCTGACCTATTATGTTTGTATACCACCTACTCATTTTATTCTATAAACTCTTGCCAACGGCCCAGTTCTGAGCAGCCAACAGTCAGAGTATGTCAATACTCCGTGTGTGTGTGTGTGTGTGTGTGTGTGTGTGTGTGTGTAAATGAAGAGTTACACACATATTTGTTTTTCCTGTTACCTTCTTTGTCTGATAGACCGAAATGAGACCTCTTTTGTGAAGCCTTCTTGGCTTTACCAGAATTACTTGTCCCTTTATGTATCCTTCATAATACTATTGACATTTCTAATACTGAATTTTTTTCACACTGCATTGAAATGATTTATTTTATATATCTATCTTCCTACTGGACTTTGAGCATCTCAAGATAAGAATTTTTATTGTCTCTTAATCTCTTATATTGAACTCATTGACTGTTATATAGCAAAGAAATATTGACTGAATATTGAATGAATATTATTTGTACTTAATTTATGTTTATTGGGAAGAGGCCTAGGTCTAAAATGGGCAAAGACATTTTAGATAGAGAAATTTAGAAGTTGGTTCTTCTGCTTAGAAAAAAATACTAAAATTGGTTTATATTATTTTACAAATTAAAGCATGGAAAGTTGTTAAGTATTAGACATAATATAGAAGTTTCAGTGTTTTACTCTTACCATAAGACTCACTGAATTGTTCTATGGAGGCTTACTTTTTTACATTTACTTTATTTCATAGTTTTCAAATTGTTTATATATAATTACTTTCAATTAATTTCCCTCAGCCAATCAACAGACCATAAAGCCAACTTAAGCAGTTATGAACAGAGCTTTGTGATGAGAATCTATTCTTACATTAATTGTTAGTTCATTAAATGATCGGGCTCGGGGAATGATAGCTATATTTGAGTTCCTCATTTACGGTTGCATTAATGTATTTAAAATAAGACTCCTCAATCAGAGAGCCGAGAATATTAAATGTGTTAATCACCTTCACCAGAATTCTGAGGGTTCTTCCAATGTGATAAGCACATTCAGGACAATTCAGTAATTTTTTTATTCACAGTAAACCTGGATCCCCAAAGGCAAACAAGGTCATATTCTTTCCTGCCACTTGACCCCAGTGAGACTAACTACACCCCCCAATTGTGCACTCTTCTTGCTAAAACTATAATCTCAAGCAAATATGATTATTTTTAAATAGAACTTTATTGATAGAAGTTGAGTAGAAGAAAATAAAACCACAATAGACTAGGAAACATGGAGGCTCTCAGGTCTAAAGCAGAAACTTGGCATAATATGAGAAACTGAAAAAATAAGAAGTGAAAAAGAGAACTGATAATGCAACAGTAAATAGAAAGTGCTGCGTGAATACACTATGCGAGGGCTCGAAGCATGGCTGAATGCCTAGAACAGACAGGCGCAAGGGTTTCTCTATGGTGGCTGGAAAAAATGAAGAGAACAAGCCATTGGGATGCCCAGTGAATGGAGAGGATATAAGAAAGACCTGAACTCAAATAAAATCAGCTAGAGAAGATCTTGATTTCCCTGGGGCTAAATGATGAACTTAATAGAATTTAAAAGGCTGGAAAGTGAAACCAGCTGAAGTTAATGGATGGAGCCTCTCTGTGAGGCTGGCCATAATACTGAACCTCAAACTGAATTTTGTAGTATAAACAATAGGTTACTATGTTACGAGAGAGAAGAAAAGATGGAATTCAGTGCTAAAAAGAAATGAGCTATAAAGCTCTGAAAAGACATGGGAGAACCTTAAAAAATCCATATCAGAACTTTATCTTATAGAAGTTGAGTAGAAGAAAATAAAACCACAATAGACTAGGAAACATGGAAGCTCTCAGGTCTAAAGCAGAAACTTGGCATAATATGAGAAACTGAAAAAATAAGAAGTGAAAAAGAGAACTGTAAAAGAAGTAAAAGAAGCCAATCTAAGAAGGCTACATAGTATATGATTTCAACCATAAGACATTCTGGAAAAGGAAAAACTGTGGAAATAATAAAAAGTTCATCTTATTTATGTGATGTTTCACATATATTGATTTACAAATATTCTAACAGCCTTACATCTTCGGAATAAATCCCACTGGTCAGGTATATGAATTTTTTAATATATTTCTGGATCTTATTTGCTATTATTTTGCTGATGATTTTAACATATATGTTTATTAGAGATATTGGCCTGTAATTTTCTTTTTTTGTAGTGTCTTTGCCTGATTTTGGAATTGGAATAATGCTGGCCTCATAAAATGAGCTTGGAAGTTTTCCTTCCTCTTGGGTTTTTTGAAATAGTTTGTGGGGGATAGATGTTCTTTGAATGTTTGGTGAAACTCACATGTGAAGCCATCCAGTCCAGGGTTTTGTTTGCTGGGAGTTTTTTATTATTATTACTATTTCAATTTCATTAGTTGTTATTGGCCTATTCTGATTCTTCCTAATTGAGTTTTGGAATATTGTATGTTTCTAGGAATTTTTCCATTTTGCCCAGGTTTTCTAGTTTGTTGGCATATAGTTGTTCATAGTATTTTCTTACAATCCTTTGTATTTCTGTGATGTCAGTTGTTACTTCGCCTTTTTCATTTCTGATTTTATTTATTTGGATCCTCTCTCTTTGTTTCTTGATAAGTCTGGCTAAAGTTTCATCAATTTTGTTTTTCTTTTCAAAGAACCAGCTTTTGGTTCACTAATTGTTTGTATTGCTTTTTATTGTTGTTGTTGCTTTTTAGTCTCTATGTCATTTATTTCCATTCTGATCTTTATTATTTCTTTCCTTCTACTTACTCTGGGCTTTTCTTGTTGTTCTCTTTCTAATTCTACTAGTTAGCTTTGCGCAGTGGCAGTATCGTAGCTAATGAGGTTTATCGGAGACTCAATTATTGCTAATTTAATTCTATTAGTTGTAGGGTTAGTTTATTAAAGAATTTTCTTGTTTCTTGAGGTAGGCCTATAATGCTATGAACTTCCCTCTAAGGACTGCTTTCCTATGTCCCATAGATTCAGGTTGTTGTGTATTAATTTTTGTTTGTTTCCAAGAAGTTTTTTATTTCTTCCTTGGTCTCATTGGTAATCCATTTAGCTGTTTAATAAGATGGTACTTAGCCTCCCTGTGTTTGAAATTTTTTTTATTATTGTATTTGATTTCTAGTTTCATGCCATTGTGATCTGAGAAGATGCATGATATTATTTCAATCTTCTTGAATTTGTTAAGGCTTATTTTGTGTCCTAATATGTTCTCTGTCTTTGAGAATGTTCCCTGTACCTTTAAAAATGTATATTCTGATGCTTCAGGATGAAATATTCTGTAAATATCAATTAAATGTACCTGATCTAGTGTGTCATTTAAGGTCGCTGTTTCCTTGTTGGTTTTTTGTCTGGGCAAGGGCAGGGTGGAGAGACTAAAAGGTGGAAAATGGAAGATATCTGCAATACTGTCAACAATAAATAAAATAAAATTAAAAAAAATTTAAAAGGGGAGTGCTCAGAAACCTTCCAAAGAGGAAAAGAAAGAAGTTCAGTGGTTCCAAAGATGGGGAAGGGAATAGGGGTAAAAAGGCAGAACACAGAAGATTTAGGGCAGTGAAAAACACTCAGTATGATATTATGTATGATGATGGATACATATCATTATACATTTATCCAAACCCACAGAACATGCAACCTCAATAATGAACCCTAATGTAAACAGTGAAGTTGGTATAATTTTGATGTGGTAATGTAGGTTCATCTTTGGCAAAAAATGTACCATGCTGGTGAGTTATATTGATAATGGGAGAGGCTATGCATGGGTGGGGGAAATGAGTATATAGGAAATCTCTGTAACTTTTTCTAGATTTTAACATAAACATAAAACTGCCCTTAAAATGGTCTTTAAATACTTTTAAATAAGACAAATGAACCTATGTCACCCTAATAAATTTTAAAAAATTAAAGCAGAAGACAAAGGAACCAAACTAAAACCTCTACATTTTCACATTAAAAGATTACTGAGAACAGTAAACATGAGCATATACTTCACACTTAAAAAAAATGAACAAATGTAAGAGTGCCTGTCTGGGGATTTAGCATTCTTGGGATTTAGCATTAGAAATGATAAGCATAAATTACATGGATCCTTTGCTTTGGGATATCACTAAGTTCTCAATGATCTTAAATATTTTCTAACATAATGAACAGTTAATTCAAATAGATGTTAAATTAGTGAGAATGGGCTAAGTTAGATTGTGGTAATAAACAACCTCCACATCTCAGTGATTTATTGCACACACTCAAAATTATTTCTCTCTAATACAGAGTTCTGGGGAAACTGTTCTCTAGCAGTAGGACATCTAGGTTGATGAAACTTCATTATCCTACAGTTTTACCATTTAGCACTTATGGCCTCAATTTATGAGGCTGGGGAAGAAAATGCACTAGCAATTAGATGCTTCAGAAAGGCAACGGCACACACCACTTCTCAACTCATTTGCTATAATTTGTTTATGACCCAATCCAATTGCAAGGTATTGAGAAGTTCATTCTTTTCTGTGCTCAAAAGAAAAGGAGAATCATGTATTGGTGAACACAAGTAATACCTACCACAGATGGTTATCCTGAGTGATATGTGCTTATTAGCCCCAAATTCCCTGATCTTTATTCTAGGTCATCCACATTCAATTTACTGTAGGTCTTTCATTAAAACCCTGAAATGGCCTGTTTCCAGAGATTCTAATGTATTATAACCAGATGAGACAATTTTAAGATTATTAATTTTAAAAATAAAATTCAAAGTAAAAATAAATCCTTGAGTGAAAAGAATGAACTGACCAGAGTCAGGTATTTTTGCTTTGCTTCCTTTCTATTCAAAAGGCACCACATTCTATTTCATTACCTCAAAATCCCCTGTAAGAGGTAGGTAACCCATCCTCCAAATCCTTACTTCTGTTTCCAGTGAGGTCAGACTCACATAAGTCATCACTGAAAAACAGAGACCATGACAAAAATCCAAGGAAATGTACACAGGTTATAGTGTCTTAAAATGTGTTTCATTTAAATAATTTAGTTTTTAATTGTTTTATTAAAGTTATAATTTTAAAAGTCAAATGGTTCAATGAAACTAATTATTAATTACTCTGACTACTCCCAATTACCAGTACTCCAAAAGCAGTCACCTTCAACATTTTTAGCTGGTTCTTTTGGTACTTAATATAATAATATGCCCTTGGTACTTTAAAAGATTTTAATGGTAAGAATTATCTTTTAGCTTTTCCAAATGTAATACCACAATTCAGTCTCTTACACACACACACACACACACACACACACGCACGCACACACTGAAAAATGTGCACTCATCCTGTCTCCGATATTCTCTCAAAATAAACCAAAGTTTATAAAAGATACTCAGTGTTTGCATTATACATTGTAAAAACTAATATTAAATGAGCCATGCATATGATTATGATTATTTTTCTCTTTCTGAATTTTTTTCTTATCTGTATATTTTCAATTGTCTCATTTGGTTTATTTCTTTCTCTACATAGTTATCATAAATCATCCCACAACCCTCAAAATGATGCAAATCTCCTCTCTCTATTTGTTTAAATGCATTGTATATTCTTCCACTTTTTAAAGTCTTCAGAAGTTTCCCTCAGAGTCTTCTCTGCCTCAGGATTACCTGGTAGATGATCACTAGACCTACTGCATATTAGTCATAAAGCTCTCCTTTTACACTCCTCCTGAGGACTCCCTTTGCCTTTGTCTTCTATTAGATACTTCATTTCCTGGATCAAATATTTTTAAATGTTTGTGTTCAGACTCTTTATGTCACATTAATTTTTTTTATGACGCTCCTAGGCCAAAAGAAACAGTTCTGTGTTTTAAGTAGTTAAACCCCAACAAATTAATACTAGTGGTTCATGTGGTATCTACCATATGTCAGTATATCTCCCTTGATGACTAAAATATTGCATGGTACCCTGTGATGTAGGAGTAGTTTTCCAGGGCCTAGTGGTACAATTTGAGAAATGTGGTCCCAGATCCTATCTTTCTTGTTCACAATCCACTCCTCTATTTTGTTGGCCCACATCTTCTAGACACTTCCTGAAAAGAGTAGGTCAGAGGTAATTTTAAAAGACATTTTATTTAAAAAGGTCTCTTTCTTCCCTGACACTTGACTGATATTTTGGCTAAATATGTATTT
Source organism: Myotis lucifugus (assembly GCF_000147115.1). NCBI lineage: Eukaryota > Metazoa > Chordata > Mammalia > Chiroptera > Vespertilionidae > Myotis > Myotis lucifugus. The sequence continues at coordinate 10,298,413 of NW_005871071.1, forward strand.
GAGCAAATTTGATATTACAGGTACATTTTGGAGCTTTATGTATGTAAGGTCAGTTAGGACAGTGACTTTTTTATATTATTTTCAAATATCTGACAGATAGTTGGCAGATGATGATGAAGAGAATGAATAAAGACACTATTGAATATGCCTAAGTCACATTCACCAAAGACATACCAACATGATTAGTTCTGTCATTTTTTAAAATGTCTACAAAATAATGATTATCTAGAAAAGTGTAAAATTCAATTATATGAGACTGTACTGAAAAAAAATAGATAAAGATGCTTATACTTTACCACATACAAATGGAAAATTTGTAGTTTTGAGTTGAATTATAACATCTAATTATAACATTGTCACCCATCCTTTAAATTAATAGAATATTGCTTCTGCTTTTAATGATGTCGTCAATAGTGCAGTCAGCTTGAGCTGAATAGGTAAGCCAGTTTGTCATGACTTGAAAGCCATCCTATATTTATAGTATATTAAATGCATGAGCCAATAATTCTGAGGCTGGAATAATACATCAATCTATAATGAGAACTGCTTTTAATTTAGTTATTGATAAGTAAAAGTTAACTCAATATCTTCTAGGAAGGCTATTTTAATAATGATACAATTGTCCTTTCTGAATAATAAAGTCAACCACTCATTCAAATATGCCATATTCTGCCCTGGCTGATTTGGCTCAGTGGATGGAGCGTCGGCCTGTGGACTGAAGGGTCCCAGGTTCGATTCCGGTCAAGGGCATGTACCTTGGTTGCAGGCACATCCCCAGTAGGAGGTGTGCAGGGGGCAGCTGATTGATGCTTCTCTCTCATCGATGTTTCTAACTCTCTATCCCTCTCCCTTCATCTCTGTGAAAAATCAATAAAATATATTTTTTTTAAAATGCCATATTCTAATCCCAGTGAAAATGAGCATGACTAAATTCTGTTAGATCAGTGCTAATGAGGCTGCCTCAGAGCCTTGTGTTCTTCATAAGTTATACACTCATACTATATTCCATTCCAGGGCCAACTCCAGGCAAATGAAAGTAGGATAATTAAATGGGTGATACTTTAATGCAAAGTTATCATTATTATAGTAAAACAATTCAAATAATCAGCAGCAGAATATAATATGTTCATTAACTTTGATTCTGTATCCAATTCATTTACTTTCAAGTTGGAATTATCCTATATTTTGTGTATCCTAACCTCCCTTCTGCTTATATAGAAGTTGAATCAGAAGGTAACTTCTCAGTAGTTGTCCTACCACTATTTAAACCTCAAAAGAAAAAAAGGACTATCTTTGATCCTATATAATAAAAGGCTAATATGCAAATTGTCCCCTTGACCTTGACCGGGAGTTCGACCAGGGGGCCAGCCAGCCAACCACCTCCCTAGCCCCTCACTTGATCGGCCCCCCCTCACCCTGGTCAGGGGCGGGGCCATCCTGCCAACTGCCAGCAGCCCCTCCACCCAGCCGGCCCGGCCCAATCGGCCCTGATTGGAGCGGGCAAGCCGGGTTCCTACCTGTGCACGAATTCGTGCACCGGGCCTCTAGTTTTCATATTAACTCTTCTGTTTTGAAAACAGGTACTATCTTCAAGCTCTATTACATGTCTCAACAATCTGCACCTCTCCTATTGGAATATCCCCTGTTCTACATATGCTACTATTTGTCCAGTCTTTCTTTTTCTTTTTTTAAAAATATATTTTATTGATTTTTTACAGAGAGGAAGGGAGAGGGATAGAGAGTTTGAAACATCGATGAGAGAGAAACATTGATCAGCTGCCTCCTGCACACCCTCTTCTGGAGATGTGCCCGCAATCAAGGTACATGCCCTTGACCGGAATTGAACCTGGGACCCTTCAGTCCCCAGGCTGATACTCTATCCACTGAGCCAAACCAGTTAGGTCTGTCCAGTCTTTCTTGTAGTTTGTTAAGCTGAATACAATCCTTTCTAGTGGTTCTCAACCTTCTGGCCCTTTAAATACAGTTCCTCATGTTGTGACCCAACCATAAAATTATTTTCATTGCTACTTCATAACTGTAATGTTGCTACTGTTATGAATTGTATTGTAAATATCTGCTATGCAGGATGGTCTTAGGCGACCCGTGTGAAAGGGTCATTCGGCCGCCAAAGGGGTCGCGACCCACAGGTTGAGAACCGCTGCTTTAGACATGGTATGACTAGCTGAACAAACAAGGGTATTAACAGCCTCACTCTAGATGAACTACTCTACCAACACAGCCAACGGTTGGCTTAGCTTTTACTACAACATAGCAGCCCTGGTTCACACCGAGCTTACTGTCAAATGAAACCCATAGAAGTTTCTAGTGGGTGCTCTTGTTTCTGTCATAGGCTACCCAGTCCATCCTCTTCCCAATCTTTTTGGGAATGCAAGTAGCAGGTTGTGTGTGCAAACCTGGGCATGAATTGACATTCCTGCCACCAGGCAAATGTTCCTAAAGACTTCAATCCTTTCAACTTCCTAATGAAACTCTATGATCATTCTCCATGGTTTCAGGTGCAAGGTTTTATGACTCTATTTGTCTTAATGCAACCAATCTTGCATTGGATCTTAAACTATCAGGAAGAAGTCCCACTAGAGTTCACCATCTATGGAAATTTTTTTATTTCAGGAAGAGGCAAATGGGTGTCCCATAACTGTTCTTCCTCTGCCTCACTTCTGGTTTACTTTGTGCCACAAAAACATGCCCCCCCCCTTACAGGAAGCATCAAATGCCTCCTGATTTTTCTATATCTAACTGCTGCTAAAGCTGTTTGTGCTTTATTTCTAATTCTTTTATTATTTCAAAGAAGCTTCTACAATTTATTGTTTTGTAGGCTACTTAAATTTCAGCACAGAAAGCTAGATAGATTTTTATAGCTACACTTCAGAGGTTCTATTTCAAACTGCTTTAAAATGGAGAAGTTTTAAGTCATAGAGCTGAAGTTCTTCAGTAAAAGAAAAGATTATAACTGATTTTATCACACAGATAATGACATAATCAATCTAAATATTCATCTTCAAAAGAGAGGCAAATATGTAAACTCTCTAGTCTCACTCAAAATGAAAATAAGAATTTTTGTATTTATATTTGAAATGCTTTGTATAATTCATAAGGAAAGGCTGAATTACTATTATGTTTTCTTCTTTCAAAAGGCTTACAATTATATTTGGGAAGACATTTAAACCTCTGAAAATATTAGACTATAATGTAATAATGACAAGAACCTTCACAGACATTATTTTATATAATCCTCACACCAACTGCATGATTTAAACCTAGGATATTATAAAATTTACTTACAGTCCTAACCGGTTTGGCTCAGTGGATAGAGTGTCAGCCTGCAGACTCAAGGGTCCCAGGTTCAATTCCGGTCAAGGTCATGTACCTTGGTTGCGGGCACATCCCCAGTAGGGAGTGTGCAGGAGGCAGCTGATCAATGTCTCTCTCTCATCGATGTTTCTAACTGTCTATCCCTCTCCCTTCCTCTCTGTAGAAAATCAATAAAATATATTTTTTTAAAAAATTTACTTATAAATGAGGAAACTGTGGCTAAGAGAAGAAGGGATATGCCTAAGGTCACATGAACCTATCAATGGGCAGAACTTGTGCTGGCCTCCAGTGTGCTAGCTCCTAATCCATTGTTCTTTCTACTTTATTATTTATAACATAACCTCTGCCCTATCCCTATTTTCCAAATTTAGGAAGCGAGTCTAATTTGGAAGCTGTTTTATATTTATTCCTTCAGTATACTATATTACATTTAAATTTCTTACCAACTTTCCATTTTTATTATTATACTAGAGGCCCGGTGCACGAATTCATGCACGGGTGGAGGGGGCGATCAGGAGTGGGATGGGTGGGGGGGGCATGGTCAGTTGTCCAACCAGCCCCGCCTCCTGGTCAAAATCTTGGTCAAAGGGACAATTTGCATATTAGCCTTTTATTATATAGGATTCTTAGAAGTGTGGTAGGTAACATAGCTATAAACAGAAATATTGGGTATAAATCATACATATTACAGAGTATAGCAGTCAGTGATTTGTTAGTAAATGTTTAACAATAGGTTCTTGAAGGAAGGAAAAATGCAAATTGTAACATCTTTCTATTTCCATGGTGTTTATACTCCTACCATGGCTGATTTCAAGTTACTATCAAGATATTATTGACTGCCCAGTGTTTGTTGATTGGGAAAGATGTGTACAAGCAGCTCTCATGGGCTGCCACTATCCCTCATTGACTATCCTCCCATCTAGAACATCTTGTTTAAATTAGTTACACATTGGGCTTTCGCCATAGTTTTTATTTTCCCCTTGATGACCTTTATTTATGAGTAATTTACATACATAAATTACATCCTTTTAAAGTGTACAATTCGATTATTTTGGCAATTGTATAGACCCATGAAACCACCAACTGCCCTAACTGATGTAAAGATACATCACCTCCATTGTGCCCCATTGCAGAACACCCCTTACTCCATTTCTGGCAACCACTGATCTGCTTTTTGGCCCAACAGATTAGTTTACAGATTAAATAAATGGAATAATATAGTAAGTACTTTATGTGTCTACCTTCTTTCACTCAGGATAATGATTTTGAGATTCATCCATGTTGCAGTGTATAGCAATTAGTTCATATTGCTGAAAGGTATTCCATTGCATGAATATGCAGCAGTCTATCTTCACAGTTGAACTGTTGCTAGGTTTTAGCTATTGGAAATAAAGCTGTTATGAACAAAAATTGTAAATCTCTGTGGAGACCTATGAATTATGTCTTTATTTCTATTGGGTAAATACTATTTAAGAGTATAATGGCTGGAAAGTGTATATTAAACATTTTATAAAATTTCCCAAGGTTTACAAAGTCTTCATACCATGTAGGTTCCCACCAGTAGTCTCTCTTTTTAATTTTAGCTGTACTAATGGGTGGATAATATTGTAGTATCTCATGTGGTTCTAATAGTATTTCCTTAATGATTAAAGATGTTGATTATTTATCTACGTGCTAATTAACCACTTACAGATATTATTTTCTGAAGTGTCTTTTCAACTTGTTTGTCCATTTAAAAAATCAAGTTACAGTCTTATTGAGTTGTAATAATTTTATGTATTTTGCATAATAATAATAACATTTACTTTTCATTATTCATAAAAAAGTAAATGAATATTAGATGCTATTTAAACTGAATTATGGAAAAATAATAATTCCATACATTCAAAAGTACTTTTCTGGCATAATTATATACCTTTTTAAAATTTTGATAAGTACAACAGTCCTCTGAGGAAAGTAGGGTAGTTATAATTATCCTAATTTTCCAAATAGTTAAACTGTCAGGTAGGCAATAGAGCACTTGTTAAGTATGTGGGATTTGGGACTAGACCACCTAAGTTCAAATTATTACTCACTGTTTACTAGCTGAGGAACCTTGGGCAAATTAATTGAGAATATTTAAAACTCAGTTTTCTCACTGGTAAAATGTGAGGAATAATAGTGCTTAAATTAACATCATTGTAAAGACTTAATGAGCTGTTTGTAATATTATAATTTTGTACAAACTATAATTAAAAGAAGAACATAAGTGGTAGAAGCTGTCCAAGCAGATCAACACAGAGAATTAAAGGCAAGGATGACAATACGTATTCTGTTGAGGAAATCATAAAGGTGGAATACAAGAGCTTCAAGCTTCTAGTAGTTGTTTTTATCACCAGACAGGGAAACCCATCTGAAAATACAGTCAACATAAAGGGAGGCAGTGTCGAAGAGTGTAGAGCAAGATATTCCTACAGATATGTTTAGCCCAACTGGATTTAACCATCCTTGAATCTAGATCACTCCACACTTCCATAAAGATTCACCACATTTCCCAGCCTTGATTCAGTGTACTTTGGAGAGCAGCAGGGCCATGAGAGGACAATCCTGTGAAGATGTGGTGCAGAAGTGTGACACGTACAAGAGGGATATTGATGTGATCTTAAAACAAAATCTGGTGAAAGTTGTACGTGATTACTTTTTGACTAGATCTGACTTGTCCTTCCCTTAGCTGTTGGCACCCCACCAGACACATAAGTCAATTCTGTTTAACACAATGTGTGCCTTGCACTCCAGCACACACAGATATACTTTCTGCTGGGCCGGGAGTCTATCTGGACAGTGTTGTGCTATACATCAGTACTGTTATCATTGCCTCTCCGAAAGGAAACCCTTCCCAGTGTCCATATTCATTATTCCCATGGAGAGTTATAGTGTTCGCTGACAGATTGACCTATTTTGATCTCCATTTGAAAGAATTTTGATTGAAAGAGATGAAAACTTAGGCATGCAGCTGGAGGAAAGAGCAAAGACATTAACAGATAAATGTGTAAGAAACAGAAAATCTTCCATTTTGGTTGGTACCTCTGGGTGAATAGGTAAGTATGAAGAGTAGAAAGAGTAGTTGAGGCTAAGAGGTAGAGAGCCCAGGATGACAGGCAGGTTGATGAGCCTGGCCTTCTCTCCCTGAATGAGGGAGAGTTAGGGAGTGGTCTTGAGCAAGGCAGTGCCCTCTTCATAGCTGTGATACAGAGTAGAATTGCTTAATGAGGAGAATCAGACAAGACAGAACCACAAAGAAGCTCTGACAATAGTTTAAATAGTAAACTTAGTGTCATAGAAGTAAGAAGCATCTTGGGGAATGAAACCTTGTAATGTGATTGGTTGTTGGGAGAGTTTGGACCAAGAACAAGGGGAGTTTCTGCTGCCATTCACAGAGCAAGAACCTGCAAAAAGAGGAGGAAACAGGTTGTTTGTTTGTTTGGGGGGATTATGAATGATAATAACTTAATTGTGGACCTTTTGACATGAAAGTACAGAATGTTACCCAAGTAGCAGGCAATTGAAAATGAATACCTGGATCAAAAGAGAGGCAAGGACCAGAATAGAAAATTGGGAATCATAGACATGGAGGCTAAATTTTAAAAACCAATGAGGTGAGCAAACTATTTCCCATGGGCCACCTGTTTATTACCACTATGGAACTTTTTATTTTCAAATGATCCCAGGTTCACATATATTAAAATAGTACAGAGATCCCATATAACCTTTTAACAATTTCTTGCAATAATAACACCTTCTAGAACTTTAGTAAAATATCATCACCAAAATAATAACATAATAACAATCTAACAATCTTTGAAAGGGCCTCTGAAAGCCCCTATTTCTTTCTTACTCTTGCCAGACTACATCAACTTGCAACACTGATGTCAGGTTCTCTGGGTGCATTCACATGCCGAGGAGTATCCACTTAATTTCTATATCCTGTAGCCTTACGACCAAACAATACCATTATGTTCTCTTCATCCATCTCCATCTTCTCTAGAATCTTCCTTCAATTCACTGTTACTTTGCAGAGAGGTCTATGTGCTATTTTGCTATTTTATGTTTTTGCCACACCCACACCTGATTTCTTCCCAAGCCTCTCACAGTTTCTTTTCCAGGATTCCTGCTCACAGTTTGTATAGCCTGTGGTTAACATCAGATGGCCCAGATATACAAAGGTACAGAGAACAAAGTAGAACATTAATCTATTGACAATTAAATAGGGTACTTAAGGGCTAACATGGCAACTGAAAGCGCTCCAAAGGGCTTGCTGGTCCACTGAGGGTGACATCAGACACATTTGGCAGGTGGCCAAATACTAAGAACTGAGCAGGCATTTTGTTTGCCTTTTCTCCCTCCCTTATTCATTTAATAGATTTCAAAAAGCATATGAATGATTAATTCAGTCTCAAGTGGCTGGCTGTGATCTAATTCACTGAGGCTGTCTGCAACACAAAAGAGAAACAAAATCAGAAGGATTTGGGGATTCTAGCAAGGCTAAAATAAAAAAACACACACATTTGTTTGATTTCTCCCTTTGTTTTCCCACTTAGTAATATTATCAATATCTGTACTAGTTAAACAGATCTTCAAATACCTTGAAAATGAAAAGAAGATGATGGTAACAAAAAATGGTGGTGGTTCTCAGAATACTCAAAACATTTACTCTTAGTTAGGTAAAACCACTGACTTTGTTCTTTGGAACATTATCAAGACCATCAAAGCAATTTTATCACCATTCTCACTTCTAGTCTTTACTGTTTGATTTTCTAGCAATGATTAATAGGGTTAGTAATACCAATTCTAATACGTATTAGGTATGACAATTGTAATGATATGTTTGTCATGGAAAAGAGGTTTATATACTAGTAAAAGCAACTAATATTTTTCCTTTTTTCCCTTCTTCTTTTCTTTCTTCTTTCTCTTTCTTTTTCCCTCTCCTTCCTTTCTTCCGTGCTCACTGGTGCGTGTGCGTGAGAGTGTGAATGTGTGTGTGTGTGTGTGTGTGTGTGTGTGTGTGTGTTCAGAGAAAAGTAGACATACTAAGATGATTTTGTGCTGCCATCACCCCATGTTAAACCAACCTACAAACTCATGAATATGGGGCTGTAAGGAGACACATATATTTTGAACTGGGAGGAGACAGGCAAAAGAAAATACTGAATGACCCAGTTTTAAGCTTCACCTTATCTGTTATGAAAGTAGTAGAGGATGAAACTATAGTTTAAGAACAAATAGCAAATGACACTGGCTGAGGAGGTTATTAAAAAGCAATTTTTAGATATAAAAGTGTATATAGTCAGACAGATTATATAACAGTTTCAATATTATTGTGTATTTTATTTTCAGTTTCTAAGAATGTATCACCCACATTTTTCTGGCTTATAAATAATTTAATTTTGATAAAAGTTTGATGGTAAATTGAATCAGCTATGAAAATTCATTAAACATTTGAAATATATTACTGATAGTTCCTTTTTACCAGTTTGAGAAATTAAGTAAAAAAAAAAAACTTTTATATTTGAATTAGAAGACTCTAAGCCCCATTCCTCTTTTTCTGGGCTTCTTACTAGACCCCAAGGTATTTATAAGGGCTTGAGAATCAGTGTCTTCACATGCTAGCCCTCAGCTACCTGCCTGGAGGACAGGAACTGAATATGCCCCGATGAAGCTATTTTCAAGACAGAATAAACACAAACTTTCACTGTTCCTCTTGAATTTCTGGTGAGCTATTAACATTTTGCATTAAACACCACCTTCTCATTACCACTATAAACATTCCCATAAGATATGGGGGCATCTAGCATTTGCCTCAGAGGTAGCATTTAAATCCATCAATGTTTTCCACCAAGCCTTTCTACATTTTATACAACCACTAAATCTAAGCCAGTATCCTACATAGGAGGGGTATTCTACCTACAAAAAGGAAAATATTAAAGGAGTCAGTATAATTTATAGATAAGAATTTTTTATAGGATTTTAAGAAAAACAAGACTTAAAAGCATAATGTGGAAGCCAGTTTAGGAGACCTGATTATAAGTATATCTGTCCACCAGGAATCTTGGGCTGTACCTAGTTGCATTGAACTTTGAAGAAATTCCACTTATTTTCAGAGAGGTCATTCCTGTAGGCAGTCCACCTCCCAAGGATGGCTTCTAACCACATGGTGTGCTCCATTGTGTTCACAACTTGTTCCATTTCAAATTGTACTAATTTTAAATGAGAGGCAGAGTAATCATTGATGCTATTATGGGGACTCTAAAAATGATCAGTATTTATAAATACTGGGCACTGATATTTGTAAGAATATCCTGGAGGAGTACGTTGTCAAGACAAAATAAAGTGAACCGGTATTTTTGGCTGTGGCTGGAATGTTAAGCAATGATCAACCAGGGCTTCTGAGCCTTTTCCATGACTGAGGAGCCTGTGTCGTTTGAGGCGAAGAATGCCTTGCTTAGCCTCTAAAAGACCCTTGTTGGCTATCATTTTCATTGTCCTGTACTGGTGGTATATTTTCACGGAGTTTGGCAAGAGGGTAAGGGGACTGGGAGCAGGGTAGAGTCCATTAGCAGATACTAAAATGGCCATCATCTCTCCCTCTATCACTTCTGGAATTGATGGCAACACCATCATCATGATATAATATCAGGAAGCTCATCGCTGTGGAGGAAGCACAATCTTGTGTTTTCTGGTGTTACATCACAAAATGGAATTGTCCATCCACTACATAAATGTCTGTGGAGGCGTTTGCACTTGGACTGCCTGTGTGTCTGCACCAACCTCTGAGTCAGTCAGTGATTCTGGAGTCTCAGGAAGTGGTCACTAGAATCCCTCCAAGGGACTCTTTTATCCCTCCTTTCCTCTGTCTTATAGATAGTCTTCACACTTCACTAATATCTCCTCTGTCTTATACCAACTAATCAGTCCTTTGGTGAACATCTGGTGGGTCCATCTCCATTTTCTATGTGTGCATGTGTGCATGTGTGAGTGTGTGGTTTAGCAGGGGCCATGGTTCAAAATTTGTCTCAAAGGAGCTCAGTCCTTTCTGAGTGACTCTCTCTAAGGCCATTATTAATAATCTAGGAAGTCAATTTAGGTTTTCTTAGTCCCTGTAAATCTCCCATTTCTCAGGACTTCATGGACTAGTTTCCATGAACAGCAATGGGCCATTACAATAACTAGCCACCCCAAGACTTATCCTATCTACAAAGTGGGACTTTGACCATTAATCCTTTTATTTATACTAAAAGCCAATGATTGTTCCTTGGTAAGATGCCTAATACCAACTGTCATGGGAACAAGGGCAAAGAGCCAAGGAACACACTCACAAAACCTGCTGTAGCAGTGTCTTCAGGTAAAATCAGAGGCAAGAGAAGTACTAGTAGCAGATATATGAGCCCCTATTGCCTGCACTTGCTAGGTAGGGCTGGGCAGATATATCTAACAAGATAAGCCTCAAGCTTCGGGCATGAGATCTTAACCCTTGGACTGTAAACTTTTAAGTTTTATGACAAAAACACCAGCCAATACTGGTGCGATGAAGAGACAAGATATGATAATCACATAGCCTAGTAATATTATGTTTTTGACCATACCGTGTCAGTTCAACTTTCCTGGTTGAGGGTGAGAACAAGCCTCTCCCCACCAACCCCCACCCTCGCCAACATAATCAAAGGACTAGTCTCAAGCCTTGCAGTTCTTTTTTATTTTATTTTTTAATATATTTTATTGATTTTTTTACAGAGAGGAAGGGAGAGGGATAGAGAGTTAGAAACATCGATGAGAGAGAAACATTGATCAGCTGCCTTCTGCACACCACCTACTGGGGATGTGCCCGCAACCAAGGTACATGCCCTTGACCAGAATCAAACCTGGGACTCTTGAGTCCGTAGACTGACGCTCTATCCACTGAGCCAAACCGGTTAGGGCAAGCCTTGGAGTTCTTGCAGTTGCTAATGTATGATATGACAAGGTAGTAGCAGAATTTATCAGTATCCATGGTTGAGGAAGCAACTGTCATATTTTTTCCAGTATGATCAAAGGTGGATTGAGATTCAGACCACCATCAATTGCTATAAGCACTGGGGTGCACCCAGTGTCTGTGGAATTTTAGGAGGCCAGCTTGCAAGGGATTTATCTTGAATAGATTAACCCTTATCTCTCAGAAGGTTTAAGGCAGATATTGCAAATGTCTTCAAAGTTCAACCAAGTTACTTAAATGAATGAAGTGAAATATAGTAAAAGAGGGTTAGCTCTATGGTGAACTAGACAAGAGCCACCCAAATGAGGAAGCTATTGCCCTGTGGTATTGCCATATCATCATTTTATTAAGAAAACATGAAAAATTACAAATATGGATTTTTACATGAAGTGTGATTATTTTTACACACACAAAAAAAATAACTCTCTTTAGATGGGCTAGAGTTTTTAGATCAATAGTTCTCTACCTCCAATAACATATAGCTTGTTATAAAGTTCCAAAACACTTAAACAAGAGCGGGGAGGGAGTAAGGAGAATTCAGGCTAAGACTTGTTTCAACTTCTCCAGACGACTGTCCCTTTAAGATATTGCCTGAGAAAGCACTATGTTACTCTATTGGAGTGGGCCTTTCTAAAGCCTAATCAGCATCTACTACCCCTGTAAATCTGTCTGTTTCTTTGAGGAATGGCTTTATATCTGTTTGGAAGACTGAGTGCATTTTACTGCTGCCAAGATTCCCTATGATATTTCAAATATATTATTTGCTGCCTTGTAGCCTTTGTGTGTTTTTTATGCTACTATAAACATGAACGTGGGACAAAAGAATTTGTTTAGATAAAATTCTGCCCTCTGGAGCTAAGTCTGGAGTATTATTACAAAATACCATGAATAATGTCATCTCATCCTTGAGATGGAAGAAGAGGGTGTGGTGATGGGCGTGCTTGAGTGGCAGCTCAATCTTTGCTCATCAGTTTACCAGTTTCTTAGGAGTTGTCTTGGGGATAAAGCAGAAAAATACTTTTGGAGAGAAAAAAATAGATCCCAGAATTTAACCAGGGGGTTTGAAGTGTTGAGTTACTTGCCAAATCATCAATAATATTTTTTATATTTATTTTCAATTATACAAAATAAAAGAGAATACAAGATAGAAATAGGCATAGGAAAATAAAAAGTGCAAGCTCCTTTAAAGAAAACATGAAATAGAAAAATGAGTAAAATCAGATGGAGATGGGAATTCAGGGATCATTACCTTGAAACAGGAGGTGTTATGAATTCAGGGATCATTACCTTGAAGTGGGGAAAAGAAAGAGAGAGTTGAGGAAAAGAAAACATGTGATATTGTCTACCATAAAACACTGTAAACTGTTCAGTCAAGAATTAGTCCCAGACATCTGCAGGATCATAAAATCATTCATATCAGGATGGGGTGGGGAAGGGTGGGCTCATACTGGAATTTATGGTCTTCTCTTTTTTGGCTCTGAATGAACCAACCTTAGTCAAGTGAAGTTAAATTATTTAATTGTTCAAGTAATCAACAAAAATACTTTGAGGCCTCCAAGGTCCCCACATAATGCTTGGCCCTCAGGTTAAAAACAAAACAACAAAAACATATATGGACATGGAGGAATGGAACAGAGTGCGGAATCTCAGAGGGAAAGCAGGGGAGGGTGGGTGAGCGGGAGCTAATCAACCAAAGACCTTGAATTCATAACCTATGGACACAGACAACAGGGTGCTGAAGGCCTGGGGCAGGGATGGGGGAATGGGAGTGGGCTGGAAGGGGTTAATGGGGGAAAAAGGGGACATATGTAATATGTTCAACAATAAAAAATTATTTAAAAATAAAAAATAAATAAAAACATATATGGTATATTCTCTGTCTTCAGGGGGTTTGCAAGCTACTTGTATATAGTGATCTCTTTACTGAAAAGATGCAAGGGAATCTATCCTATCTAATAAAAGAGAAACATGGTAATTAGCCGTACGGCCGCTACCCTTCCTATTGGCTAATCAGTGAGATATGCAAATTAACTGTCAGCCAAGATGGCGGCCGGCAGCCAGGCAGCTGACGCGAACGGGGAGGCTTGCTTGCTCCAGTGACGGAGGAAGCCAGGTTCCCCGCCTGCCTTGCCGGCCTCTCAGCTGCTCTCTAAGAAACATTGTAACAAATATAGAAGCTAAACCAAACCCCAGAAACCTCCTTTCAGTCAGCCGGGCTTCAGCCAGCAGGATCGCAACATTGTTTCAAATACAGAAGGTAAACAAAGGCCAGAAACCTGCTTTCAGCAGCAGAGGTCTCATAGTTGGAGCCGAGCCTCAGAGCTAAAGCTGGCCCAGAATAAAAAAAAAGGAAAAAAGGACAGGTTGGGAGCTTCAGTCATCCGCCAGCCTGAAAACGGCCCTCAGCCCCTCACCCAGACTGGCCAGGCACCCCAGTGGGGACCCCCACCCTAAAGGGGGTGTGACCAGATGCAAACAGCCATCATCCCCTCATCCAGGCTGGCCAGGCACCACAGTGGGGACCCCCACCCTGATCCAGGACACCCTTCAGGGCAAACCAGCCGGCCCCAACCCATGTACCAGGGCTCTATTCTATATAGTAAAAGGGTAATATGCCTCCCGGCACCGGGATCAGCGTGACAGGGGGCAGTGCCCAACCCCCTGATCGCCCTGCAGCTCTGTGTGTGACAGGGGGCGGGGCCACAACCTCCCTATCCGCCCTGCTCTGTTCGTGACAAGGAAAGACGCCCCAACCCCCTGATCCACCCTGCTCTGTGTGTGACAGGGCAGAGCTCCTCAACCCCCTGATCGGCCCTGCTCTGTGCGTGACAGGGGGGAGCTCCCCAACACCCTGATTGACCCTGTTCTGTGTGTGACAGGGTACGGAGCCCCAACCCCGCTGATGGGCCCTGCTCTGTGCACGACAGGGGGCAGCGCCCCAACCCCCTGATCGGCCCTGTTCTGTGTGTGACAGGGTACGGAGCCCCAACCCCGCTGATGGGCCCTGCTCTGTGCACGACAGGGGGCAGCGCCCCAACCCCCTGATCGGCCCTGCTCTGTGCATGACAGGGGGTGGCGCCACAACCTCCCTATCGACCCTGCCTTGAGTGTGACAGGGGGCGGTGCCCCAACCCCCCAATTGGCCCTACCCTGAGTGTTACTAGGGGTGGCATCGCAACCTCCTGATCTGCCCTGCTCTGTGCATGACAGGGGGCGGTGCCCCAACTCCCCAATCGGCCCTGGTCTGAGCCCGACCAGGGGCTGCACCTAGGGATTGGGCCTGCCCTCTGCCACCCGGGAGTAGGCCTAAGCCAGCAGGTCATTATCTCCTGAGTGGTCCCAGGCTGCAAGAGGGCACAGGCTGGGCTGAGGGACCCCCTCTCCCCCCCGAGTGCACAAATTTTTGTGCACCGGGCCTCTAGTGTATATATAAAAGCCTAATATGCAGTATCCCCTCTGGAGTTTGATCGCTCGCTATGGTGTGTGCTAACCACCAGGGGGCAGCATGGAATGAAGGGAGGACCAGGCTGGCAGCTGGCAGCTGCTTGGGACCCCACCTGTGCATGAATTTGGTGCACTGGGCCTCTAGTTATTATATATTAGATGTGCAAGACAGGAAATGGTCAGCTATGGCTTTTATCCTGAGTCAGCATTTCCGTGTTTCTGAATCTTGTCAACACAATGAGATGTATGTGTGTGCACAGTGGTGGTGGTGGGACAGGGA
The DNA here is from genome assembly GCF_000147115.1 of Myotis lucifugus. Lineage (NCBI taxonomy): Eukaryota > Metazoa > Chordata > Mammalia > Chiroptera > Vespertilionidae > Myotis > Myotis lucifugus. Next base: position 10,313,475 of record NW_005871071.1, read on the forward strand.
GTATTTAGGAAGGGAAACATTTAAAATAGGTACAATGAAAAAAATCATAGAGAAGGAAATTGTTGGGTGTGTGTTGTTATTTTTGGTCTGCTAGAGTAGCAGGCTACTCAAGACAGTTCTGTCCTGCCCTACCAGTGTGGCTCAGTGGTTGTGCATCAACTTATGACCAAGGAGCTTAGCATTTGATACCTGGTCAGGGGACATGCCTGGGTTTTGGGGTCGATCCTCAGTGGGGGCCATGCTGGAGGCTTCCAATGATTCTCTCTCCTCATTGATGTTTCTCTCTCTCTCTCTCCCTCTCCTTTCCTCTCTGAAGTCAATAAAAATACATATTTTAAGAAAAATATAGTTCTGTCCTTTTTAAAAACTATGGAAACAGAGGAGCAGCTACTCTCATTGCATAAGCATGCAGCCAGCATGAGAGAAGAGATAGATTTGAACAAATAGTTAAGTCACAGAAACACATGGTGGTTCAGGGCGACCAGGGTTGTCAGGGAGAAGAGAGGTGAAAGATCTGGATAAACGGTGACTTTGCGACCTAGAGAGAGCATATAAAATGACTTGAGCTCTTTTGTTAGGGGTGAGATGGAGAAACAGAGCAAACTGCTTGGCTAGTAGCTACAGCCTGACATGATAACAAATAGAGAGGGGAAATAAGCTGTCACACTTTCTCACTGTGAATGGATATACAGGAAGCAAATGTATGGAAGAGAGAAATCAGAAATTCAATGAACATGACCCAGAACAAAGCAAATAAACCAACAAAACTGGCAATGACAGCAGACAATTTTTCTTATTAGAATGGAAAAAGCCTTGGCATGAAATGGCTAAAATGCAGTGGAGTCGAAGGGATTCTGTAAGATCTGGAGGATTAATGGAAAGGAACAAGCACACGGAACTGGACAGAGGCATGGAGACTGCTGGAAGTGGAAAAGGCGTGCCGAGCTCAACAAGACACCCAGGGTGCTGAGTGAAACCAGGCCTGCAGAAGACCTGACCCTCAATCTGGTCCTGCTTCTTTTACATATTTCTCCCTTAAACAATTCCTTTGTGGTGCATATTACTATCTTCTAACATCATGTGTAACTTTTTCTCCTGAAGGGTCTGTAGAGTTTGGAATTGTAGTGCTTGACCTTCACAATGTTTGTGCAGGGAGTGGGGGGATTGGGGCTATGCAATCTCCTGTTGCCTTATTGCCTTAGTCATTTGCACTGGACTGCAGGGGAGGGGTATGGAAAGCATGTTCCCTTATGCCAGGAAACCTGAAAATTACAGAATAAAAAAAGTCTTCAAAACTTGAGTGTGGGAGCTACTAACCTCAGGATTTTCAAGGGCCCAGAAGATCGCCAGATAAAATAAACCCAGACATAGAGCAGAGTTTACCATCCCTTATTTCCTCTGCTGGGATAAGGGTAATAATGTGAAGATATGTTGTTGGGTGGGAAGATTTAACCAGTAGAGGACTGTGAACGGTATTGTAGTCTGGAGAGGCTGGGCCCACATAAGTGTTAAAGCTTCCTCCTTTGACACACATCATGAGATCAAAATATCTCATAAAATTCTACAGGCAAAATGGCCTCTGTTTCCCATCCATTGCATCCAATTACCCCCACCCCCACCCCGGAAGACCCCCATGGACTGAAAGTACCAGGGCATTGATGTAGCTCTTAGCTACAGGATCACTAGCAATTCCTGCTAGAAAGATGCTGACAAATAAAATTTTGGAGCTATATCTATAATAATTTGGAATGTTGGGGGATTTAGTAAATTTGTATGCACTTTGGTTGTTTTAAAATGATGTCTTTATTTCTCAATTCCCAAATAAGAAACATTGCTATATAATATTTAAGGTAGAAGTACAGGGATTCATAAAGAGTCAACATAATATTTAGTCACATAATGTTAACTAAAACCTCTGAGTCCTAGAAGGGACAGTTAATAAAATTGATGTCTCTATAGATATTATATTTGATTAAAACTACTTCTATCAGACAGAGATGAATAGCTCGGCTAGGGTAGGGATATTTTTTAAATGTTGTGTATGATTATGAATTAACTATTAAAGTATTCCTCTGAGCAGTCAAAACTGGCCACTAGCAATTTAAAATTCTGAAATCCAGAACAAGATAAAAATACCAAGAGTTGTCAGTGGCAAGCCCAAAGAAATGTGGTCAAAACCAGGTGACTCATATGGACTGGAGTTAGATGCTGAGGATGCCAACATTAACAAGATTGAAGCTTGGAATCAAGTGAGAATGAAAAGATAATTCAGTAATGAGACTCTTGAGCTGATAAAAAATCCAGGTATTTTTAAATAATCATTGTAGAGCCATCAACTCAGTTTCCTGAAGATGTGCTTGGACATGGTTTGCAGGAGCATTCTTTTTGGTGAGGGCTGAAGGTCTCTTTTTATTTTTTTAAAATATATTTTTATTGATTTCAGAGAGGAAGGAAGAGGGAGAGAGAGTGAAACATCAATGATGAGAGAGAATCATTAATCAGCTGTCTCCTGCACGCCCCCTACTGACGATAGAGCCCGTAACCTGGATTTGTGCTATTAACTGGAATCGAACCTGGGACTTCTCAGTCTGTCCACTGAGCCAAACCGACTAGGGTGGGCTGCAGGTCTCTTAAATCTCCCCTCCTTCTCTACACACCTGTTCAGGTCTCCACATAGTACACATACAGGTTCACTTACTCACAGCCCTTCTTCAGAAAAGCCTCCTCACCCAACATCTTCTTTAAGGGCTGCTGCCATGACTCTTGCATTTGGGTCTCTCCATTACACAGAATTATGAATTAGCACAAATTTTAGTAAAATTATAATTTGTTTAAATCATAATTTAAAGCCATTGGCATGGTTTGGCACTCTTGGTACTCCTCCCACTCAGCCTCAATGTGCCACCCACATAACTTTTAAAAAGTCACACAAAGAATTTGCTAAGTACATCATAGTGCCAAACTATTAAGCATGTTTTCTCTAATTAAGAGGAGAAAATGATTTTAAAACACTTTAGCATAAACATTAATATGCTCCAGACGACTGCAAACATTAGCTCACGCTATAAGGAAAATAAGCAAAGGCAGTTTTGAATAAGAGATTGGTAAACTCCCAAAATAGATTGACTAGAAACAGGATTCATCCAGGCCTGGACAGCACATGTGGCCCACTCTCCTTTCTCCTTTGATCCAGAACTCCATGTCTGACATCTCTTAGCACGTGGCTGGCCCTGACTTGCAGGTGTGTTAATGCGGTGCTCAGTACAGCTCTTCAATAAGGCGTTTGGTGTTTTGGGTTTCTTTACCTTCAATGGGTTCATAAATTGGTTCATCTACACATATTTTTATTTTAGCTAGCCATTGCCTGGCATCTAATTGTTTCAGGTGTGTGTGTGTGTGTGTGTGTGTGTGTGTGTGTGTGTGTGTTTAAACTTCCCATGACATCATATACTGCTTATTGGCATGGTTCACCCACATCTTCACCCTCTCGTTAACCAACAGTAGCAAAGAGGAACAGCAGGGTAAAGAGCATCAATGCTGGAGTCAGGCATCAGTCTGGTTTTGAATCTTGGCTGCACTGCTTGTTAGTTTGTTACCCACAGAGGCTATTCACCTTTATCTTCGCATTAGTTGTTGTGATGAGTAAATAATTTAACCTTAAACAATGTCTGTCGCTCCTAGGGTGAGGTAAGTGAGGCATTTGCCTTGGGGGCAAAATTTAAGAGGATACCAAAACTCTCAGTAATCAAGATAAGTGATATTCTAATGTTTTGAAAACTCAAGAAGTCAGTGGTTGTTGACTTGTTGATTTTAGTCCACAGCTGAATGCTCAGGATCCAGGGTTTTTTTTTCAGGGTCTAAAAGACAAGAATTCTGACTCAGGCATTTACAGCTATCTTGCAAAGCACATACATTTATCAGCCCTGAAAAACATTGGTAGCTGTGAAAAGTAAAAGATCATCTTCACCAGTATTAAGTCAGCGATTCCATGTAGACCTCAGCCACATGTGGAGTCACGGGGAATGCTCAGACGTGGCATGTGTTATATTTTTGAACCCCCTTTAAATCAGTGCACACAAACAAATCCTCCACTGCTCCCATGTAGTGGTGCTCGCTTTTTCATATTTGTAAATGAAATCTTATCAAATTCTACCCTGGCAATGTTTCTATTTTTTCCCCAAGAAAGTGCTAAATCGCAGACAATGACAATGAGAGGTGCTGTGATCGCTGCGCACATATCTAGCATCCCGAATTATCAACTGGCAATGGCATAGCAGCAAGTTTTCTCATTTCTTTTTTGACTTTGGAATGTGTAGCTGTTTGGAAGATAAGAATGCCCCTCCCAGGCCTTCCATACTCCCCAAGACAAATTGCCTTCTCCCCTCTCCCTCCTTCAAGGAAAATTAAATGAAGACGGCTAACGAGCAGTTTTATTTTCTTTCAGCAAAGGTCAACAATCCCACAGCAGCAAATTAATCCCAATTAGTAATGATATTTTGTCTTGATAAATGATGACACATTTGATTTGCTGTGTTTCCAGGATGCAGGCGGCAAATGTTAATGATTTGGTTTGCTGGGAATTTATACTCTTGCTCATTTCCCATTTGCTGATCAGTTGCGGCTCGTGAAGACTTGGCTGCTTCAACTAATGAACTGAGGGCCTCGCAGGAATAATGGCGTGTTCTGCAGGCCTCATTTTCTTTTCATGCCATCTGTAGAAATGCAGGTTCCTCTCAGAAAATATCTCTGTCAGCCAGGAAGGAGCAATTATGATTGTATCAATGTCACTTGTAATTTGTATTTCACTTGTTTAATGGCAGCTCCAATAAATGAAGCTTTCTGTAGAGAACAACTAATTATAGTAAATTCAGCATTTGTGTGTGTGTATAGGAAAGAGAGAATTAATGAATAGAAACATACCTAGTCTTTCCTCATTTCCTTAAAATATTCTGATAGCAGTGATACGGGTTACATAGTGATTTATCTGCCCAGCTGGTATGGTTTTAAATTAGATGGATGAGGACGTATTCTTGAGGCCTTCATAACTGTACCTGTCATCCTTTTGTTTGCAATAAATGCAGACATAAATCAAATGTTCCCGCCTTTTCACCCCCTGCCTCCTACCGCCACCATTCAGTACTTTAGAGATTGCGGGAGGCACTGTGACTCCTAACAAAGGCCATCGGGGCTGTCCCCCGAGGCTGTGCAAGTGGAACTGTAGGCATTCTGGTAACACCACCTGCCTCCCAAACATCACTAAAGAGTCAAGCCAACAGGAGCCCAGGGGGAAGGTTGGCTCTTTCATCTTTAAAAGGCCGTGTGCTTTTCACACATCAGATATAATTTTTGCTACAGAAAATTGCTGTGATTGGCTGCAACTCCAGGCGGGGTGATCTCTTAGTTGTTTATATAACACTGTGAGAATGAAATATGAGGCATCATTACCCATCTTCATTTAAGAGCTGGAAATGTTAGAAGCCCTATTAGAATATCCTTCAGGGGAGTGAATGTTTTCCTCTCATTCTTAATCATTGTTCTTTGTATCAACTAATAGAAAATCAATAAACCTCACTCTTCTTGCTTAAGGGGACACTTGTTATTATGGTAAACTCCTGATGCATCCTCCATTCTCCTTTCCTTCCCTGAGGCTTCTGTCCCACCACTCTATCCCTGACCTGATTGGTTTTTCTTTCTGGGATGGGGTTGACATTCTCTGCTCTCATTGGAATGCAAATGGTTGATGACATTTGACTATGGTTTCAAAGCCGGATGGTTTAGATTAGCGCAGGGAAGGGTATTTACATTTTTTTTTTGACAGAAAATTTGCCTATTTCAGTAATGTGCCCTGCTTTTCAGGCACAGGTGAAAATTATTTTTCCTCTTATTGTCCTCAAAGTTTTCAGTAGAATAGCAGTTCCCCCTTTTAGTCCAGGTCTGGGGAGCAGACATCAAAATGGAATTCAATGTGCAAAGATTTTATAAGGGAAATGCCTATGTGAACAGAAATGGGAAGGGAGCCACAGAAGGATAGGAGCCCCCTTGGTGGTTGTAATGCTGGTGTTTTCAAGTTTCTCTCACAGTGAACAAGATACTTCCTCCCACTTCACTGCTGTTCCTCAGTGGGCATTGAACCTGAGCTACTTCTCCATGGGAACACCCCATGTTCTAGAGGACAAGGGCAGAGAGGGGGACAGGAGGTTAAAACAAGTAATAATCCTTTTAATCCTTAACTCTTGGTTTGGGATATACATTTATATTTTACTTTTAGATACATTATTGATTTAGGCTATGATAACAGAAGATGAAGTCCATATTATTCTTGTCAAAATGTATAACCCGAGTTAACCCACAAGGAAACATCAAAAACCCTGTTGAGGGATACTTACAAAATAACTGGCCTCTACTCTTCAAAAATGTTATGGTCATGAAAGACAAAGATTGAGGAACTGTCTAGATTAAATGAGATTTATGAGATTTGACAGCTAAGATCCTGGGTTGGATACTAGACACAAAAAAAAAGTCCTCTAAGGGCATTTTAGGATATTTGGGGGGAAAATCACTTAGGTTAGATCATTCATTTCCTGATTTGAAAGCTGTTTGTAGATGCAAAAGAATGTCCTTGTTTGAAGGAAAAACAGACTGAATTATTTGGGAATAAAGGAGCATCATGTCTGTAACCTACTTTCAAATGGTTCAGGGAAAAAAGTTACATACACACATGAACATAGAACGATAGAGCGAATGTAATATAGAAAAAAGTTAATATTTGGGAAATCTGGTTGAATAGCATACAGTTTATGGTCATTTGTTGTGCATAATACATATGTAAAGAGTTAAAGTTGACTTTTTGTTTTGATGAAAAAGAAAATACTGTTTAGTACCTATGTCATTTCTTATTTTCTTTCTCCCTTCTTCTGCCAACATTTTTAGGGCAGCATCCCAGGCAACAGGATGTGAAGTATTATATAGAGATCAGCCTACTGTATTATTAAGTCAGTGTAATAGACATACATGTCCAAACCAATTGTGCTAGGCTGCACTGGCTGGGAGATGCACCCAGTGCAATGGTCCCTGTATCATGGTTCATTATCACTGGTCTTAGAAATCTCCAAGGGAGGCTCCCTCTTTCCTTGCTCCTTCTGAATGACAATAGTTGTGCTATTCTTTAATTCAGCCACATAAAGAAAGAATAAAGAAATCATATTCAAACTATATGTAGAGATTGTAAAGCGTGTCCGAAAATTCATGCAAGAAGTAATTTTGATAGAAAACACAGGTTTATAATTAAAAAGTGTAAATTTTTTATTGATTCATAAAGTATACTGTATAGGGTTATGTATGGAATAGCATATTGGGTAAATGGCCTCCATGGCTTTGCTGGCACATACGCACTCTTTTGTTGAAATTTTCCATGACCATTTTGCATAAATGTGGCTGAATTTCGATGAGGCTCATTTTCATCTTGATGGCTTGGTTAATCGACAAAATTGTCACATTTGGGGTTCAGAAAATCCACGAGTGATTGTTGAGAAACAAATGCATCCACAACGTGTCACTGTTTGGTGCAGATTTTGGGCTGGAGGCATCATCGGACCATTCTTATTCAAAAATGCGGCTGCTCAAGCAATAACAAAAGATTGTGTATGTGCTAGCAAAGACATGGAGGCCGTTTACCTGATATGCTATTCCATACATCACCCTATACTGGATACTTTATGAATCAATAAAAAATTTACAATTTTTAATTATAAACCTGTGTTTTCTATCAAAATTACTTCTTGCGTGAATTTTGGGACACCCTTTATAATCCATAGCTTATGAAGAATAGGAAAGCAAATAATAATGAAAACAAAGAGTTCCACTATATGTACTTAAATATATTAAAGAGGAATTAAATATGTCTGGATTTTGCATGTAGATGTGGGGATAAATGGGGAATAAAAGCTGTAAAGAAAAAGGTTTTATCTGAGTGGAAATTGGAACCCAAAATGAGTTTATAAGAACTGCTGCGACATTACCAAAGGTTGTTTGGAAATGCTACTTCTAAAAATAACCTTAATCATATTGACATGGGGGAAAAAATGACATAAAAAGTGATTAAATCAAAATAAGGCAGTTTATGCCATGAAGGAACGTGAGCTATAATGATTTCAAAAGCAGATGTTATAAAGAAAAAAATTGCATAACTTTTTAACTGCATGTTAAATTTAAGAAAAATGAGAAGTATGTAAGAAGCCTATGGTAATTTGCAAAATATAGATCAAACAGTTTAGCAAAATAACTCTATTATATCTTAGTATTCGACTTTCTGGGAGGCAAGTGTGGTTTAGTGATGGTCAAGTGTGAGTACCAAGGCCACCATTTCCTTCTGTTAGAAGACTAGTAAGGACTTTATGGAGTGAGGAATCAAAAAGTCTGGTAACAGACTCCTGTTATTATCTTACTAGAGTCCCAGTGCACAAAATTTGTGCACTGGTGGGGAGGTACCTCAGCACGGCCTGCACCCTCTCACAGTCCAGGACCCCTCAGGGGATGTCTGTCTGCCAGCTTAGGCCTGCTCCCATGGAAGCAGGCCTAAGCTGGCAGGCGGACATTTTCTCTCACAGTCTGGGAGCCCTCACTCCTTACCGCCCGCCTGCTTGCTGCTCCTTACCGCTCAGCTTGCTGCTCCTTAGTGCTGCCACGGAGACAGGAGAGCCTCCTGCCACCGCCACTATGCTCACCAGCCATGAGCCCAGCTTCTGGCTGAGCAGTCCTCCCCCTGTGGGAGCGCACTGACCACCATGGGGCAGCTCCAACATTGAGTGTCTGCCCCCTGGTGGTCAGTGAGCACCATAGCGGCCAGTCATTCTGGTCATTTTGCCATAATGGTTGCTTAGGCTTTTATTATATAGACTAGAGGCCCGGTGCACAAAAATTTGTGCACTGGGGGGGGGGGTCCCCTCAGTTTGGCCTGTGCCCTCTCGCAGTCTGGGACCCCTCAGGGGATGACCACCTGCTGGCTTAGGCCCACTCCCTGGGGGAACGGGCCTAAGCTGGCAGTCAGACATCCCTCTGGCAGCCCGGGAGCCCTCGGAGGATGTCCACTTGCCAGCAGAAAGCAGGTCTAAGCTGCAGTTAGACATCCTTAGCGCTGCTGAGGAGATGGGAGAGGCTCCCACCACCACCGCTGTACTGGCAGCCGTCAGCCTGGCTTGTGGCTGAGCAGAGCTCCCCCTGTGGGAGCGCACTGACCACCAGGGGGCAGCTCCTGCATTGAGCATCTTCCCATGGTGGTCAGTGTGTGTCATAGTGACCAGTCATTCCCAGTCTTACTGCTGTTAAGGTCAATTTGCATATTACCCTTTTATTATATAGGAATGCCTGGGCAGCCTGGGTGAGTGGCTGATGGCTGTTTTCAGGCTGGCCAAGCCCCCCAGCAGGGACCCTCACCCCATGAGGGTGTGGTCAGCCTGGGTGAGGGGATTATGGCTGTTTGCAGGCTGAGCACAGCCCTTTCAGTGTGGGCATCCCCACTGGGGTGCCTGGCCATCCTGGTTGAGGGGCTGAGGGCTGTTTGCAGGCTTGTCACAGCCCCTTTAGGTTGCGGGGTCCTGCTGGGATGCCTGGCCAGTCTGGGTGAGGGGCTGAGGGCCGTTTGCAGTCTAGCCATAGCCCCTTCAGGGTGGGGGGTCCTGCTGGGGTGCCTGGCCAGTCTGGGTGAGGGGCTGATGGCTGTTTGCAGGCTGGCCACAACCCCTAGCCACCCAAGCCCCCAGTGGAAGCAGGTATCTGGGATTTATTTAGCTTCTATAATTGAAACTTTGTTGCCATGATCGGAGGCCTCAGCTGGCTCAGGGTTGGCGGGAAGCTTGGCTTCCTCCATCACCCAGGCAACCAAACCTCCTGCTTGCTCCAGCTCCGTGAATGCCAGCCGCCATCTTGGTTGGGTTAATTTGCATATAGTACCTCTGATTGGTTGGTGGGCGTGGCTTAGGGCATAGCAAAGGTACTGTCAATTAGCATCTTTGTCTTTTATTAGTGTAGATATGCTTGGACAAGAGGGAAATGTTCCAGAAAAGCTCAAGTGGTGATTTGGGAAATAAGTCAACAAGTAGAAGATGCACTGAGTTACTTTGAGAGTTGGGAGCAAGAGACAAATTAGCATATTATCTCTGATAAATTATAGAGTTAAGATACCAGAATCCACACAAACCCTCTGTAAGAACCAAGGCAGTGAATGCAAACTTGAAGTACAAAAACCAAATTAGAAAGTTTCTAGGAGGTTGTGAACCAGTAGTAAAAGTGCAGTGTTTGCCTTGTTTGCCTTGTGTGTTTTGTTTTTATTACTGACAGCATAAAAAATGAGCAAATAATAGTAGCAATTTTCTTTAAAGCAGAAACAGAATGGTAACTTTATTCAGTGGTAGTTAATAAATTATGTAAATATATGAAAATATACCTATATGTTTATTAAAAGCATATTTTAAATACTTAAGGAATATGTCATTGCTACCCTTACTTTACAAATAACAAAAAATAAGGTAGAATATATGTAAATAAATAAAATTATTATTATATAAATCAAAAGTATCTAATAGACTGTGCAAATTGCAGCAATGGCCTAACTTGCCCCAGTATGTCTGTGTATGTAAGCTTTCTATAAGAAGCACCCTTCATTGGTCTTCCTCTTTATTTCCACATATAACAGGGTTGTAATTTTGCCAAAATTTCTTAAATAATCTCAATTTTTTATTTACTTATTTTTATATAAAGTTTTCACTTTACTGTTTTAGCTCAGGCTCTCATTCATGTTCACTTGCTTGAACTATTAAATGATTTTCAAAAAAAAATACTTCAGGCCACCACTAGACTAATCTATTAGTGGAATAATGAGAATTATAGGTCATTAGCCAAAGAAAATAATGTCCTTAATCATAAGTGCTTGAGGTACATTATAAAATAATAAAAATGGTAAAACCACATTTCAAAGCAGTTTGACAGTTTGTTAAAATATAAAAAATAGAGCATCCATATACTCAGTAATTTCCATATATCCAAGGGAAATGAAAAAATATACCTACCCAAAAACTTGTATACAAATCCTGCGGGATTGAGCCAACACTGGCTCTCTGACATCCTGTGAGGGGTCCCGGATTGCCAGAGGGCACAGGCCAGGCCGAGAGACCCCACCAGTGCACGATCGGGGCTGGGGAGGGATGCAGGAGGTATCTCCCTGCTACTGTGAATATCAGCTGTTTTACTTACCGGGAATTGCTCCCAGCATAATAAAAACTACTTATCCTAAAATTAGATTCACTTCTTGGGGTGGCTGGCAGCCAATGGTTTGTTTGTGTGTGGATACAAAGGCCTGAGTCCTCCCCTCAATCTAAGACAACTCAAAGGGGCTTTTCTAGCATTAGAGTAACCTTCCCCCTCTCTCCCACCAACCCGTAAGCTGTACTAAAATTTCAGAAGCAACTACACTGCAGGTCACCCTCTTCCCGTTCCCCATCCTGGCTTTCATAGAGTTGTGTATCCTGTGAGAACTTCTCCCCAAATTTCCACCCAATTGTTTATCTCAAAGTCTGTTTCAGAAACACATTCTAAAATTGCAGGTTTAATCACAGATGACATGGTTATTCATTAATCTCAGTAAGAACTTGACTTTCATGTGCCAACTAATCAAATCAATATGTCAGAGATGAAGTTCCTTATGAAGCAATAAAGACACAGAAGATAACTAAGAGGTGGTCAAAATGGGCAAGGGCAATTCTGACCTTGTCCAACAGTATCATCAGATATCAACAATCTGAAATATGTTGGGGAACAATGACTCAGAATAAGCTACCTGACAACTATAGCATAGATTTATGTAGGTGATGTTTTTCTTTGCATATCTAGACACAATTTTGAAAGTAGAAATAGAATATACAGTACTGGCTGCTTTATTTATAGTTCAGTGAGACTGGCCTCCTTCTGTGGAAATCAGCCTTCATTTTAAAATCAGATCAGGTAATTTGTAGATTGAATAATTGAAAAAACATTGGTAGTCTCCAGGAATCACATGTTATCCAGTCAATCTCTATCAGTTTCGATACAGATTGAAGCAACTAAAGCTTGAAATACTTGCCTTGATGTGGAGCTTCAGTTTGAAATTGAATATGAGCCAAGTATTGGAAAGAAATTTTGAAGCAACGAGGAAGTAGAACTTTCTACTTAGCAAGAGAGGATCTAGAGTTCCATGGAATCTCTATGGCGGACCCTCTATGAATCTTAAAAGAAAGTTGTTAGGGATGCTTCTTGATGTGCAAAATGTGTTTTATTTAGCACCTAATGTGTGAAGTGATTTCACATAAATTATATGGATGAACAACTTGACAGAGAAATGAAGGATATTCTCTGCATTTCTTGATACAGGATGCAATGTGTTTCATTTATGATGCAAAGAGGATTCTTAATGAACTTGTTTAATTCATGGCAGATAGTGTTGAGAAGTTTTTAAAGCTGAAGGGCACACAGATTTATTAGACTAAAATCGGAGGTTAGCATCTTGGAAGAAATGTCTGTGTGAATGAGATTTGTTGACATAAGTGTGCAAAATGAAAATCCGAGAGCATTTTATTGGTTTCATAACACTGGACAAGCCAAGGGGTCAAGGAATTCCCTTAAGTCATCTTGTCAGTGCTGACAAGTCCGAAATTGACATCCAAGGTGCTCTGGGGAAGTAAATTGGGATAAAGAACATAATGGAAATTATAGGCAGATTTCATTATGAAATGTTCTTTCATGTAAAATTCTATTGCTGCTTTGCCCTGGCTGGTGTGGCTCAGGTTTAAGCATCATCCCATGCACCAAAAGGTTGCTGGTTCGCTTCCCAGTCAGGGCACATGCCTGGGTTGCAGGTTTGATCCCTGGTATGGGCATGTAGGAGGCACCAATCAATGTTTCACTCTCACATAAATGTTTATCTCTGTTTCTCTGCCTTTCCCTTCCTCTCTCTCCAAAAATCAATACAAAATCTTAAAAAATGATATTGCTGCAAAACTATGTGTGATGCCTCATTTACATCTATATTAAAGTGACTGGACTTTCTCAGCACTAATATAAGTTGGGAAAAAGAATTCTCTCCTTCCATTTCCAACAAAGTACTTTGAAATGGGCCACACTAATACTTAGAGTACAGATTACATCGTTATTCTATCAATTAAGATTCCTTTGGCTGCAATAAGTTGATTATACAATTCCTATTGGTTTAACAAAGAAGAAAATAAATCCATATTAAGAAGAAGAGATCTGGAGCAGACAATCCCAAGGTTAATTCAAGTCACTGCTGCCAAGCTATGGTTGACTTTTTCACCGGGATTTCCTTGATTTTCCGTCATTGTTCTCCACCTTTCTTAGAGTCTATGAAATGTTACTTTCAGGGCTTCAAGATATCTCCTTTAGCTCCAAGCTCCAAATCCTCATATAGTAGAATCTAAAGTCAAGAATTAGGTTAGTCCCTTCCTGTGTTTCTATTTAAGCATTAAACAGACTGTCAAACTTCAGTGGGAAGGCACGGGGGTGGTGGGGGGGGGGCGGCTGGGGGGATGGAGGGAGGTAAGAGATCAACCAAAGGACTTGTATGCATGCATATAAGCATAGCCAATAGACACAGACACTAGGCGGGTGAGGGCATGTGACCTCCCCCCACCCCTCAGCACATGCCCTCACCCCTCTAGTGTCTGTGTCTATTGAAGGGGGGAGGTCAATGGGGGAAAAGGGAGACATATGTAATGCTATATGTAATACTTTAAACAATTAAAAGAAAAAAGAAAAAAAAACATCCAAAGAACAAACTCAGCAGGCAGGCAACAGAGCCCTGCTAAAGCGAATCCGGTTCATTGGATTCAGCCCCTGGACAAAAAGACCTGACTGTATATTATACTGTCCTAACCTATTTTTTAATGGCATAAGAAATAAACTTAGTTTCAAAGTAAAAAAAAAAAAAGAAAAAAGAATTGGGATTACTTCCCATATGTACATTCCCTTAGGTCAGAGTTATATCACTTGTCCATGCTTAGACACATCATTGGACAGGAAAGTGAATGTTCATGGTAAGCCCAGATCATTCAAGCCCTAGTCTTGTAAGGGGCCCGGAAGCCTAGGAAAAACTAGGACCTAGCAAAATTGGGTGTTATTAACATGGAAGTCGGGGGATATTTTTATAATAATTCTTGGAAATGAAAAAAGAGAGTTCTGTGGCTGTCTTCAAATTAGTTGGTGTTATGGGCTAAACTGTATCCTCCCAAAATTCATATGTTGAAGTCCTACACCTAGCACCTTAGAAGGTGACTCTGTTTGGAGACAGGGCCTTGAAAGAGGCAATTACAGTTAAATGAGATCATTAGGGTGAGCGCTAATCTGACATGACTGGCATCCTAATAACAGGAAATTAGGATATGTACGGACAAGAACAGAGGGAAGACCACATAAAGACAAAGGGAAAAGATGATCATCTACAAGCTAAGGAGAAAGGCCTCAGAATAAATCAACCTTGACAAGATCTTGATCTTAGACTTCCAGATCTTAGTCTTCTCCAAAACTGAGAGAAAATAAATGTCTGTTGTTTAAAGCACCCATTGTCTGGTACTTGTTACGGCAGCTCTAGCAAACTAACATAGTTGATGTCCTGCTGAAAGTCCTACTGCCATGTTTTTGCCTTGAGTCTATGAAATCTTAATGAAACTAAAGTATTGGTTACAGACGAGTTCATTTTATTTAGTGTCCTCATTTCTCACATGGAATGTAAATAACATTCTCTTGCAATTAGCCTCAGAGCCAGAACACTCAAAGGAGTTTTATAGAAAATATTGCAATGAGCTGTTCTAACTTTAAATAGCTCAAATCCTACCTTGGTGCTATGCCAGAATTTGTTGACATTATGCATAGACGAATGCAGGATTAGGAACTCAAAGTATATTTATAGAGTGTGTGGCAGGAATTTTTCCCATTATTTCAAAATTTGATCTGAGTCGCCAAAGCTGAAGACAATGAATGTTGATTTTTGTTAAGACTGCATTTTCCCCCTAATTTTTCTTTTTATAAACTTTTTAATTAGAGTATATCATATACATAGAAAACTATACAAACCATAAATGTACACATTGAAGAATTTTGCCAACTGAGCATCTCTGGGTAGGTATGCTCTTATAGAGCCATCCAGCTAAAGAGGATTCCCAGCACCCCAGGAGCCCCTGGAGTCCTCTTCCAGTTTTACCCAACACACCAGTGTAACCACGATATTGACATTTAACACTGAAGATCACAACTGGATATTTTAACTTAACATCAATGTAATCTCATAATATATGTTCTTCTGATTCTTGTGGGAGTTTTTTCTAAATTTGTGTATAGTTTTCCATTACGCCAGCACCTCACAATACATTTACCACTTCTAATACAGGTGATTGTTGGGCTATTTGAACAGTGGTAGTATGACAACCCTGGTAAAATATTTTGGTGAAATATGAATAAGTTTCTGTGGAGGATATACCATAGTAAAATCACTAGACCATAGGCTATATGTTTAACATTATAAATTGTTTATACCAATTTACACTCCCACCAGTAATATTATGAGAGTTTCTGTCACTATACATCTTCACCAACTTTTGATATCTCCTGTCTTTTTTCCTTCAGTCATTCTGATGACACATAATGGTAAACATTATAGATTTAACTTGTACTTCTATAATGACAAATGAAGAACATTCAATTTGGGTAGAATCCTTTGAGAAGTACTTCTTAATTTTTTAAAAAATATATTTTTATTGATTTTAGGGAAGAAGGGAGAGGGAGAGAGAGATGGAAACATCAATGATGAGAGAGAATCATTGATTGGCTGCCTCCTGCACATCCCCCCCTGGGGATTGAGCTGGCAACCTAGGCATGTGCCCTTGACCGGAATTGAACCAGGGACCCTTCAGTCCACAGGCTGACACTCTATCTACTGAGCCAAACCAGCTAGGGAACTTCTTGATTTTTTTTTTTGCCATTTTTTTTAAGTAGGTTGTCTATATTTCCCTTATTGCTTCAAAGGATTTTTTAAAAATATTCTGGGTACGAATTCTTCATTGGGTGTATGTATTGTAAATATTTTTCTTCTTATATACTAAACCTTATCTTTTCATTATTTTAATAGTGTTGTTTTTTTTATTTTTTGAGAAGAAAAATTTTAATTTCTATATAGTCCAATCTTTCTTTTTCTTTTATCTTTATCTACTTCAGGATCATGAAAATGTTTTATTTTTTTCATTGTTTAATTGTTTTACCTTTCACATGTATATGTGCAATCCATTTAGAATTAATTGTTGTGTGCTGGGAATGAGGTCAAGATTCATTTTGTTTATATTTGAGTGTACAATAATAGCAGAACCATTTATTGAACAGAAAAATCTGTGTGTCAGTTTGAACATAAAGCAGATTACAATGTTTGTGTATGTAGACTTTATTCTGTAGCATTGGTTTATTGGTCTGCCTTTAATTTACAATACAGTGTTTTGATTGGAATCTATAATAATAAAAGTGTAATATGCTAATTAGACCGGACAGCCTAATGACCTTCCAGACATCATTCTGGATGTCCTTCCAGAAGAAACCTCGGTGGCGGGGGCCGAGGCAGAGGTGGTTAGACGCAATCAGGCTGGCAGGTGAGCAGTTACAGGAAATCAGGCAGACAGGCAAGTGGTTAGGGGTGATCAGGCAGACAGGTGAACAGTTAGGGGCAATCAAGCAGGCAGGCAAGCAGGCCAGTGGTTAGGAGCCAGCGGTCCTGGATTGCGAGAGGGTTGTCCGACTGCGGGATTGGGCCTAAACCGGCAGTCGGACACCTCCCGAGGGGTCCCGGATTGCAATAGGGTGCAGGCTGGGCTGAGGGACTCCCCCCCCACCCCATGCATGAATTTTGTGCACCAGACCTCTAGTAACTATATAATATGTCTAAATGGTTGGTTTTATGAATATTCCAATCTTGTTCTCCTCCTTCAAGATTTGCCTTAGTTATTCTTGGTTGTTTGAAATCCCATATAAGTTTTAGAATCAGCTTGTAAATTTCATTAAAATAATTAAATAGATAAATAAGTAAATAAACTCTGTTGGGATTTTTATTGTGATTTAATTAAATTTACAATTTATTTTGGTGAGGATTGTTTCTTTTTATAATACTGAGATTTATAAAATAGAAGCTTATGATATGCATCATTTATTTAATTTTTTAAAAAATTTGCAACAGTGAGATTTTGTAGATCTTCTTGAAGTTTTGTGAACCTTGTGTTAAATTTAATTTTAGGTATTTAATATTTTAATAATTTAAAAGTCTCATAAGTCTCTTGAGGTAAATTTTCATGGAAAAAATACATCAATTTTAAGGATACAGATTAATGTTTTTTAACAAGTATGTACATGGGTGAAACCACCATTACAATGGTATCATACAAACAAGGTTATCTTTCCCCTTCCCAGTCAATCTTCAACCCTACTCCTATACCCAGGATCAGGACTAATCTGCTGTTTTTTATCACTATAGATGAGACTTGTCTTTCTAAGAGTTTCAGAGGAATGGAATCAGAGAGTATGCCTGGCTTCCTATGCCTGGCAATTTTTTTCCCTTTATTGAATAAGATATTACAAATGTGTCCTTATCCCAATGCCTGGCATTTTTGAGATTCATTCATGTGTCAGTAGTTCATTCTATATGCTTGCAGTTGTATTACATTGAATGTGTATATTACAATGTGTTTATCCATTCAACTGTTGATGACCAGTTTTGTGTCCAGTTTTGGTTTTTAGGAATAAACTTCTATGAATACCCAGATATATATCAATTTATGTATATAACTGTTTATGTGTGAAAAAAGTATGAGTGGAGTGGCTGGGTCATAGAGTAAATTTTATTTACCTTTATATGAAACTGAAACACTTTTTCTTATGTAGCTATACCATTCTGTGTCATTTTGTATTGCTAGTAGTAGTTCCTTCATATCTTCACAACACCTGGCATGATCAGTCTTTTTAATTGTAATGCTTCTGCCACGTGTAAAGTAGTATATTCTTGCGGTTGCTGCTGACTAATGAGGTTGAGCTAACTAATGTGCCTATTAGGCATTTGTGTAACTTTGTGATGTTTCTGTTTAAAAGTTTTTCCCAATTTTGGGTGTCTATCTTCTATTTATTAAATTGTGCAATTTTATTATATACTAGAGGCCCATGTGCACTCGGGGGCGGGGGGAGGGGTTCCCTCAGCCCGGCCTGAGCCCTCTCATAGTCCAGGACCCCTCGGTGAACATCCCTCTCGCAGTCTGGGACCCTCTCGCTCCTTACCGCCCACATGCTCGCTGCTCCTTAGCAGCCGTGATCCTGGCTTCTGGCTGAGTGGTGCTCCCCCTGTAGGAGCGCACTGATCACCAGGGGGCAGCTCCTGCATTGAGCATCTTCCCCCTGGTGGTCAGTGTGCGTCATAGCGACTGGTTGTTCCACCATTTGGTCAATTTGCATATTAGCCTTTTATTATATAGGATGTGTGGGGTTTTTAAAATTTTTGCCCAAGGCTATGGATTATCTTTCTATTTTCTAAACAATGTTTTTTTTTCACAAAAATAACTAGTTTTTCAATTAATTAAATGTTTTTAAAAAATGTTATGTTTCAAGATTTTTGAAAAAAATGTATGTGTCCTATCTAAAAGATCTTGGTATTTTTTTCTGAAAGTCTTATTTTGTAATACTTAAACATATGTGAATGATACATTTCAAGTCAATTTGGAGATATATTTTAATGTAAGATGCTGGAGGCTAATCCCAGCAGGTCATAAATGCAAGAAGTTCATCAAAAGATTGATGAACCTTGGGGCTTCATTGGGGCTGAATCATATTACCTGCTGCTGGAATAGCTGAAAGCATTTCCCCAAACCTAAAAGTCTGCATATATTATTGCCTGCTGCCAGATAGCTGAGGGCAGTTCCCCCAACCTGATAATCTTACTGTATACCAAACCTTACCTTTGATATGTATATCTGCTTTGCTAAAGGGCGTGATGTGTTAATAAAAAGCAAGGGGTCCAAAGATTCGGAGAACTTAGTAACTAAAGCTAAGCCTTCCTTGGCTCCCCTGAATAAATGCCTCCCAAATTTATATTTCATATCTAGTTTATTTAATTTACTCGCAGCCCCTTCTCCATATTCCTGAACCCTTCTAGATGCAGATAACACCCTGGCAGTAAGAGTAGGAGTTTACTTATTTTACATATAGATATCCAGCTTTTTAGGACCTTTTGCTGAAAATAATATACTTTTCTATTGAATAGCCTTGGAACTTCTATTGAACTTCAACTAAGTACATATGTATGGGTCTTTATTTAAACAACTGTCTCTTGATTATTGCAGTTCTACAGTAAGCCTTGAAATCAGGTAGTGTAAGTCCTCCAACTTTATTCTATTTGAAAATCATTTTGGCTATTCTAGATCCTTTCCATTTTAATATCAATTTCAGAATCAACTTGTATTGTTGATTCTAAAATTAATAAATTGGTTGTAATTTGGATTGAGATTGCTTTGAATCTAGAGCTTACTTAGTGTGGAGAATTGACATCTTAAAAATATTTAGTCCTTTGATTTATGAGCATGATATCACTCTTTATTTAGGTCTTTTTTAATTTCTTTCAACAATGTTTTATACATTTTAGTGTATGTGTCATATACAAAATATATCCCTAAATATCTCAGGAATATTTTTCGATGTTATGTTTTTCAATTGCATAGAAATACATTTGATATTTTTGTATATTGACTTTATATCCTTTAATCTTACTAAACTCACTTAGACATTCTAGTATCTTTGTGGGTGTATTAGGATTTTCTAACAAAATAATTATGCTGTTACAGATAAAGAAAATTTTACTTCTTCAATTATAACATAAATTCTTTTACTTCATTTTCTTACATATTGTACTGACTTGACTAGTATCACTAGTATCTAGTATCTTTTAGTATTTTGCAATGCATATATCTCCAACATGCTGCATCACAAGTTATAGCCAATGTTTCATTCCCCAACCTAATTTCTATATACTCAGATTATCAAGAATGTCGGGTTCTATTTGGGTTTCTGCCATGGACCTATTAGCCAGAAACATCAGCAATCTAGTACATTTATTATTAAGAGACACTTTTCTTTGTTTTCTCTTTCTTAGAGATCACAGTTCTGCTCTCCTTGTTGTCTAGTGTCTGAAAACCATTGTTTCATCAATTTTTAAATATTTTTGAAATATTTTTAGGTGTAGGGTACATCCAGTCCCTGTTACTCTAAATAACCTGAAGCAAAATTCCCTAAGCTAACTTTGAAATTAAATTGTTTTCTGTGAACAGCATATACTTGGGTCTATTTTATTCATTATGGCAATCTCTGCCTTTTAAGAAGACTCTTTAGTATACTTCTATGGATTGTAAAGGTTTATATGGTTGACTTTAAACCTATCTTCTGGCTTTTTAAAAAAATATGATTTCTGTTTATATATTCTTTTATACATCATTTTCTGTCTTCTTGGTATTCCATTTCTTTTCCTTTGTTGGCTTGAACTATATCTTTCATATTTGGTATTTTGTTTGTAATGTATACTAGTAGTTCTTATTAGGATTAAAATATGTTTTCTTAATTTATCACTGTCTTTGTTAAATTATTATTATCATAGCATGTAAGAAACTTGCAATGTTATAATTCAATTTTACTATATTTTGTGCTATTCTTGTCCATGTTTTAATGGAACTGCACACTATCTGTTGTTGTTTTTATTGCTATAGTTAATTGACTTAAATGATTTAAAAACACTTAAATGGTTTGTAATGTACAATCTTAATAGAAAGAAATGCTAAATTGCTATTAAAGGTAAGTGAAAAGGACATAATTTTTCCCATCCAAATTATGGACCCACTGAAGTCTATTCAAGAGCTCTTTGAGGGCCAATGGACCCCAGGTTAAAAAAACAACAACAACAAAAACTCCCAACTGGATGCTCTCTACAGTCTCTTCTAATTAAAATGGTGTGATCTCCACATGATTTCTGGCTTTATCCATATATCATGAATAGATTAGCATCTCTGATACGATTTTTTTCTATCTGTAATTGAGATTATTATAAAATCTACCTTCCAAGTGCATTGTGAGGGAAAGGTACATAAGGCAAGAAAATGGGTGCTTTGTAAAACTGTAAAATTCTTTTATAAACCTCAGATGTTATCAGGGAAAGCTAAGAGTCAATAGAATCATCAAACCCATCTTCTCAGCGTTTTTTCTGAATTTCTGCTAAGTGCTTTGTGAACTATAGGACCAAAAGACTGTATACTTTTGTTAAAAATACCATATTCCCAGGGAGTGAGCAAAATGGAATAAGGTGGTTAAAAAAAATACAGACTTGCAGTTATAAGATAAATAAGTCCTAATGATGTAATATAGAATATGGTTACTATACTTGACAATACTTTATTGTATATTTGAAAGTTGCTAAGAGAGTAAATCTTAAGTATTTAAGAATGTAAAAATTGCCTTTCATATATACCCACATAGTGACCATTTCCAGTGATCTTCATTTTTTTTCCGTAGTCTTAATTCTGTTAACTTAGAATTCTATTCAGCCACATCCAAAAGCTTTCTTTAACATTTTTTATTGTATTGATCTACTAATGATACATTCCCAGGCTTTCATACTTAAAAGTATTCTCATTTAGACTTCATTTTTGGAAAATTTTGCTAGATATAGAATTTTAAGTTGGGACATCCTTTTTTCTAAATTTTTCATTTTTAAAGATATGGACTCTATTGCCTTCTGGCCCCTATTATTTCTGGAAATAAGCCCATTGCTATTTTTATTATTTTGTTCCTCTTGTAATTATAATGGATCTATTTTTTCTCTAGTTGTGTTTAAAATTTTCTTCTTACCTTGAATTTTTAGCATTTTGACTTAACATGCAAAGATTGCTGAATCTCCTAGATCTATGAAATGATGGCTTTTATTAATTTTGGAACAACTTTGGATAATATTTTTTCAAATTATCTTTTGTGCCTCTTCCACACCTTTCTTTCTGAGACTAAACTTACATATATACTAGATAGAATGGTTTTGTTTCAGAGGTTATTGGGACTATACTATTCTGTTAATATCAGCCAATGATTTTCTTTTAAATTTCAGATATTTAATTATTTTATTTTTAGGATTTCCAATTGCATCTTAATTAAAGTTTCTTTATTACTTTACCAATTGTATATATTTTTTCTGTAGGTATTTAAGTAAATGCATCCTAAATATTAGAGCCATTGTCTGATAATTTTAACATCTATGTTGTCTGTGGGTCTATTTCTATTGATCAATTTTTCTCTTAATTATCAATCAAAATTTTTGTTTCTTCACCTTTTTAATACTTCTTTTTAGTTTGCATGACACATAAGGGATGATATTTTGTAGGTAATCAGGATTATGTTTTCTTTTTTCCTCTAAAGTGTATTGAGTCTATTTACTAGTCAGATAAATGAGTGGCAGAGAATCTCAACCTTTGGAATCATTTTAGTTTTTGTTAGGATTTATAATTTTTTTAAAACTTTTGCCCTTAAACCTAGCAAAAACCCTTAGTCTTCAGATATTTTATATATATATATATATATGGCTAAGTGTTTGTCCGACCGGTAGCTATGACATGCACTGACCACCAGGTGTCATCCAAGAATTAAGAGAGGATTTATATGCTGGTTGCTGATTTTTGGAGTCCCCTCCATTTGTGGCTATCTTCAATTCTCTTCTTTTTTGTTTCTTCAATACCTAGTACTCTTATTCATCAGTTTTCTTCTGATGTTCTTACTCCTTGTTTTTCTTCTCAGGACGTAATCTATTCTTTCTACTGCTAAATTATCTTGTCATAATTAGGCTGCTTTCTAACTCTCTTTTTTTTCAGTCTCCAATTGAAATCCCAGTTGTTGTTTTTCTTTTGTTTTGTTTTGTTTTGTTTTGTTTTGCAGGGGGGTGGTTTATAGATCACTTTACTGGTTTCAAATATTTACTTTCCCATCTTCATATAAATTTAAATTTATAAAATTTATATCTCCTTGCTATGCTATAGGTATGATTAATAGAAGGTTTAATATTTTATCCTTATTGATTAGTATGTGTTATTATAGGATGTGTGGAGACATTAAAATATATGTGTTTTTTTTAATGCTACATAAACATAGAATTACATTCTGACAATATTTGAATGTCCAAAAGTGAATAGAAAAACAAAAACCGTTATCTTCCCAAGGTATTGTCCATGGATAGGGAAAAGAGTTCTGATTTAAGGTAATGTTGGCAAAAATTAATAACTATTCCCTGTCTAGATGCTGTGTCCGGTCAATTTAGTAAAGCAATTACAGATGGATAACATACATTCATTGTTGAGCTAGGCACTTCCAGAAATGGGAAAAACAACAACAACAAAAAACACAACATAAAATGTGGCTCCTACTTAAAGAAAATTATAGATTAGTTGGGAAATAAAATTTTCATATAAAGATAAGTATTAATATAAGTTAATAATACAAAAGCTTAAGAGGCAATATAACTAAGAGGCAAATAAGTAGAACTGATAGAAGTTATATACTTGGAGAAGATTCTGTGAACTGACTCAAGTGAAAATGTTCTATCATAGGGCTCTTCACCAGTTCTGGGGCTATTCAGAACTATATATTAAATAATTTATTAATGGCCTGTCCAAGTATTTCAGTCTAAGAGTTCTTATAACTAATTAGCCATTACAAAGATTCCTATGGTGAGATGATTCTTATAATCAGTCAAAACCCAGGAGTCTATTTCAGTTTCATCTTTTCTTACCATCATCTTTAGCATAGAGAACAGCTACTACATTTATTCCCAAAGATATTATTAACGCTTTCTCCAAATAATTTTCAACATCTTGGTGAAGAAAATGTCATATGGGTCTTCTTCAGAGGAAAATTGAGGGAGTAAAGATCAGGTCACTGTCACAGGACCTAAATCCATTCCAACATCCCTATCCTTAGAAAAAGTTTAGGTTTTATGGAGGTGAGGCAAATAATTATAGTTACCTACCTGGTTCCAGGCAAGTAACCTGAATTCTCTTCTCCTTTATAGACAGAATTTCTACTTTATTTTTTCTGACAATAAACTTTAATGGGAAAAAAAGACTATTTATTTTCAGCCTTATTAGAGCTCATGATGGCCAATGAGATATAACCAATAGTCACCCTGTAGGCTTATTATGAAAGCTCTTTAAAGATAACCAACTTACATGTCAACCTTTCAGCTATTGTTTACCTTATGAATATTGGATTCAGAGTCAGTGGTCAGTCAATAATTTAGAGAGAATTTATATTCTAATCTTGGGACTTATTTGTAGTTACCTTCAGTTCTCCTTATGACTTAATCAGTTACCACTATTCATCAGTTTTTATATCTGCTTTCCCTATCACAGTTTTCCTATTTATGGCATAATCCTCTCTTTATATTGCTTATTTATCTTATTTCACTATGGTTAGATGATTTTATAAACTCTTATTTTCTTTATAGCATCCAACTGAATCTATAATGTATTGTATGGTCACCATATTGCTTTTCTTCTCTTCTTTTTTGCAGTCTGGGAGATCCAGTATTCATCTTAGAGTAAGTGTCTAAGTTGGCTACTCATATAGTTGGTGCTTTGATGGGAGCTGGGAAAGCTGAGCTCATCTGGTACCTCTACTTTTCCATTTAGTCTCAGGGCCTCTCCCAGCACATCTTTCTGGTTGAGTAGTCAGACTTATTATATTGAAGCTCAAAGGTCTAAGAGGGAATGTTCCAAGGGGTCTAGAGCCTCCATCCCCACAGTGTGGACCTCACTGGTACTTAGACACCCAAGCCCTATTGATCAAACATAGGACTTGGCTATTTCCCTACCAATGTTTAAGCAGACATTCTTTGAAGGTTTTATTTTTTTTCTGCTCAGGGGACTCTGATTAAATAGATCTCTCATACTACGTCACTTACACCTTGATAGGATCTCAATTTTTCTTCAGAGAGAAGAGTAATAAATAATTAGAGAAATTAAAAATAGAATAGTAAATATGCTTTTTTTATTTCTTAGTCTTTCATTGCCTTTATCCCTGCTAAGTGCACTATCCACATAAGAAAAATAAAATATTGGCCCACCAACAGAGAAACTTGTTTTTCTTAGTGTTCTGAAAATGGCCCACATGCCTTCTTTGTGTGCTTGTTTTTTTATTTGTTAATCCTCCTCACTGGAGAATATTTTTTTCCATTGATTCTTAGAAAGAGTAGAAGGGAAGGAGGGATGGGGAGAGAGAGAAAAACATTGATGTGAAAGAGACACATCAGTTGGTTGCCTCCCATGTTGGACAGAGGCTGGGGATCAAACCTGCAAACCAGGCACATGCCCTTGACCAGGAATTGAACCTGCGACCCTTCAGCGTGTGGGCAAACATTCTAACCACTTAGCAATACTGTACAGGGGCAACATGCCCTCTCTTGAGCCCCATTATGACAAACCAAGCATTTATGAGGCTGTAGTTGGCAGAATAATCTGTGCCCATGTAATATTAACCTACAAAAAAGCACATCAAGTTGCCCAATAATCAAAATAGTTTCCATTCCTGACAGCATTATTTGATTAAATACATGAAACATTATTGATTCATTGAATCTCCTTAATATAAGAGATTACAGCTCATATCCCTTAATACGATTTTAAAAATGTTCTCTGTAACAATAGATTTTACTTTGCCTGAGGAATAAACCACTAATTATTCTGCTTTTCACCTATGGTAAATAAATGCCTTAAAACAAACAAACAAACAAAAAAGCAATGCTCAAAATATTTTTAAAACTAATTACATTGAGCTTCATTAAAATGTCTTCACTTTAATTTCATTATTTCTTAAAGGAATTGGCTTTAATTGACCTCATTTTAATGGTTTCTTATATGATACATGTCACTGATTTATAGTAACATTCTGTCATCAGCTAAATAATAACTTCTCCTTGGTACAGGTATGTTTCTTTGTAGTTAAAAATCACATCCATAAATGCACCTTATTCAGAATTTAGAATTGGGATTTTTAAAATCATACTAAAATGTAAGAAAAGGAAATGTATGTGACATTTATCAATGGCCCAGAATTTTACTAAAAAGTCCATTATAAGGGAACTGATTATTTCCTAGACTTGGCTATGTGCCCTTCAATTGACTAGGGCAAAATTATGGAGGCTATCTATTCACCACTGATTTTCATTACTTTCTTTATTCAAAGGACAATTTTTTCTATATTGTCATTTGAAAGAAGTCCTTGCCCCCTTAGTACACCACAAACTCTGCCAACAGAGAAGTTAATATATTTGAACAATGACATACAAAGGAAAGAGTTAAAAATATTTTAGACTCAGAAAATTCTCTTAAAACGCCTTTAAAAAGTATAGTGAGGGCTTTAAGAGTTCAAAGAATATTTTCACTTCATCCATAAACAGGAATGTACCCCTTGTCTTTCTCTCAGTTCAGATAGAATAAGTGTAACCCTCATTTACAAAATGTGCAAAAAGTGTCCTTATAAAGTGTGAGAAATCTGTGCAGGAAGGTAATTTACAGGTATACGGCTTCGTTACAGATTAGCTTAGTTACAGATTTCAGCTGGGTGTCACTTGGACAAGTATGGCTTCCCATTTTTTATTGATTTAAGGAGGGAGGGAGGGAGAGGGAGAGAGAGATAGAAACATCAATGATGAGAGAGAATCATTGATTGGCTGCCTCCTGCACTCCCCCTACTGGGGATCGATCCCGCAACCCAGGCATGTGCCCTTGACTGGAATCGAACCCAAGACCCTTCTGTCTGCAGGCTGACCCTCTATCCACTGAGCCAAACCAGCTAGGGCTGGCTTCCCATTTTTTAAAATATATTTTATTGATTTTTTACAGAGAGGAAGGGAGAAGGACAGAGAGCTAGAAACATCGATGAGAGAGAAACATCTATCAGCTGCTTCCTGCACACTCCCCACCGGGGATGTGCCCGCAACCAAGGCACATGCCCCTGACTGGAATCGAACCCGGGACCCCTGAGTCCGCAGGCCAACGCTCCATCCACTGAGCCAAACCAGCCAGGGCTGGCTTCCCATTTTTAATGTCTTTACTTGTATGCTAACTAGCTGATTTATTCAGTTCCTCAATACATGATATAGGGGGCTTATTATTGTCTGCATATCTTGTGATATGGCAGTGAACAAAAGAGAGCCTATGTCCTAATGGAGCTTGCATGTGGCATTTCTTAAAGAAGATAAAACATTCTCCAAAAGTACCCAATACTATAAATTTGACTTCTCATCTTCAGATTCCACACCCATCATCCAGGCCATCTTGAACCCAGGTCATCTTTCATCAACTACTGTTTATTACTTTTTCTTTAAAGGTTAGGTCTTTCCTTAACCTCAATTACTTCATTTAGACTATAGTTTTCATTATACACACCTCACTTACCTATTACCTGGTTCATACCTTCTGCTTCGAAGTTATCTTTAAGGTTAAATTGTGGGTTCAAGCTGGCTACCAGTGTCATTCAGGTGTCAGCCTAACTGTGGTTTCCTTCCTTACTCTTTCAGTCTAAATTAGGTGGTTCTCTTATGTCTTTAAATGTCATAGCTCTATATGTCATCCATTTATAATGCTTGTATTCCAATAGATTACAGTGGTTCTCAACCTTCTGGCCCTTTAAATACAGTTCCTCATGTTGTGACCCAACCATAAAATTATTTTTGTTGCTACTTCATAACTGTAATGTTGCTACTGTTATGAATCGTAAATATCTGATATGCAGGATGGTCTTAGGCGATCTCTGTGAAAGGGTCGTTCAACCACCAAAGGGGTCACGACCCACAGGTTGAGAACCACTGCATTAGAACTATAAGCTCCCTGAGGCAAACATATGTTTTTTTTAATTATTTATTTTTATTTTTGTATCTTTATTGTTGAGAGTGTTACAGACATGTTCCCCTTTTTTCTCCCTTGCTCCCCACCACCATGTTCCTACTTCACTCCAGGCCTTTACCTCCCTATTGTCTGTGTTCATGGGCAATGCATATATGCATGTAAGAACTTTGGTTAATCTCTTCCCTCCACCCCCTACTCCCTTCCCTCTGAGATGCCTCAGTCTGCTCCATGTATCCATGCGTCTGGTTCTATTGTATTCATCAGTTTATTGTGTTCATTAGAGTCCACATATAAGTGAGATCATGTGATATTTATGCTTCTCTGACTGGCTTATTTTGTTTAGCATAATTATCTCCAGGTGTCCCTCCATGCTACCTCAAAGGGTAATAGATCCTTCTTTTTTACAGCTGCATAGTATTCCATTGTGTGACAATATGTTTTTGTACATGACAAAAATAGTATAATCACAATCTACATGTCATATGAAGGGGGGGTTCTTCCATAAAACATCTTAAAATCATGAGTTTTGTAATTGGCCAATTAAATAAGTGAAAGGCTGATAGCCCAAAACCAAGAATATAGCAGGGCATCATTTTTATGAGTGAGTCATGTGTAGATTGTATGTATATATACTTGAACAAATAACAACTCCATCCTCCTGTGCCTCTTCCCCAAAACAATAAACAGCAAAAAGTCTCAACTCCCGATAAACAACTTCCAATTCATTAGTTTTATATGACAGGGTTAAAAAAAGGATAAGGGCAAAAGTAACGCAGATGGCTCTATTGGAAATGTATCTTAAGAAAATGGCTGTCATAGTATATGCCCCGTCCCATCGTATGTGCTGTTAATGTCACTGATGCATCTTACTCGGTAAGGTATTTTCAGAAAGAAATTGATTACTTACAGCTTACAATGACAGACACAGCAGTGGCTGCCACTCTGCTAGGTGTTGCTGAGTTGACTTGTGTCTGGGATTCTGCCTGACAGCTGTCGGCCACATAGGTAATAAAAGACAGTTTATACCTAGAAATTACAGTTTTTTTCAAAGGTTCTCAAGACACACAAAAATGACCTTGGACCAAAGTATTTTCAAAAGCTTTAAGTTCATTTTTCTTAAAGGATCTTACTAGTTATCCCATAAGACAATGATGGCTGTATCTTATAAAATCAAATAGAAATTACTTCTGTCAGTATTATTATAAACTAGTTAATAATGACTATTAAATATTAAAAACATTGGCTGAATTGTTCATTTATATCATTGAAAATAAGAATTTACAGTGTGGAGATCTATGTTTATATCTTTACCTGTCAAATTTTCTTAATTACAGTTGGATGGGTGATAATCAAGACTGGCTACATAATTTTCATGGTGTCATGCAAAGGAACATTGAAGTCCCTTTTCCAAAGGTATTAAAACCTTCAAGGCAGTGAGAGTTAACCATTAAACCAAGTATGGGGCACTGTGTGATTGCACAAATTTCATGCCCTGGCTATAATTCAGTTTTTATTTCAAGTACCTTGCTATATACATATAATTACAAATAAATATCTTTCATCTTTTGGAGAAATAGACACAGCTACGAATATTTGCACACAAAAGAATTGTAGTACAAAATTCATGGTGTGTCTAGCTAAAGCTCCCGGGAAGTCAGCAGGCATACTTAAGCAATAATAACCTAAATGTCCTAACTCTAGTCCAGCTCTCCATTCTCTTTGTCAGATTTCATCTCCAAATCGAACTCCAATTTCAACAAATGGCAAAGACATTTATGACCAATATACCCTGCTTCCCCTGAAAACATCACCTCTGGAGTCGATTCTTGGAATTTAATTGTATGAGACAAACAACAGTTGCTTTTATGAATTTCTTTTTTGGCCCCATTCAGCGTCCACAACACTGCAGGGTTGGGGAAATGAGAAAACTCATAAAGCAGCAGCTCTTTTCTATCCAGTGCAACCAAGAGATACAATTAATGAAAACAGAGAGACGACAGCCTAGCAGCACCCAAAGTAATAACTCCTTTTATGAATATGAGAGATAGGTCCCAGGGCTTCTTGAGGCAGGTTTCTGCTCTATTGATTACATTGTCAGACAACACATTTCATATCACTGAACACATCCTATTTCAGAAGATGTGGAAAAGGGGACACTGGAGGAAACATAATGTCATAGGAAATGGAAATGCCAGGAACCTCAACACATGTTTCTTAGAGCAATAAAGCTGATCTGGATTGGGAAGCCAGTCCCAGGAGTGATCGGAAATTAGAAAAGTGTTCATGCTGTGGAAGAACTTGAACATGTGCTAAGTATAGACAACGTGTTATGTGTTATGAAAGTCCAAGCAATGTCAAGTATTTACTAGTACTTCCTGGGCACTACCACAAGGCTATTAATTTCTCTAAGAGGGAATGTTCCAAGGGGACATTGATGCACTTGGCAACTTTTTTATGTGTTAGGTCATGTACTTAGCCACATTGACTCCTATGATATAAGTCATTCTGTTTATTGTGCACAGGTATAAATTCAATGCAATTGTCATGTTTTCTGTATCTTATCTCCACAAAGTTTGTCCCCCGTTAATCTTACCAGTAAGTTACAACTGCTAGTCAAGAGGTTTCATCAGATATTTGTTAAGAAGGGAAGGATCCTTGGCATGTCGACAACATTCTTTTCAGTGATTGTCCTAAATGATTATTGTTTTAAACTGGCGAGCGGAAAGTTTCCAGATTTTCTATACTCTCTTTCTAATGCCCCTGACCTAGCTCTCACTCACTCTGTTTTCACAGTTCCCAACGTGACCCCCATCCTTTTAACGAAAGGCATGAAGGACATTTGTTGGCACACAGATATTTCTAACCAAGAAAAATCTATCCAGGTGGAAATGTTTCTTTGTCATTCAGAGAGCCTATTAGTTTGACTGAGTCCCTTTCAGTGAATTATAAAATGTATTGGCTACTTTATGTACATTATTTCTAGATGTTTACAAACACTACACATGGAATTGTCATTCACACTTCAAAAGCTAAGTGCGAGTGGAGATGGATTTTAAACATGAAGATGTGAAGCGAGAGATATAGTTTGCAGCTGTGGGGAGACATAAATTGGCAGTATTCAATTTCCTGAAATGGCTGAAATGGCAGGTGGGACTCTGCCTAGGCATGGAGATTTAGGGAGTGAACCACAGTTTCCTTTTTTTTTTCCTGTTGAATTAAATTAGGCCAAAAATGTGGCCTCCTCTATAAAACCTCTCCTGACGAGTAACATACTCTGTAACTAAGTCCGTTACTGAGCAAATATTACTTTATTGGTCCAATTTCCTTTTATATTTATCTCTGTTAGGTCCTATACCCTTTGAAGCAAAAATATATGCTAATTGTTGTTTTATCCCCGGAACCTAGCATATCATGTGGCAAATCAACTCCATAACAATAGCAATAATTTTAATATGGTATTAAACTCTTACATCATATTAGGCATTGTGTTAAATCCTTGTTGTTCATAATGCTAGTTCAACTTCATAATAACACAAAGATTTAAATACTTGTGTTTCCATTGTACTAATGGGAAAACTGAGGCCTATCACTGCATGCATATTTAGTTTAGGTTTTGTGTTCAGGGATTGATCAGCTACCAAAAGCCCCTTCCTAGTTAAAAGGCCCAGTTTAGCTTTCCTTCAATTTTAGCAGCAGCATCTGAGATCTGACATGTACATGAAAAAAAAAGACGTGGGCTCCTGTGAGGGTCCAAAACAACACTTAGGCTGCAGTACATACCCCCAACTCAAGTACGCATACTGGAGCAATGGCCTCTCTTGAGCATAGGAGTAAGAACACGCTGCAGCAGGGGGTCCGTCCTCCCATTTAGAAGGGACACAGCCAGACCACAAGTCCTTAATATCCAGGTTTTATTTAACTTGTTTTCTCCTATGTCCAAGAACAGAGAAGGTCTAGATGTGTGTTTTCATTTTTGTGTCTTGTTTTTGTTTTTTTTGTGTGTGCTGTTTGTGTGTGTGCGTGCGTGCATGTGTGTGTGTGTGTGTGTGTGTGTGTGTATGTTGCAACCACATATAGTACTATAGTTGGGCCTGTCTATTTTATGTCATCCCGAAGTCCTTTAGTTTTAAACACTTCTCTTTGAATCACCTCAGTGGAAGGGACAATCAACCAGTGGATGCATGGCTCGCTTTTGTTGTACTTTCCTCCACAGTAACTAGTGTGTTATTTTCTCATCCTCTTTTATACTTCAACTCGAAGAGGAAGTAAATTCTGCTTTATCAGTCCTTTCTCTCTCTCTCTACCCATTTCAACCTCCAAAAGGAGGACAGGCTGAAGTGATTGTCCAGAGCTATGTATTGACTGTAATTTGAAAGACACCCAACCATTTGGGCCTTTTGCTTCCAAGCCTTTCACCAAATGCAGCATTCTCTCTCCTGTGTCTGTAATTCACGAGGTTAGGCACAGGACAGGGCCCATCAGCTGCCTCACACTTTCAGTTCCCTCTCAGATTGGAGGAGGAGGCGGGTGATTGAAGCAAACTTTCCATTCTTGTCCCTGAGACGTGTAGGATAAAATGATTCAGAATTGACTCCACAGACCCCCAGAATGGAAAGGAATAAGACAGCGTAGTATTTTGCCTCACAGGCTGATGTTTCCAGAAGAAGAAAAAAAGAATTAAATAAAATAAAAAAAAACCCTTGCACTTGTTTGTATAATATATGCTTATATGTCAACAATTAATGTTAGACTTTTATTTCTTCTTTAGCTGTTGGAGTTTTTGTTTGGTTGGTTGGTTAGTTTGGTTTGATTGATTGTCCTCAACCCTAGAAAAGTGGAATAATGAATAATGTTATTTCAGCACCAAAGCCCCACCTTGCATACTTAACAACTATGCATGCTTGTCATCTACATTGCAGTCCTCCAGAAATAGTGCAAAAAGGAGAGGTATCCAGCAAAAGGGGCGGGGTTTGAGGAGACAGAGAAATCTCCAGCTCAACCATTAGACCATGATGTTTCCTGGGGCTCTGCCACGGAGGTTCCTTCCTCCCCTGGTTGGGTGTGGCAGATATTGGTAGTTGACCACCAATATTCATTCTCTCCTTCCAGAGTCTTAGCTGAGCACCCAGCCAGTCAACAAAACATTTCATTTCCCAGGCTCCCTGTGGCCAGGTGACAAAGTGCTAAGCAGCAGTCGTATGTGTGGCACTTCTAGGTCTTGCTTTAAATAGAACAAGTCTGCTCTCTCCTTGTCTCTCTCCTTTCTGCCATTGTCTGGCATAGAGATGTGATGGCAGATGCCAGGGATCCAGAGATATAAGTATGTATTGAGGATGGCAGAGCTTCCCCAGTGGCCATGGACTTCTTATTTTTAACTCCTATTGTGTCTTGGGTATTTTTGTCACATTAGTTAGACTATGCCCCAACTAATACAAGGGAAGAGATTCCTCAGAAAACTAGCCTACTCTCTTTCGCGGTACTCCCTTCCCCACAAATCCCCAAATACACAGGTCCTAGTTTAAACCATAGTTTTCAAGATGTCTTTGGTTATGATACATTTGACAGCTAAAGTTCCATTTTATCTCTAGGTACAAAAAGCTATGTAGTCCTTTCTTTTTACTGACATTCTTCTAAGCTGATGATGTCTTCCTTCCATTTTACAATCAGAGATGGTCATATTTCTTTTAGTACTCCTATTTTTTTTAATCCTTACCAAAAATAAATGAAAACTTGGATATTTATGAGTTTACCTTTGCAAATAGAAGTACAGAGTGATGGATGATGCCTGACTCTCATCCATTAGTAATTTCAACATGTTCTTTTTTTCCCCCTTTGTAGTGACTGCCTTCATCCCATAATGAATGCATTTGCTCTTCTGAAACATTTTTCACTAAAATGCATAGCAAACATCACTCCAAAAAGCAGCTCAAAGGAAAAAATCCTCAATATAAATTTCCACACATTGCAGAATCTGTGGAAGCTAAGATGGCATAATTCAGAGAATTGGGATTTTTAAATTAGACAGATCTGGGTTCAGATATCATTTTTTATCTATGAATATTGGTCAATTTTACTTCTCCAGACCTCAGTTTCTCATCTGTGAAAAAGCATAGCAATAGTTACCTTATGCAGAGTAAATGAAATAATATATATAATGTGTAGTTTGTAGAGTGGATGGCACATTGCCAACACATGGTAGTCACTCACTGTTAATTCTCCTTCTTGCAGTTAATGTTTTGATTCTTCTCTAAATTCATCCTCACAAGTAATTGACAGTCGGTGTCTGAAGCCAAGATGTTTGCCTGGTTTAGGGAGAGTGAATGTTTTGTCAGCCATTGGGGCCTACTCCAAATTCACAAAAACAACACAAAATGCTTACTGAACTGGAGAACGCTAATTATGCACCCTATTTATAATAATCTTACAAAGTCTCATTACCTACAACAGTCACAGTGCATTCATCTCATTTCTGTTTAGGCTGGGAAAATTACAGGAAGGCCTTGTCATTCTTTCTGGAGTTTTCTGTATTTGGTGACATTTCCCCAGCTTGCTGCAAAACAGCAGCTGCAATTAATTACTTTTTGAATCGACTAGAGGACAGCTTGTAAGTTTTCTGCTGCCCTCTGTCAATTCTGGCACAATGAATTCTCTTTCAGACTTGCTTTTTACAACCTGCATGTTAAGCATTTCAGAGATTTCAGGACCTGAACATAAAATGATAGAATGGGGGACCACTTTGTATTTAGTATTTTCCCAGAAAATGCAGGACTATAATGATAATCAACTCAGGATCCTAATGTGTGTCATTGACAAATGTGTTTTCTTCTTAAAAAGTATGGACTTTGCCTATGAGTTTTTGTTTGTTTATTTGTCTTGTTTCTTCATTTGTTGCTTTCAGTTTTATATCACACATATGAGTGAAATCATATGGTTCTTGACTTTTCCTGTCTAACTTATTTTGCTTAGCAGGATATTCTCAAGATCAATCCATGTTGCAAATGGCAGTATTTCATCATTTCTTATGACTGAGTAGTATTCTATTATATATGTAGACCACATCTTCTTTATCCAATCATCTATTGAAGGATACTTAGTTACTCCCATGTCTTGGTCACCATGAATAGTACTGCCATTAGCATAAGGGCACATATATCTTTGCAAATAAATGTTTTCATATATTTTGGGTAGATACTCAGAGAACGGGTTGCTAGGTCATATGGTAATTATTGTTACCAGAGGGGAAGGGGGTTGGGGAGAGGTAGTAGAGGTTAAAGAGGGTCAAACATATGGTGATTAAAGAAGATTTGACTTTGCATGGTAAACACAATGCAATATACAGATAATGTATTATAGAATTATACACCTAAAACCTATATATTTTATTAGCCAAGTCACTTCAATAAATGTTTTAAATGTATTTTTAAAAAGTATGAAATTTATACAAATCTCCTAATTTTTGAGTTGACATCATCTCATGTCCCTAAAACGCTAGTAAAGAGCTCAACCACATTGGGCTTGCCTCTGCTGCCCTCATCATTTCCCAAAGTTTTAATCATCTGAAAGGGAAATACAATGAACAATGAAAATCCCAACTTGGAGTTCTTGTCAGTCCCTTTTAGTCAGTAATTGCAAATACTTTACTCTTTCAAGTCAGATACAGACGCATATTATAGAAAATTTGTGCTATGGGAGCCCATCTGCATAATTGACATAGAAACAAGGTGAGGAGTCATGAACTGTGCAGAAATTAACAACCCCAATCAGATGTATCAGTTTCTAGTTGATGATTTATAAATAATTTCAGATCTGTGTTTTTTTGGTATAGCAAAGGTGGAAATTTATTGAAGAACAAGTACAGCCTCCCATGTGGGGAAGGGAAAAGAATCTCACAACACAGACTCCCACATGGGGAGGGGGGAAGAGTCCCTCAAATGTATTTTTGAATATAGGTTTTATTTAAGAAATCTGATTTTTTTCAAATTCATTTAAAACAAAATGATGACATTACATATATAAGAAGACAATATTTAAGAAGAGGTCACCTTCTCTAATCTACACCCTTGCTCAGCACCTGCCTTGTACCGGCTCTACTTAAATAGAAAACTATTCTCAGCTTCGCAGATAATGGAAACCAGGCCAATTCAAGTTCACTTCTTTCAGACGTTTCTAAACATAAATGTTGTGAAAATGTGAGATTCAATGAATACTGTCAGCTGAATTCACACTGAGAGCAAAAAGGATTTCTTAAATAAAAATGTGCTGCAAATGTGAAAACTTGGTTTCTTATAAGTAAGTCAAAGGTCAAAGGTAGTTACCTTTGCCTTTGTCCTTTCAGTCTATTTGTTCTTTTATTTTACTAGTAGTAAAACAAGATGTTAGAAGGTGACTCTTTGGGTGTGAGATTGAGGTGTCAATATAATAGTTTATCAGGATGTCAAATGTAGGTGAGAGACAAACCCTCCAAATGTGTATTATCAAAGTATATGATTCCACAACTTGTTCCCAGAATCCTGAATCTTTTCATCCACTTCATGAGTATAGGGGACCAGAATACAAGGAGGAAATTTTGTGAAAGAGATTGGTGAGCACAGTTCTTTAGAAAGAGTTGGCACTTTGCTGAACTCTTGCCACCCTCCTTTCAAGGAATAAAAAGCAAGGCACCTCCTTCTAATTTCAAGAATAGAAAAGAGACTCCAAGGCATCAAGATATAATTTTCAAAAAGCTAACTCTCACAAATAAATAATAAGTCTGTCACTAACTTATTTAATTCATTAATAAGTAACCAACCTGATGACAAAACAAGAAATTTCATATATATTCATTTTTAAGAAAAGTTCCAGATAAAATTTCAAAGTTAGATAGAAAACTGTGTAGTGTTCTATAGCACAAAATAATTATAATAATAGAAATTAATTATATTCTCTACTAAAAAATCAAAAAGTCCCATTTATCATTGTAAAAAAAAATTAAGATACCTAGGAATAAACTTAACTAAGGAGGTAAAAGACCTGTACTTGGAAAACTACGGAACATTGAAAAACTAGATAGAAGATATAAGCAAATGGAAAAATCTACCGTGTTCATGGATTGGTAGAATTAATATCATTAAAATGTCCATACTATTCAAAACAATCTATAGATTCAATGCAAACCCTATCAAAATACCAACAGCATATTACACAGATCTAGAAGAAATACTCCAAAAATTTATATGGCATCAAAAAAGACCCTGAATAGCTGCAGCAATCTTAAGAAAGAAGAACAAAGTTAGAGGGATCACAATACTGGATATCAAGCTATACTACAAAGCCACTGTAATCAAAACAGCCTTGTGTTGGCTCAAGAACAGACATATAGATGAATGGAATAGAACAGAGAACCCAGACATCGACCCAAGCCATTATGCTCAATTAATGCTTTACAAAAGAGGCAAAAGTATACAATGGAGTAAAGAAAATCTCCTCAATAAATGGTGTTAGGAAAATTAAACAGGCACATGCAAAAAAAAAAAAGAAAGAAAAAGAAAAGAAAAGAAACTAGACCACCAACTAACACCATACACAATAATAAACTCAAAATGGATAAAAGACTTAAATGTAAATCGTGAAACCATAAAAATTCTAGAAGAAAAGATAGGCAGCAAAATATCAGACATCTCATGGAGAAGAATTTTTAGATACATTGCATGGGCAAGAGAAACAAAAGACAAAATAAATAAATGGGCTACATCAAACTAAAAATTTTCTGCACAGCAAAAGAAGCCATCAACAAAATGAAAATGGAACCCACTGTATGGGAGAACATATTTGCCAATCATACATCTGATAAGCGGTTAATTTCCAAAATATATAAGTACACATATAACTGAACAAAAGGAAAACAAACAACACATTTTAAAAATGGGCAAAAGACCTGAATAGACACTTCTACAAAGAGGACATACAAATGACCAAGAGATATTTGAAAAATGCTTAGTATAAGAGCATTTTTCAGAGAGATGCAAATTAAAATGACTATGAGGTACCACCTCACACATGCCAGAATGGCCATCATCAATAAATCAAGGAACAAGTGCTGGCTAGGATGTGCAGAAAAGGGAATGCTAGGACACTGTTGGTGGGAATGCAGACTGGTACAACCACGATGGAAAACAGTGTAGAGTTTCCTCAAAAAATTAAGAATGGAACTACCATTTGATCCAGTGATTCATGGATTGGTAGAATTAATATCATTAAGGAGTAAATTATAAGAAGCCAGAAACACCAATCAGAAAGAAAATACGCACCTCTATATTTATAGCAGCTTTATTTACAATAGCTAAGATCTAGAAACAGCCCAAGTGCCCATCAGTCGATAGATGAATGGATTTTAAAAATGTGGTACATTTACACCATGAAATACTATGCAGCAATAACAAAAAAAAAGATCTCTTACCCTTTGAGACAGCATGGAGGGACCAAGAGAGTATTATGCTAAGTAAACTAAGCCAGTCAGAGAAAGACAAAAATTACTTGATCTCACTTGTATGTGGTATCTAATAAATAAAATAAATTAATAAACAAAAAAGATCTAGAGACATTGAAGCATGCAACATACTGATATATTTAAGAGGGAAGAAGGTTTGGGTGGGGGGTCAGGTGGGAAGAGATTAACCAAAGAATTTATATTCATATATGCATAACCCATGGACAGACAATAGTGTGGGGAAGGCCTGAGGAGGGGATGGGAACAGGGTGGAGGGGTCACTGGGGAGGTGGGGAAGAGGACACCTCTAATACTTTCAACAATAAAAATAATTTAAAATAAAATTTTTAAAAGAAAACAACAATTTCCAAATAATCAATATTCTATAAGTTAATATGTAACTTTTCATATTAACTTCATATTTCAGAGTCTGAGATCTAATTATTGCTAAATATTAAGTCAAAAATATTATCATTTTCTAGAGGGACAGATGACCTTTGGACAGGCTAGTCAGACAATGTCCTGATATGAATTTGAAAGGGCACATGCTAATCTTTTCTGCCTTCCTCATAAGTTTTGGATAACATCCTTGATTGGGAGATCAGTCAGAGTGTTTTCAAATATACTCCCTGCAGTTCAAAGACAGAGAGCTGTGTCCAACTCCTGCCTGAAGGAGTTAACATGGACTACAGCTGTGGTCTGATCATCCCCGGAAATATAGAAGGCAGTGGGCAGGCAGAGTAACATCTTTGGTGGTAGAGTCAGGTAGTGGATTGCTTTGTGATCATCCTGAAACCCCAGGTGCTGAGGGAGTGTTCTCCACTGACCAGGGTCTTGTGGTTGAGAGAATAAGGACAGAGGCCTTCTGGTCCTGACCAGTATGGTCTTCTGTAGGGGCACAGGGACCTCAGTAGCAAGGCTGGGGTGTGCTGCTGGCTGCCCCGGGGCTGGCTGAATTAGAGGTTACAAGAGATCATCTGGAAGGTAGATCCATCTGGCTAATCATGACCATTGCAAGAAAAGGGGGCCAAGCAGACAACTTTTGAAATGACAACAAAAGCATCCACCAAAGAAAGATTTCACTTTTACTGTTAGCTAGGTCCTCTCAGGATTACTAACTTTAGTCATCTGCCAGCCCCATATTGCTAACAAGTAGAACAAGTAAGAACTGGCTAGTGGGCTCATCTGCCTCAGCCCTTGCCCTGGGAGGAAAACGGAGAATGTGAGCATGAAGAAAGCAGAGAATAGAAGTACCTCACACCCTTCCCCATGCAGGCTTTCTACCTGATGTGGGTTAAATCAGATTTTTGTTTTCATTTTTGGTGGTCTTTATTTTTCCCAATCATGCACATTCTGAATATACTGCACTGATTCTTTTTTCATTTTAACCGAACCCTATCATCTTTTTTCTTGAGTTTTATTGAGATACTAGAAGCCTGTTGCACGAAGATTCGTGCAATAGGCCTTCCTTCCCCTGGCTGCTGGCACTGGTTTTCTTCAGGCACCTGGGACCCAGGCCTTTGGTCCTGCTGCAGCCAAGAAGCCAAGCCTCTTCAGTCTTCAGTCTTCACTCCTGCCGGAGCCTTCAGTCTTTGCTCTGCGCCTGTGTATGCAAATTAACCGCCATCTTTGTTGGGTTAATTTGCATAGTCACTCTGATTGGCTGGTGGGCGTATCAGAGTGACACCAATTTGCTTGTTTCTCTTTTATTAGTGTAGATAATTGACATATAGCATTGTATTAGTGTAAGGTATACAACATAATGATTTCTTATATGTATATATTACAAAATAAGCATCACAGTTTAGTTAACATCTATTACTCCACATTACTCTCATTCTTGTGATGAGAATTTTAAGATTTACTCTTTTAGCAACTTTCAGATACAGGGTGTCCAAAAATGTATACACACTCCAGCAGGTGATAGTTCAATTTTGAAAATGAAGTGTATTTTAATAAACACTGCCTTTATAATTATTCAAAGTGTGTGTTTATATTTTTGAAACACCCTACATATAATACAGTATGTTAATTATAGTCACCATGCTATATATTACATCCCCAGAACTTATTTATCCGATCACCATGCTATATATTACATCCCTAGAACTTATTTATCTGATAACTAGAAGTTTTTACCTTTTGATCACCTTCACCCTTTTCCTCCACCCTCCACCCCTTGCTTGAGTAAATTAAGTCAGAGATTTATCACTAAGTCAAGTTTAGAATTTTAACTCTTATGTGGGACTAGATATTAATTTTCTTGAAATTTTAAACTGTGGCTTTTTATGACTAATGATGACTATTTTTATTTGGTTTTAATCTGAATAGGATCAGAAAAGTACTGAGGTTGCCCAAGATTTTCCTGAGAGGCAGGGAAGAATACATGTCTCTAAATAAGATTTTAAAGGGAAATACTGATGAGGAAATAAGACTTTTTTTTTTTTTGCGGGGGAGACCAGCAGCCTGACTCTGTACCTAGTTAATTAGTATCCTTAATGCACATTCCTGTTAGCCTGTAGTCTAGTCACTGCCCCTTCCTTGATTATCTGGTCTTGCAAGACCTGTTTACCTAAATACTCACATTTTGCAGAGGCCATAAACCATGAACCATACACAACCCCCAGAGGGGGTTGTCAGCACTGGCACCAGGCCAGGCCTTTAGGTGTGGTCTCACGGCCCCCATCCCAACACACGGGGCTTTTTGCAAAGCCTGCGAAAGGTCCGGAAGTCTGATTCTTATTTGGGGGACAAAGAAACCAAAGGGGATAAAGAGAAAGCTTCCTCCATATTGGGTTGCTCAGGATTCAGAAACAGACTCTCCTGAGTTACGGTACTAGTACATCTGGAAATAAATTGTTTTTTCCTGTATCTCCAAGTACTCCTGTGTGTGTATTTTCCAGTCGCCTGGTAAATTCTGTAGCAATACAAATGCATCATGGTTACTATCCAAATGCCATGTTTTTTCATTAATGGTAGAAGGTGCTTCCCTTAAATGAGGAAATGGGACTAAGGCAGATTTCAGGGATCACATCTACTCACCTCACCACTATCCACATTATCATTTTGGGGTTTCTGATTTGAAGGTAAAACTTCGCCACCAAGTTGATAGAGAACCATAACTAAAGACATCAAAATTGTACTAAATGATAATTTTTCCGTGTTCCACTTTTAGATGTCTCTGCTTAACTCTTTGGGTGTGTGATATAAATGTGTGCCATCCCAGTGTGAGAAATCATTTTTGCTTTCCAATATGACATTAATTTGGCAGCCTGGAAGATATGCAATATTCCTCATAAATAACATTTTACCTTGCAAAGTAAAAACAAAAGTTATCCATATGGACAGCATTTTTTTGTTTGTTTTTTGGCTTATTTTGTCAAGGGCTGCTGCATGATATTATAGAAAAAGTGAAGCTTCTGAAAATACTAAATAGTTCTTGGGTAAAGTCCCACTTCTACTATTTTTTAACTGTCTGAGCAAAGTATTTAATCTTTTTGAGCCTTAGTTTCTTCATCAATAAAATAATACCCACTTCATTACATTTTAGATGGAATTTTCCACCCTTCTGTGTTTTTTAAATTACAATCAATAAACTTCCTAGTTGATCTCTATTTCTTTGAACAAAATCAAGTGTTTTTTTCTTTAGTCTTTCTCCCATCATTTTTATTTGTTTGCTATTTGTTTGTTTGCTTTTTTATTCTCTTTATTTTACTCATTCCACCTCCTCCTTCCCCTTCGCAACCATAAGTTTATTCTCTATATCTATGGATCTGTTTCTGTTTTGTTTTGTTTACTCATTTGTTTTGATTTTTAGATTCCACATATAAGTGAAATCATATGGTGTTTGCCTTTCTTTAACTTATTTCACTTAGCATAATATGCTCTAGGTCCATTCATGTTGTCACAAGATTTCATTCTTTTACTTCTGAGTAAGATAGATGATAGATAGATAGATAGATAGATAGATAGATAGATAGATAGATAGATAGATATAGAAGATGATAGATAGATAGATAGATAGATAGATAGATAGATAGATAGATAGATCGATGATAGAGATAGATAGATGATAGATAGATAGATAGATAGATAGAGATAGATATAGATGATAGATAGATAGATAGATAGATAGATAGATAGATAGATAGATAGATAGATAGATCTTCCTTATCCATTCGTCTATTGACACTTAGGTTGCTTCCATATCTTAGCTAATTCCCCACCCTCCTGTGTTTTAAAAGGAGGTTAGGTAATATACCAATCAATCATGACTGATAGAGAAAAAGTATTCAACCTTTTCTAAACATAAGTTACTTTCTTCACAACTCTGAGCTGCCCATCTACAGAAAGTGGCCCTTACTTAGGTTCTAAAACCTAAGGCACATTGAGGACTCTCTTGCCTCAGATCACAATTCAAAGAGTAGAGCTGATTTTGAAAAATCCCTAAGCATTTTAGGTTTTGGAAAAGGCAGCTGGTTTGAATTCCCAACTCTGAAGACAAAACAGTTTATTAGGGAGCTATGTGTAAACCTAGATGCTATGAAATTTTGAGAAAAATATAAAGATCCTTTATAAAGAGGATGATGAAAACAAATGAGCACAGAGGACTCTGATGTTCTTGCCAGAACTCAGTGGGAAAGAGGTGGTGGATGAGAACAAGGGTCTCTATAACCCCACCTGAAGTGAGGAGCAAGAACCAGCCATGATTTGTCAGAAAAGGAGAATTCTGAGCATGAATCTGAAGACAGAGTCCAGTAAGAGGCAACATAATGAGGGGCAAAGATCAGCTGATTGGTTGACAAAAGAGCCAAAGAACCCTAGGTGCAGTGCTAGGTAAACCATTCTGACACATTGTAAGGACTCAAAATTCAACAATACAGCTAACTTTTTGCAAACCCTAGACCTGTATTAATTACATTTAAAAAGAAAAATTGGACCATTCCAGTGTGCTTATGAACATCTTGATCAAGACACCTGAGCAAATAAGCTACATTCACAATTATATAGCATTTATTAGAGGCAATAGTAAGTCCAGAACTCAAATTATGAGTGAGTCCAATAGTTCAGCACTGTTTACTCAAGAATAGATCAAGGCATTTCTGTATCATCTCTAGACCCCATTGGATGAAAGTTGTCCCCAGGACGTTAACTCCCCTGTATTACAGATTGCAAATGCCTGCTTGATAAGTGGGCCCCACAGAGTCTGCAGCATAAGGGAAGCTCAAGAGGTAAAATGCAAGACCCCTGGAGGCAAGAAACTCTCATTATTGAGAGGTGAGTGGCTGAAATCAGAGGTGAGGCTGTGAGGATATTACTCAGGGGAAAAAGAGGTATATGATACAGCCACAGGTAATGGTTTAATGGGGTAGTAGACATTAGACAAGCATAAATAAATTGTAATTTACCAATTTTAATAAAGATTAGAAAGGAAAATAAACAGGTTCTATGAGAAAGAAACTAATGGAGAGGGAGACCTGATTTTGATGGAGGAGATTAGAAAAAGACCTCTTTGAAAACTGACCTATACTCAGATCAAATTACAATCATGACAGAGACACTCTAAGGCAGTGGTTCTCAACCCTCCTAATGCCGCGACCCTTTAATACAGTTCCTCATGTTGTGGTGACCCCCAACCATAAAAGTATTTTCGTTGCTACTTCATAACTGTAATTTTGCTACTGTTATGAATCGTAATGTAAATATCTGATATGCAGGATGTATTTTCATTGTTACAAATTGAACATAATTAAAGCATAGTGATTAATCACAAAAACAATATGTAATTTTATATGTGTTTTCCGATGGTCTTAGGCGACCCCTGTGAAAGGGTCGTTTGACCCCCAAAGGGGTCGCGACCCACAGGTTGAGAACCGCTGCTCTAAGGGCTCTTTCAGTTTGCAATTTACAAACTATGAGAGGATGAGCAAGGGTCAACACCCATTTCCAGCTCTATAGATTAATAGAGGACGCATTAAATTGTGTCTGGCAATATCGAAGGAGACCACAAATTAGCCCCTCCCGTGCCTGCATAGTGTCTAGAATTCTGGTGTTACTCCATTCCCTTTAGCCCTGTGTGACATTGCAGAAAACTTTTTTTAAAGACCAAATGCAGCCCTAACGGGTTTGGCTTAGTGGATAGAGCGTCGGCCTGCAGACTGAAGGGTCCCAGATTCGATTCCGGTCAAGGGCATGTACCTTGGTTGCGGGCACATCCCCAGTCGGGGGTGTGCAGGAGGCAGCTGATCCATGTTTCT
This sequence comes from Myotis lucifugus, assembly GCF_000147115.1. Classification (NCBI taxonomy): domain Eukaryota; kingdom Metazoa; phylum Chordata; class Mammalia; order Chiroptera; family Vespertilionidae; genus Myotis; species Myotis lucifugus. The sequence continues at coordinate 10,358,180 of NW_005871071.1, forward strand.
CTCTCATCGATGTTTCTGACTCTCTATCCCTCTCCCTTCCTCTCTGTAAAAAATCAATAAAATATATTTTTTAAAAAAAGACCAAATGCACTGCAGTTAATTAGTACAATTCTTTTTTATGCAGGGAGGTAAGTTTCCATAACATCCATTATTACTCCTGAAGGTACAAAAGTTATTAACAGATTATCCTATTTCATGACAAGAGGTAATGAATGCAATGTCCTCTTCCCAGAAATCTGGATTTCTTCTATTTCTTCCCAAGAAGCTCATGCAGGCCCTTAGTTTTGCCAAGCACCGCGACAAATTTTCAATTGTTTTACTTTTGGAAAGACCGAATATATGAATTCCAGAGGCATTTTACCCTATTATTTGAAATATGTTTTAGATTCATTTGTACTCAACTCAAACTGTTGCTTAATAAAAGCCATTTGATGTCCAAGCCAAATTTGAAGATTATTGCATCTTTTCTCAAAAAGCTTTTAAGAGGAAATTATGTTCTGCCATAAAGGAATAGAACTAGACTTGTGAATAATAATAAATCTTGTTCTGTAATCAATCAGGTGCTGGAGTTTGGAGGGTTGGAAAAAAATAGAACTAAGTGCCCTTAATTAGTAGCTACAGGAAACTGGCAAACTTTTAAACTCAAAACAAATGGAAAATATTCTTAACTAGTGAAAGAAGATGTGACTCTAGGGAAGCCAAAGCTTGGTTTTAGATAAATATATTAGAGGCTGAATTCAGTTTATAAGTGTATTTTTTAAAAAGCAGGGGAAAGGCTTTAGTTCCAGCCAACTGGCTTGCTTCTTGTGCCCTAAGGAAGAACAGATGGATGGAACAGTCTGAAGGTGCACCACTTGCTAAGGAGAAAATAGACCTTGAAATAGATCACTTAGTCAGACCTCTCATTATTTTAACTACTACTCAGCATAGAATGGCACAACATGGATAATAAAGTATTATGTTCCTAAAGACCACATTTTGAAAAGCTAACTTGGCAGCTGTTCATCTCACCTGGAAACTTCAATTCAACATTACAACAAATGGAGTCTGGCATAGAAAGAACTGTGAGAGGTCCCTAATTTATTAACATCAAGAGGCAAGTTTTAAAAGGACAGTTTTCCTTTCTGCTCATAATACTCTAGCAAAGGTCAGAATCATTTGCAATTCCCAAAATGTGCAAGTAAGTAACTTTGATTACACAGTAATGCAAGGCGAGGGACATTCTTCCTCACATTAACTTGGTGAGTCTAAGAAAATCCAAAGAATAGGACAATCACAAAATTGTGAGACATTTTTCCTTTTAGAGTACCATTTTGCCTGAGAGTCTTGGATTACCTCTTTCCTGCCTGTCCCCAAACGTTTTTCTAGATATCTCCATAGTGATAGGCCACTGTTGCTGAAAATATAGAGCTGTCTCTGAGATCGTGTTGCCCAGAGCTGTTTGTTAATAGTAATTATTAATTATTTAAGCTGTCTTAGCAATAATGTTGCCAACATACAAGCCTAAAGAAAAGGTTTGCTATTTAAGGTTTAGATTTATAGTTTCAACTTTCACTTTATCTAAAAGCCACATACAGAAATAAAACTTTAATTAAAGTGAAGAGCTAATAAAGAGGAAGTATCTTGTTTATGGATTTATTAGGTCTCGATTTATTGGATTTGCAAAGTACAGACCTCTGAGGATTGAACATCATTGAGATTATCCTTGGCACCTAAATAGAAATACCTGGGTCAGGAATCGGTGATTGAAACAAGCACTGTTTTCTGGAATTCAAAAACAAAACAAACAAACAAAAAAACTATAGGATAATGCAGTGTATCAATTATGAATATAGATATAAAAATCTTCAACAAAATACTCTGATTAATTCTAAAAACATCTGAGGAGGATTATTCAGGTACAACTGCATATTGTGATATGAAAGCATAAATTTGGACCCTCTCCTCAAATAGAGAAAATACCTAAATATAATAGGGAAAACTCTTAGAAGAAAACGTAGGCGTAAATCTTAATTAACTTATATCAGGCAATGATTTCTTAGCTATGACACCTAAAGGACAAGCAACCAAAGAAAAAATAAGTACTTTGGACTTCATAAAAAATAAAAACTTTTGTGCTGCAAAGTACATCATCAAGAAAGTGAAAAGACCACTCACAAAATGGGAGAATATGTTTTCAAATCATATATCTGACAGGAGGCTTATAAACAGAATATATAAAGAATTCTGAAGCATCAACAACAAAATAATTCCAGTTTAAAATGGAGCAAGGAATTTGAATAGATATTTCTCCAAAAAGAATATAGAAAAGGCTGTTAAACACATGAAAAAATACTCAACATCATTAATCATTAGAGAAATGCAAGTCAAAACCATAATGTGATGCCACTTCATACTAATTGGAATGGCTAAAATAAAAAAAGATGGACAATAAGAAGCATTGCAAGGATGGGAGAAAATGAACCCTTCTGTATTGCTAATGGGGATGTAAAGTGGATCAGTCACTGTGGAAAATAGTCTGTTCCTCAAAAAAACAAAAACAAAGATAAAGCTTTCATATGATGAGGCAATTTCATTCTACATATAAACTCAAGGGAAATTTAAACATATGTTTGCATAAAAATTTGTACACAAATATTTATAGCAGCATTATTCATAACAGCCAAAAAATAGAAACAACCCAAATGTCCATCAACTAAAAACTGGATAAGAAAAATGTTGCTTAGCGATTCAATCAGATATTATTTATCCATAAAAAAGGAATTAAATACTGATATAAACTACAACATGAATGAACCTGGAATATATGCTAAGTGAAAGAAACCAATTAATTATACAATAATTATACAAAATAATGTATAGTTACATTTCTATGAAATGTTCAGAATAGACAAATATATAAGTGGAGAAAATAGATTTGGGGTTGCCTAGAGCTTGAAGGTATGGAAAAATGTGGAGTGACTTCTAATGGGCACATTCTTTCTTCTGGAGGTGATGAACTTTTCTAAAATTGATCATGGTGATGGAGAACAACTCTGAGAACCTAATAAGACTAATGATGTGTACAGTTAAATGGGTGATATATGGCATGTAAATTATATCATATTAAATATAAATATGTGTGTGCATTTCAAGCTACATATGTGATTTCAAATGCTTTAGTAGTCACTTTAAAAAGTTTCTACTTAACCTGGAGAGTATTATGCTAAGCAAAATAAGCCAGTCTGAGAAAGATAAGTATCACGTGATCTCACTCATATGTGGAATCTAATGAATAAAATAAACCGTTGAACAAAATAGATCCAGAGACATAGAAGCATGGAACAGATTGCTGAATCTCAGAGGGAAGATGGGGGTGGATGGTGGGTACTTAAAAATTACTTCATGATAAAAATTTGAATGCTTTCCTTCTAAGATAAGGAACCAGTCAAGAATGTCTACTATTACTACTTCCATTTAATATAGTGAAGGGTCTAACCAGTACAACAAGACAAAAAATAAATATTGGAAAAGAAGAAATAGAACTTTCATTAATCAATAGCATTATTGTCTATGGAGGAAATCTCATGGAATCCACAAGAAAACCACTAGAACCAATATGTAAGTTTAGGAAAATTTCAGGATAGAACATCAACATAAAAATCAATTGTATTTCTAATTACCAATAACAAACAATTGAATATTTAAATAAAAATACCACTTCAGATAATAACAAAGATATGAAAAATTAGGGATACATCTGATAGAGGATGTATAAGATCTATTCACTATAAACTATAAGACATTTATGATAGAAATTAAAGATCTAAAAAAATTTAGAAACATACCATATTTATGAGTTGAAAGTCTTTATGTCACTCATATATCACTTTCACATTAATATATAGATTAAATGCAATGATATCAAAATCCCAGCAGCTTCAAAAATGAAGAACAAATTTGGAGCACTTATATTACTTATTATGTAGTTACTGGTGGCCCAGTGCACAAAATTCGTGCACATTATAAGGGAATTAATTAGAGAAATATTTTGATATTGCTATTTGCCCTTTATTTAAAGTAGAAATGTCAGAGATGAAAGAAAATTAGTGAAATGTATATTAAAATAACATAAATTTATGAATAAATAAACAATAACAACATGATATAACAACAAAGACATGATATAAAAACAACAAAAACATGATATGAAAACAACAAAAACTTGATATGAAAACAACATTGATACAAATAATGACTGATAAATTTATTAAACTTGTTCTAATATCTCCCTGTATACCACATTAAGAGTGAAAACACTTTCAGAGTGCTTGACTAATTTCCCTTGTGATGAAATATTTACAACTTTAACTTTAACATCACACATTCTTCAAACTCAAGGTAAAGCACCATATAACTGACTGTGTTCAAAACCAGGTTCAGGTGGGAATATTCCTACTCTGTCTAGAGTTTGTCCTTGTGATTTATTAATAGTCATCTCAAATGCTGGCATCATGGGAAACTGTCTTCAGATTAATGTAAATGGGAGGCCAGTGTCAGAAGAGAACAAATCAATTATTGGAATCAGAACAACCTCTCCTTCTTCAGGTCCTGTTAATACTTCAACTTTGATAATGTTAGGTTGCAATCTTTTGATTATAAATCTAGTACCATTACAAAGACCCTATTTACTATTAAGATTTCTCAGTAGCATGATGATTGCACCCATTTTCAATTTTAATTTATGACATGGCATTCCTGAAGGAGTAATACTATTAAGAAATTCAATGGGAAAGTTTTCCTTTTCCGCATTATCTGTTGAATCAATGGAATCATCACTCAAATATGTGTGAAAATCTTCATTGAGTATATTCAAAATTTCTTCACTTAACTTTTGAACGTGCTCATTTTTTGGACAAAGAATCGCATGTTTAGATATATTTTTAATATTATCTATAGACATAGTATTTCCAAAGGTAGCTTTAATAATAGATCCATTACAAATCATTTCACAGAGGATTTCAATAATATCTGTTCCTAAATAAAAACTGCTATCAAGTTTGCCATCTCCAAGTTTTACTAACCATTCACTATAAGCAGAATCCTCTGATCTCATATTTATTTTAGAAAGACAACTTTCTGAAACATCCCCAAACATTGCAATACTTTAAACTCGTTTGTACTATGGCTGATCACATAGCATGTGGCACAATACTGAGACATTGTCAAAAATCCCCTCCAAGAAGGATAACTTTCCCACCAAATGCAACATTTAAATTCATAATTTCTCTTAGTAATCTATCTATGGTGTTTATAGCATGACTGGATGCCATGGTGAATTCATCAATAATGAGAAGTTTGGCCTTTTTAATGGTTTTTAGCAACTTCACTCTTTATATTGAGTCTAGAAATTGAAGTTTCATTTAATGGAATTGGTAATTTATATCATTCCCAATATAAATCTTCCACCCAGAAGTAAATTTGTAGCAATTCCTATAGATGCTGTAAGTAAAACAGTACCACCACGACCTCTAATACAATGTATTAAAACTTTATACAGATATGTTTTTCCACTACCACCTGGACTATCCAAGAAAAAGCATTTGGGGTGTACAGTTTGATATTCAATGGCTAAAGTTATAGTCTGAAAGGCTGCCAAGTGTTCATCATTCAGAGAATTTATCAAAACCTCTGCCTGTTGTCGCTCATACAATCATCACATGTATTTGTATTTGTTAATAAAGGATAGTCCAGAAGTTTGAAATGTGAACATTTTATTCCATGCAATGTGAATACCTCTTGAATTTCGTTAAGGGCATGCATTTCACAGTTCGCACAGGCACCTTCTCTTCGGTGTAATTTCCAACAAAAATCTTCAATAAAATGAGATTTATGCTCATCCCATAATTTGTCTGCATCAGAAGGACATCCAAACACACACACACACACACACACACACACACACACACACACACACATATATATGCAAAAAGTTGCTGCAGTTGTTTGGGCATATTAAGGATAATCACATCATCAATCATATCTTTCAAGATAGTGTCATCGAATAATAATCCTCGATGTTTAGCAACTTCATGAAATGTATCATAAATTACACCTCCTACAGTCCACAGATCATCAAAACTTATTGCACCTTTTACATGCAGAAGCAAAAGTCTAAGATAATATCATTCTGGTTCTCTAAAGCTCACAGTGAACAGTCTACCTAATACTTTATTCCCACCCTTTGGCGTTTTGTCCACAAAGAATTATTAAACACGTAATGCTGTGGAATCTCCCAATAATAATAATTACATGCATCAGAATCTTCTCTATTCAATAAGAACCAAATCATCAAAGTCAAGTTATGCCTTTTAGCCCTATCTATAACTTCAGCAAAATCATCAGTATGAAAATACAAATTTTGTTCATTTGGCAAATGAATAGCTAATCTTGTGATTGCATGAGATTGGTCATGCATTTGCATTGCAAAAAGTCTCAAAGCGTCCTCAGGAGCGCTCACATACCTGGAGTCAATGAAGTCCTTACTTCATCATGATTGATAATATTTTTTTCAGAAATTTGAATATTTGCACAATCATGCCCTTTATAGATGTATTTAAATAAATATTTGACACTTTTAATCGATGCACAGACTTCAACATTTATCTGACAGTTATATTTAAGGCACAAATGCGGGTTATAAGAGACAATCCAAGTGTTATTGACAACTTTATTTCCAATAGACATGGTGCTACAAGATCTTCACTTGTATTTGGGATATCCATCAATATTTCCAATGGTCGCATTTTGAAATTCTTTCAGATATCCCTTTGAACATTTTTCATTTTGCATACATGGACTATTTGGATTTTGTATTCTATATGGTCCATGTACCATATTTGATGTTACAATTTGAAAAGGTCAAAGACACTGGTCTTCATCCGGAATTTCTGCCTTAACTATACGGTCAATGTGATCTTCTGTTCGTAATTTGGATTCACTATCGAATATCAATAATATGTTAGCATGAGACAGTCCACGTTTCTGAAATTCAATGACATGAATTTTAGCTATTACTTTGCCAAGTAAATGGAATTTACATATATCATTTAAAAGAGCATTCAGCTTAATATTAAAAACTCTGGCTATCAAGTCAGGTCTGTTTTCAACTTTTTGCCAGCATTGTAAATTGTTTGTAATATCTGCCCATTTGAGGTTGCATATCATGGTTATGAATAAATCAGGCTTGCCATACTTCGTTACAATTGCCATAGCTTCCTGATATCGCTGCTGCATATTTCTGGGACTACCCTCAAAAGATGATGGAAGTATTATCATTTTACCAATCAGCACATTGTCATTTTCAGATTTAGATGTGAGATAATCCATCAAACCACTGTATTTTTCAACTTTCAATTTAGATTGGTTTGCTTTAATGAAATTTATCTAATTGGTTTCCATTTTTGAATATGAATCAACAATATACTATTGAGTTAATTTTCCTGCATTTAAAATAGGATTGAATGTGTCCCGGATGGAAAGATGAGATCCATAATATTGCATTTGTGTGACTCCTGTCCTTACATTTTGTCTAGTATTATTGTCGATTACACTGTTGTCTCTGAGTCTTAATGCAATACCTGTTCCCCAGCCTTTTTCACCATGTGGAAAAATAATAAGATATGTCATTGCATCTAATGTAGGAAACAGGATACTGATTTGTTTCATTTTAGTGACATTCAGATTATTGGGATCTGGTTTACAATGAATGAGCAAGTCCCTTTCAAAAGGAGGTTCTCCATCTTCCTTTCTGAATATGACAGCAACTTCAGTTACACGGGGATAATTATATCTACCCAGATCACTATTACGATTATATTTAATTGCCATTGTTACTTCCGTAGGAGCAATACCTTTTGCTGCTGCTTCAGATTGGGCTTCCTTTTCTACCTCATGTAGCATCTTGTACGATTTTGTTAATTCATTTATTTCATACATGAGGTTGTTGATGTTGATCATGAGTCTTTCTGAGCAACCTTGGTTTTCTGGCATTGCTAATCTTTTACTTGTCGCTTTGGCCATATCTAAAATGTAGAGTTGAGCAAACTTCCGAGAAACACCATCCAAAGGATGTAAAGTTCCAGTATGGTGATAAACTTGTCTGTGTATTCTAAAACAGTATGGCCCATATCCTGATGGTGATGCAATAATTGCATCCATTGAAGCAAAAGCAAAAGAACTATTTATCAAACGAATATTGCCCATGAAATTTTTACTGTCATAATCTTCATTTATCATTTTTTTTAAAGATGCCAGGTATTCTGGGAAATGTATAACATTTGGACAAACTTTACCTTTGCTACAACATCGAGTAAATTTTCCATCAGATGGTTTTTCATCAGAGAAATTTAGTGATAGGCAGAATTCACATCGAACAGTCATTCCACCACAACTATGTTCAATAATTGCATCCTCATTTACTTCATTTTCACTGTGAAGGCAGTTCCTACCAGTATTGGCAGTACTTGTCGATGGCTGTTCTTCAGATATATTCTTTCGACAATGCCACTTTCTTTCAGCTGCAAAGGTACGTTGTGCCAATAGTTGGTCTTCAGACACATTCTGTAGACGACGATGCTTTCTTTTGGCTTCAGAGATACACTGTGCCAATAGTTGGTCTTTAGACATATTCTGTCGATGCTGCTGCTTTCTTTGGCTTCAGAGGTACATTGTGCCAATAGTTGGGCTTCAGACATTTTCTGTTGATGACACTGCTTTCTTTTGGCTGTAGAGGTACGTTGTGTAAATGGTTGGTCTTCAGATACATTGTGTCAACACCACTGGCTTCTTTTGGCTTCAAAGGTCCACTGTGACAATAGTTGGTCTTCAGACATATTCTGTCATCAACGAAGGCCTGGAGAGGGACAGTTAGAATCAAGCTCCCGCCTCCCTACTGTCATGGTCAGGAGTGGGAGAGGGCAATTGGGGGCAGGGTTAGCAGGGGAAGGGGCCTATCAGGGCTTTCCTTCCTACAGCTGCCAGAAGCTGGCCCCACCCCTGAAGTTGCCACTGCTTGCGATCTGTGTGGCACCCTCCCCCACTCTGCCACCGGTTGCCTCCCTCTGTGGGCAAAAGGCATAGGGTGCCATCGCTTGGCTGGCCTGGGCTCCCTCTGTGTGGAGATAGCTGGCAGGCCCTACCCATCCGCCACAGTGTCACTGGCCAGTGGCCTGGGCCTCCCTCTGTGAGGTGATGGATCATGGGGCCCCCAGATCGATGCCTCACAGAGGGAGACCCTTCCCACCCGGCCTGGGCTCTGCCATGCATTGCTTCCCACAGGGAGGCCCTCCCCACCTATCCTGGGCTCACCATTGATCCCCACCCACATAGAAGCCCTGCCCCTCCCGCTGGGGCTCTGGGATCAATGGCAGAGCAGAGGCAGGCATTTCCCACCTGGCCTGCACTCTGCCATTAACCCCTGCCCACAGGAAGGCCCTGCCCACCAGGCCTGGGCTCTGCCATTGATCCCTGCCCTCAGAGATCAATCGCAGAACAGCGGGATGCCCTTCCCACCAGGCCTGGGCTCACCATTGATCCCTGCCCACATCAAGGCCTTGCCCACCCTTCTGTGACTCTGCGATCAATGGCAGAGGCAGGCGTTTCCCATCCTGCCTGGGCTCCGCTATTAATCCCCACCCACAGGGAGGCCCTGCCCACCAGGCCTGGGCTCTGTGATCAATGGCAGAGCATAGGGAGGTCCTTCCCACCCAGCCTAGGCTCTGCCACTGATCCCTGTCTGCAGGGATCAATCTCAGAGCAGAGGGAGGCCCTTCCCACCCGGCCTGCGCTCTGTGGTCAATCACCACCCACAGGGAAGCCCTGCCTGCCCTGCTCACCCTGCCAGGGCTCTGTGATCAATGTTGCGCAGAGGGAGGCCCTGCCCACCCGTGGGGGCTCTGTGATGGGCCCTCCCAGCCTTGGCGGCTTGCCTCGGCCCTCACAGCCACGGCTTTGTCTGGAAGGACGTCTGGAAGGTCGTCCAGAAGGTCTCCCAGTCTAATTAGCATAGTACCCTTTTATTAGTATAGATAGTATCAAAACAGTTTGTTACTGGTCTGAACGTAGACACAGATCAATGTGATAGAACAGAAAATTCAGAAATTGCTTTTTGGGAAGTGACAGTATTAGTGTCATAGTTCTGAGGGTCAGTGTCTTTATTCAGGGGTTATAAATGAGGACATAGAAGGTAAATGATAAGGCTGATTCTCCATTCATCTTAGGACTGCCCAGGAAATTACTAACATTGCCAATTTTTTTAGGCTTTTTAAGTTGTTATGTTACATTAAGTGCCACGTTTTTGTATTGTTGTGCTTTTTGTTTATTCTTCTGTTTAAAATGAGCCCCAAGTGTAGTGCTAAGTGTTGCCTAGTGGTACTAAGTGCAGAAAGTCTGTGATGTGCTTTTCAGAGATACACATGTTAGATAACCTTCATTCAAACATACATTATAATGCTGTTGGTCTTAAGTCTGTTTTTAACGATTCAGCAATATATATTGAATAAGGAGTCTTTAAACAATACACATAAAACAAGGCTATGTATTGATTGGTTGATAAGAATAAGAATGTTGTGATGAGAGGCTTGCAGGAACCTAACCCTGTCCATGTAATGATTTAGTGTTTAGTGTTTGCTAACTCAGTTGGCAACAACTTCATACAACAGAACTAATGAAAATAAGAATCACTGCATGTATCCTATATAATAAAAGTCTAATATGCTAAGTGCCCATTTGGCCGTTGAACCAATCAAAGTGTAATATGCTAATGATATGCTAAGGCCACTCAACTGCTCGCTATGGCATGCATTGACCACCAGGGGGCAGATGCTCTGACCGGTAAGTTAGCTTGCTGCTGGGGTCTGGCCAATCAGAACTGAGCAAGATGGGCTGGACATGCCCTGGAGCCCTCCCACAGTCCCTCCCCAGCTGGCCAACCTCCCGTGTCCCTCCCTAGCCCTGGTCATGCACTGGTGGGAGCCCTTGGGCTGGCCTGTGCCCTCTTGCAATCCGGGACCCCTCAGCGGATGTTGGAGAGCTGATTTTGGCCCGATCCCGCAGGCCAGGCTGAGGGACCCCACTGGTGCACAAATTCATGCACCGGGCCTCTAGTATGTACATACACTGCATGCATACAGTTTATTTTAAACACACATATAACATACATGTGTATATATGTATGTATACATATGTACAAATATACATACTGACTAACCAATTGACTAATGCCTTATTTTTTCCAATCCCCGAATCAGGTTATATGCTATAAATTGCTTTTATATATTTTTGAGAGACAATAGAACTTCTATGAAATTGGAATTGCCCCAGGAAATTTGATCCTCATGAACACTGTTTAATTCTGATTGAAGGAGCAGTGAGAAGTTACTGGAAAAAGCCTAGGGGAAGGGGAAACCTGCCTTGTTTGCTTCAGTGTCAGTATTTGGCCAAAGAATATTTTCAGTGCCTGAGCAAAAAGTATTAGAAAAAGAAGAACTACCAATAAAAAATAAATAACTAATTAATTAAAACCTCTGAGTACTATTAAATCCCCCTGATCCTAAAACATCCTTCTCATTGTTTTAGTCTTTGTTTCTGCCTTTATGGGTCCTAACTTTCCATCTTCCATATCAATTAAATTTAATTATTTGGTCTAAAAATAAAAAACCAAGAAAAAATTTATAGAGAGAGAGATAAATATCTTGAATCGAATGAAATGAAGACATAGAAAGAACTAAAAGCCATAGCTGATTTGGCTCAGTGGATAGAGCAGACTGAAGGGTTCTGGGTTCAATTCTGGTCAAGGGCACATGCCCAGTTTGCATGCCGTATCTGCAGTAGAGGACATTCACAAGGCAGCTGATCAATGATTCTCTCTCATCATTGATATTTCTATATCTCTCTCCCTCTCCCTTCCTCTCTGAAATCAATAAAAAATATATTTTTTAAAAAAAAGAAAGAAAGAACTAAAAATTAAATACGGTCAAGAAATATGTAGCTCTGACTTTGGCCAAAAAATAACTAGAAAAGAGATTCTATTTTAAAAGCTGAAGTTTCATGGTTTCCCTTCTATTCAAAGGAGGATGGTGACCAAATTTGTATTTAAACTGGCCCTTACTTTTTGTTGCAGTGTTCCATAAACAACTACTTCTTTGTGAATAGATGTTTGAGTATCGACACAAAATGATTAATTCTAGAAGTAAACAGTTCAATGTGGACATCATGTGCATATTTTCAGGGTGGTCTCTATTCTTTATCTAATGTGTCCAAACTTAGTCCTCTTCCAGACCTACGCTACAGATTGTAGGTGAAATTTTACCTGTAAACAAGACTGCCACAAGAGTGCTCTAAATGTATCCCCCACCTCTTTGGAGAATGAGGAAAACCATCTATCTCTTTAAATCTATATTCAGGGATTTGAGTCTAATTTCAACTGCCAAGAGCACTGTTGAAATTGCAATCCTGACATGTAACCATTCTCAGCTACATTAACTGACAAGAACAAAAGTGCACTCGGTGTGCACAGACACCACTGGTCCCGTGACAAGCTCTGCATACTAACAGGGCGCCTCTGCCTCTGAAGATGTAAGAGGACCCATGATAAATGATGTGCACCAAGAGACTGACAGCTCATCTTCCCCTGCACTTGCCTGCTGCATTACACTGGGCGGAGAGATGTGTAGCAAGCTAGTAACACACAATTCCTCCTCTCCCCATAACATGTTCTCCTTCATTCCTCTCATTCCTTCTCTTGTAGCAATTGACCTTGTCCAATATCTGAGACTCTTTTAAAGTTAATGATCTTAGACTCTGGAAATCATCTTACACATATGAAAGGTTATTATATAGAAAATGATAGCCAGCTGCTTCCCATCTCACCCAGAGATAGGGTGCCATTCATTCCAGAAGGACCAAATAAATGCTTCTTGATCATGAAGGTAATGATTTTGATGATGATGATGACGATGATGATGATGATGATCAAATAGCATCAGGCATAGGGAAGACCTAGACTGCAATCTGCAGAACCTCATTTTGATACAATAAATGTCCTGAGATTGAAAATTCTGAATCTAGTGGCTGATTCCAATTTTACTCTGCATTTAATAAGACTTTGCTAAGCATCAACTATAAGACCACACTGTGATTGAATCCGAGGAGTGTGTAAAGTTATGGGTCAAAAACCTTTCTCTGTCAAGTTGATTTACAACTTGTTTTAAACTAGGACTTTCAGTGTGATATTATTGAGCAATGCTTAAAGGTAACATGTGATTGCCACCCTGACCACTTATGAGTTCAGGCAGTTTGAGTATGTAAGGAAGTCTTCATGAAGCAAGTGAGGCTTCAGTTAGGCCTTGAAGAATAGATAGGATTAGGACAGTGATGGCGAACCTTTTGAGCTCGGCGTGTCAGCATTTTGAAAAGCCCTAACTTAACTCTGGTGCCGTGTCACATATAGAAATTTTTTGATATTTGCAACCATAGTAAAGCAAAGACTTATATTTTTGATATTTATTTTATATATTTAAATGCCATTTAACAAAGAAAAATCAACCAAAAAAATGAGTTCGTGTGTCACCTCTGACACGCGTGTCATAGGTTCACCATCACTGGATTAGGAAGTAGCTTAAACATATCTATTCATTCTATAAATATTTACTGTACAACTAATGATGTTCTAGTATTACCATATTCATAGAATGATATAGTTAAAAGGCGTGTGTGAGATTATAAATTACCCTTTCATTACACAAGTGAGGAAATGGTGTCTAACCCTTATCCTCTCTGTGTAGGCAACTGTAGCAAATTAGTGACAGAACCAGGAGCAGAATCAATTTCTACTTTAGCTCAATATTTCCATATGAAAAATATATCATTTCTTCAACCTTCATGGTCCACTTAGCAAACCAAGACCTATTAAGAAATGACCTGATAATAACTACAAAGTATCATCTGAGTATCATTATGATAAAATAAAGGGGAACATATCCCACCATCCACAAAATCATCACCCTGAAGTCAAAACAAAACAAGAAATCTTTCTATTGTTAATAAATTAGTTTCCATAAAGAGCAGATATTTTTATAAGATTTTTTCTTGCAAAAAAATAATAATATGGTTTGCCAAACATTTTCTGTTTAATTCTTTTTATTTTATTTTGTAAATGTATTCTCTTTAACAAAATGTCTACAACTAATTTCCAACTTAGTGTGGTTGTCTAGTTTATATATTAGCTACAGTTAAATTCCAAGTTCTTTTATAATAATTTTAAGACATCAGTAAATCGTAGATTATACTTTTAAATAGTTTTTTTTTCTTTTTTGTTTCTAATAGTGAGAACAAAGATGCTAGGTATGCATGAGGCTCTTATTAAGAGGCAACATACACAGGGGTTAAAGCTTAGACTCTGAGTCAGATTGATTTGACATCAAATTTCAGTTTTGGACCTTGTGCAACTCAGCTAGATCTCAATAGACTTTCAATTCCTCATCTTCCATAAAACAGAGAATACTGTACCTAATTCACAAGATATTCATAAAAGCTAAAGTAGATAATCCATGCAAAGTAATTAATAATGCCTGTCATGTAGTATATTCTAAATAAATAATAAGTAAATATTAATTATGAAGTAACTCAAAAATAGAGATGTTTATGTTTGACTACTAAATTGGTGTCAAGACTATAATTGCTGACCAGGCAATTATAGTCACAGGACAAAAAGTTATCAATTGTGCATGAAGTTGTAAATGCATCTAATTGAGCATGCAACTGTCAGGAAAGAAAGATGAGTAGGAGACCATAAAGAATTGCTCTAACTTGAACATCTGCTGATTACATATAAGATACTTAAGGAGTCTTTTATCAGATTTTGAAGCTAATTAATGATTATAACAAAAATCTTAGAAAACAAATATATAAAGAGGTCAACAAAAATCACCTGCAATAGTGCCTTTTAAAGTCCTAATTTTTATGGATTTCTTTACACATTTTCATGTATATAGAAAATATTTGTTATATATAAAATTTTATGCATTCTATAATTTATAAAATTTATATTTAAGGCAAACATTAGAGTCCAACCACGTGAATATTTATATTCTTCCTTTTCACATATAATATATATAAGACATTAAATAATATTTAAAAGTGTTATTTGTTACATATTTCATTGAATTATTTTCATATTGGCATTTTAAGCAAAATTTCTTATCATTGTCTATAAGTAATGCTAAAATTAACATCATTGGAAAGAAATACTTGTTACAATTTCCTTAGGATAAATGCTTAGAAACAATTTTACTGTATTGGAGAAAACTAACTTTTTAAGCCCTATATGCTTATAGTAAAGTTTTCTTCAGAAAGTTTATGCCAATTTACACTCCCATTACAGTATAAAGAAATGTTTGTTCAAAACCCGATTCACTGCCCTTCTCAGAATAGGTCATTATCATTCATCGTAGTTGTAATAATTACTGATAATTACTAACCTTAACTTTGTGACAGGTCCAATTCTATTTTGTAGATGCTGTATTTTCAAATTTTCTTAACTCTGTAAAGTATACTACCATTATTTCCATCTTACAGATTGTAAAACTGTCACAAACAGATGAAGTTTCATGTCCAAAGTTAGTTAGAAATGAAGTGGAGACTCAAACCCAGGCAGTGTGACTTCAAAGATCATGCTCTAACTGCAATACTGTATTGTTTTTTCAAAGCAGTCATCAATATTATTTTTTAAAATACTTTCTAATTTGAAAGGCCAAAAATATTCAGTGTTTTATTTTCCATAATTTCATTAGTAACATTAATGTTCTTAATATGATTTTTTAAATATTTTTTTTCTATTCATGTTCATCACTTTATGGAATACTTTCCTCTGGAGGCTAGATTCTAAAGTTAGATTCTGATTGACTCTCTCTTCAAAGTAATAATTCATATGGATTTTCAAGATGGTGACGAAATTTATTCATTTGTATGAATTTGGGGAGATTTTGTTAATTGCAGTCTCTGGTGAACTTTGAATTCCCTCCCTGCCAATGTGTATTGCATTTTACAGGTCCTTAGAGGATTTCTTCGGTTTGTAATTGATGCATTTCCTGATAGCAACATGTCAGGGGAGATTTAGTGAGTGTGAAATGGTGAATATTAAAAACATTTTAAATATAGATATGAAAATAGAGCTCATAGCTGGATATCATTTTTGTTCTGCTGTTTCTGCAATGAATACATTAGTTTAAAATTGTTAAGCATAACAGATGGGAAAGTACTAGTATTTGGATTGGTAGGTAATAGACTATCTCTGCCAGATGTGCTGGTTGCCTTTCTATATTCTTGAAATACTAAAGACATTTATAGCAATTGTGGTATTTCCAAATCCTTTAATAAAACTAGTACACCCACATAATTAATTGCCATTGCAGAAATAGTTCTGGACTAGAAGAAATTGTTACACATAATGGGGTATGAGGAGTAACTTTTGTATTTAAGGGCAAGTGACAAAAGGATGAGCATGAGGTTAGTGTGCAATATAAAGAGAAAGGAAGTCATGAGCCAAGTGTCTTTTGCAATAAATAAGAATGGAAAATGAGAATAATTTGGTGAGGCCAAAAGGAATAACATTACTCCTTGGAAGACTGAGTCAATAAGGTGCTTCAATTTGGTTTGGGGTTGGGTGTGCAAGAAAGTCCCACCTGTTATGAAAAAACCTATACTTATATTTAAGTCACTAAAAATCCATATTTGAAAACCTCATTATAACAATATAACAACAGTATGGTGATTACCAGAGGGGAAGGGAGTTGGGGAGGTATAAGAGGGTATAGAGGGAATAAATGGTGATGGAAGGAGATTTGACTTGGGGTGGTGAACACACAATATAATATACAGGTGCTATATTAAAGAGTTGTGTATCTGAAACCTATATAATTTTATTAACTAACTAGAATCCCAATGCATGAAATTCGTGCAAGGGGCTTGGTCCTCGCAGCCTTGGCGGCCCTTGCGTCCCCGGCTTTGTCTGGAAGGTCGTCCAGACTGTCGTTCTGCTGTTTAGTCTAATTAGCATTTTAGCTCTTTATTACATAGGATGTCACCCCAATAAATTCAAAACTATAAATAAATTAAATTAAATTTTAAAATATCCTACTTAGTCAGTATCCTGACAGGGAATAGATGGTCCAATCAAATGAGGTGATTAAAGAGTGTTAAAGGATTTTCTTTTTTTACAAGAGGGTGAGCATAGTTAAGAGAACCAACATGGATTGGTGATATACTCAGGGTCTGTTAAAATTCTAACAAAATGGAGCTGTCACTTCTAACATGAAGAGACAGGAATGGAGAAGGAGGAAGGGTGTCCTGGGAAGTGGAGAGAGCCATAGGTATTGGCAGAGAAACAGTCATTGCTAAACTGGTTTATCTCTTCCTTCGATCTCCTGTTGGTGCCTTCTATTGAATAAACCCAGTAGGAGAGTAGAAGGTAAAGAAGCCCCCGTATACAAGCCTCAGAGGTCCACCTCCCAGGGCTCAGAGCAGAGCAGGACAAGAGGGAAGTGGCTCTGAAAGGGCAAACAGAGCAATTAAATGTTGTATTTGATCCTTGTTAATAATCTCCTGAGTCAAGTCTCAGCTCTAATGCCCTCCGTCACTTGTTCTACATCTGAAAACAATATGCTGTGAACATCCATGGCAAGACAGAGATACCCCCCCCCACCTACAAATATCAACTCGCCAAGAAGGAAGGTTATAAATACTGTCTTCCGAACCCCCTCAAGTTATCTGTTGCACCCCGGTTCTCTCTCAATGCCCCTCACACCCATCACTGTCCAACACATCACAGACCCTCATTTTGATTGAATGGAAAGACTAATATAGTAATAACAAACAAAAGCATCTTATCCTGATTGACAAGGAGCAGCTCAGCTGGGTTGATATATATTCAATAAAATAGGAAAGCAGTTGTAAAGATGTAACTAAGCTATAAATTCTATGACACCCTAGTTGGCTTGCACTAGGGTGGGTAGGAGGAAGAGAATTAAAAAATTGAGAGTTTTAGGAAAACTGAAAATCAAATTTTGAGAAAAGAATGCAGACCCCCACAGCTGAGACCTAGCAGAAAGTTCTGTCTCCTAGAACTTCCCTCAGTAATTTATTCAGAGAATTACCAAATACAAAGGCAGTGGCGTGCTGCTCAATGTTTAAAGACAAACTCTATGGGGAAAGAAATAAAATTATTTATTGAATTTGCTGATTTCTGTCGTATAAATTCTCACTCCATGGCCAATTTTAAGCTGCCAACATGATGCCACTGAACTGAAGCGGGGAAGAGGTGCATGCAATTGGCCCCAACAAACTCCCAGGCAGGGGCCTCTGTGAAATGGACACAAAAGCCCACTAGGAAAACTGCACCAACTCTTCCCACCAGCCACTTACTCTGGATGGTTCTCGAAGAAGAAAACATTAAAGTCTAGTGTTCACTTAACCCAGTTATAGCCACTTATCCTGATGAATCACAGCAAAAAAGGTGACAGGAGGTCTTGGACCCAGAATGGCCCCACTATTAATGTTTGGTTAGGGCGTTGATGTGGAAACTGTAGTTCATTTATTCTTGGTTACCTCTTTGTAAATAAATAAACAAAACCAATTCTCTATGGCCTAGCATCTTGCATAGTGCGCCCCTCCCCCCCATACACACAGCAGAAAGAAACACATAAAACCAACACCTATAGGTTCTGCATTGGAAATCTTTCATTCACACCCCCAAAGGCACTCCATTTACTTTTCGCCATGAGTCTGACCTGTAGCAACTTTGTCAATGGGCTCCATGCCCTCTGACTGAGGGTTGGGTTTGGGCAATGAAGAGATCAGCAGGTTGTCGAGGGAAAAGTGTGACCCCAGAGTACTCTCCTGACTCCCTCGCAGGGGCTCCCTTAGGCTGACTGCATCCCTCCTCCGGAGGCCGCTGCTCCTTTTAAGTGCTCCTCTCTCCACACTGCCCTGTCTCCACGTTCTAATAGTGGGTCCCTTCCCTGTGTATGTCAGGCTAAAAATAGTATGGGTGCTTCATGATTATTTGCACTGTTCCTTCTAGTTTCTATTCACCGTACTCTAAACCCTGATCAAAATATCATTTTTGAGTGAGCCATTTTTTTTTCTGCCGGCACCTGGCTGATGCTGGTACTAAATGTGGTAAATGCACAGCCTATTATGCTGACAGTAAATAATAATATAGATTGTAGACACAATGGCATGACAATTGGTGCTGGATATATCTTTTGTCATCTTAATTCAAACTATTTCCAGTGATAAGCTGGCAAATGTTCAACAACCAACTCTTAAGAAAAAAGTTGGTCTTCCCTATTCTTTCTTCCTCTGTTTTTTCTAGAAGTCCGGGCCTGATTATCTGAGGACAAACAAATCCAGACTAAATCTACCATAACTCCCAAGTATCTGGTGAACTAAGTTAAGCCTTTCCATCTTGCCCGAGCTCCCTACTGCCTTTGACTATACTCTCTTGGTCACTGGGATGTCTGAGATATAACCACCCCTATGGTCACTAGAGACAAACACTTTATAAATCAAAAGCAGTGAAAATGTAGCAATTAAACATAAAACTTGGCAGGTGATTGGCATTTGAGGAAAGCTACAGCGAATGGATATTGCACACGCAGGCATATGCAATAGGGGGGATTTGAGCTGCAGGCCAGTAATGGTTCTTTTATGAAACAAATCTCAGAGGAGGAGAAGAGGAGAGCCCAGAGCAGTTTCTCTCCCCTTTGCCTGAGCAAGAGCTGGGAATCCTCCTGAGGGGGAAAGAGGAATGTATACCCTGCACCTGATTTCCCAAATGAGAGCATAAAGTCTGGTTTTTCAAGTCTAGTTTAAGACCCCTTCCTCTTCCCTCCACTTCACCCATATAATATACAGAAGGGCATTGAATAATGCCATTTCATTCAACATCATTTGTTATAATGTTGATGAGGGGGAAAAAAATTAATTCCTGGCCAGACCACTGTCTGCGGGGAGTTTCCATGGTTTCTCCATGTCTGAGCTGGTTTCTTGGGGTGCTCCGGTTTCTTTCCACATTCCAAAGCTGTGCATGCCTAGGACTTGGCCTGTCTGCATTGGCCCAGTGTGAGTGAGTGTGGAGGTGTGAGTGAGTGTGGAGGTGTGTGCAGATGTGGGTGTGTGAGCGTGCCCTGTGATGGAAGGCTTCTTGTTCAGGGTGGGTTTCCACCCTGTGCCCTGGGCTGCCGGCAGAGGCTCTGGCCACCTGTGATTCTGAACTGGAATAAGCAGGCTGGAAAATAAAGATCTCTCTTATTTTTATTAGTCTTTCTGAAATTTATGTTGAGAACACATTTTTAATGTCTAATATTAGTAGTGCTTTGGGCCTTTATTCAGAACTTTGGTGATGTTTTTGTGACCAGAAATATGCTGTAGGACTTTAACTCTTATTTATATCAATGAGCCTATGGTATAAATGGTTTCATGTATACATTGTTTTGCTTAATATCACCATTTAAAGAACGTGTTGATGATATGAAGGGAGGACTTACTGTGCTTTTTAATCCCAGTGGGTCTAATACAGCTTAGATCTCTGGGAAGTTGTGAAGGCAGGGTCAAAAAATGCCTAAGAGATATTCATTGTAGCCTTATGATTAAGAACAGGGAACTCATACAACTTAACAAAAGGAAGATAAACAATCCAATCAAAAAATGAGCAAAGGACCTACATAGAAAATTTTCCAAAGAGGACATACAGAAGAGAAGGCAAGAGACATATGAAAACATGCTCAAAGTCACTAATCATCCAAGAGATGCAAATCAAAATGACAATGAGGTACCATCTCACACCTGTCAGAATGGCTACCATCAACAAACCAACAAATGACAAGTGCTGGCGAAGATGCGGAGAAAAAGGAACACTGCTGGTGGGAATGCAGACTGATGTAGCCACTGTGGAAAACAGTATGGAGTTTCCTCAAAAAGTTAAAAATGGAACTCCCATTTGACCCATTGATCCCACTTCTAGGAATATATCCCAAGAAACCAGAAACACCAATCAGAAAGGATATGTGCACCCCTATGTTCATAGCAGCACAATTTAAAATAGGTAGGATTTGGAACCAGCCTAGGTGTCCATCAGCAGATGAGTGGATTAGAAAACTGTGGTACATCTACACAATGTAATACTATGCTGCTGTAAAAAGGAAGGAACTTCTACCATTTGCAACAACATGGATGGACCTAGACAGCATTATGCTAAGCTCAATAAGTCAGTCAGAGAAAGATAAATACCACATGATCTCACTCATTTGTGGAATATAATGAACAACATAAACTGATGAACAAAAACAGATCCAGAGACAGAGAAGCATGGATCAGACCATCAAACCTCAGAAGGAAGGCAGGGGAGGGTGGGGGTAAGAGGGAGAGATCAACCAAAGGACTTGTATGCATGCATATAAGCATAACCCATGGACACAGACACTAGGGGGAACGAGCAGGGGTGAGGTGGGGGGCAATGAGGGTAAGGACACATATGTAATACCTTAATCAATAAAGAAAAAAGAAATAAAATTTAAAAAGAAAATAATAGGTTGTTTCATTCACAATGAAGACAATAATTCTGAATGTTACAGAGAAATAATGTTTATTGTCCTCAGAATTCTTTCATAATAGTAATATAACCTCACCCATCATAGACAAGTTTATTTCTATTACAGGTTAATTCTTTTCTCCAGTTGCATCATTGTAATGACAAATTCTCTGATCCCACACCCTTATCACACTTTTCCCTGATGGGTTCCATGTGGTTTAAGTGGTCAGGATTCTATAAAGGCGAGCCATTGTTTTGGGGGAAAGATCAAGTCTTAAATCAATTCTATCCAAGATACTAATTACTGAGGGAGCAGAATAAGACACAGTTATTACTCTCTACTGAGCAGAGATATATGAAACCAATTACAGCCTGGTGAGATCAGTACACAAGTGAATTCACATGGAACAAACATGTCATGCAGAGAAAGGAAAAGGGAAAGCTTTCTGGGAAAAGGGACATCTGAGCTAGGCTTCCAAGAAAGAACAGGATCCCCGGCTGGTTTGGCTCGGTGGATGGAACATCTGTCTGTGGATTGAAGGGTCCGGGTTCGATTCTGGTTGGAGGCATATGCCTCAGTTGCAGGCTCTATCCCCATATGGGAAGCAACCAATGGATGTGTCTCTCTCACATCGAGGTTTCTCTCTGTCTCTCCCCCTCCAGTCTCTCTAAAAAATCAATGGAAAAATATCCTCAGGTGAGGATTAACAATAACAACAAAAAGAATGAACAGTAATTTTCCAGCTTAGGAAAGGAAGAAGGAGAGCTCTAGATGGGTAAAAAGGTATTTACAAAGGAGAGTAGCTGTGAAATCACAAGATGCATGTGATGCATTTACAGTAGTTTAGTATATCTGGTATTGGTGGAAGTGGGGTTCTTGGGGTACTGCTGGAATAAGCATTTTAGCTTATATGGTAGAAAACTTTATTTCCATGGAATTATACTCCTGGGTTTCCAAAGTCCCATTTCCCTTAGTCCAGTCATAGAAGAATTATATCTGGGGTTTCAGTAAAGCTAAAAGCAAGCCAGTATCTAGAGTTTCCTTTCCATGTTGGAGCTGGTTCAGTACAGCATCAGGCCAGCTGCAGTCTATTAGTCATTGCATGTGCCATGTGGGCAAATGCAGGGAAGCAGGAGCAAAAGAACCCCCACAAGCCCACAGTCACCGGTTTCCCAAGAGCAAACTCCCATTTTCAAGTGGTTAAGTGTTCCGAAATTTCACTGGCCCATGACCCCTGTTCCCAGGTGTAACTAACAAGCAGTATCTTCCCTGTCACCCCAACTTTACTGGGCATGTGTCTATTTTCTCTTTGTCTAGTCCTCTCCTACCAATGTTTTACAGGGAACATGCCTATAATGCCTGGCCTTCCCTTTGCTCATTTTCTATTATTAATAACTAGAGACCTGGTGCACAGATTCGTGCACCAGTAGGGCCCCTCGGCATGGCCTGTGGGGATTGGGCAGAAACTGGCAGTCCAACGCTGCCTGCTGCTCCTGCCTGCGGCTCCTGCTCATCTGGGTCCTGCTGCACCTGCCGCCACCGCCACTCACTAGGCTCACTGCCACTCTGCTGCGGTCTCCGGGCTGCGGCAACCAGCCATGAGCCCTGCATCTGGCGCCCATGATCAGCTGAGCAGCGCTCCAGTTGTGGGAGTGCGCTGACCACCAGGGGGCAGCTCCTGCATTGAGCGTCTGCTTCTGGTGGTCAGTGCACATCATAGCGGCCAGTCAACTGGTCATTCAGTTGTTCGGTCACTTAGGCTTTTATATATATACACTAGCTAATTACAATGGGATCATTGTGAGCTAGTAAACACAAGGTAAAGAGACTAGAGAGGACAGAAGAAACACCGAGGGCTTTGTATCTTGTGGGTCAATGTTTTTAAGTGAGATGGATAACTTTCAATAACAACATAAGATGGTCCACCGAGTGTTTAAACTTTAAGTCCCATTTTTTAAATCTATTCACAAGGTCAGGTGTCATGATATACAGGAGGTAATCTTGAGTGAAGAGAGAGAGAGTTCCTCAACATAAAGATAGGGTGAGAAAAACAGCCCTCTTAATCATTTTTATATTAAGCATTTATGTAGCTTACATGTGCCTAGTAGATTCACTGCATAAATGTCTAGTTTCAATTAAATACTCAAAACAAAAGTGACTAAAAAAAGAAACTAAGTTGAAGATAATGCATTGGTGTGTGCATGGGTAGAAAACAATCAAAAGAGAGGACTGACACATTTTTCTAATTCTAGGAAAACTGTCATCCACATGTCAAATTTTTTAAAAAGAGATTTAATCAGATTACACAAATGTTAGCCTGGAAACAAAAATTATTAATAAAATTACTTGAAACATGATTTATATCTAGTATAAAGAACCTCGCCCCAAGTACGGATTTTTACTCAGTTGATTAGTAATGAATGCTATAAAAGCTTGTTAGGCAGCAAAATATTCACAGACTAAGCAGCCAGATCATGATACGCACTTTCATTACTTATTCAGTAATTGTTGAGGCCATTTTATACTCTATCCAATATTTACAGTTTCACTAAACTTTAATAATGAATAAGATCTGCAGACTGTATGGATGCCAATGTCCTGGTTTTGATATTTGATGTTATATTCGAATTATATAAGATGTTATATAATTGTACTCTTCACTCAATTTCATAGAAGCTGAGTGAAGAGTACATGGGACCTCTCTTGTTTTTTTTATTATTAAAAAAAAAAAATCTTGTGAGTCCTGGCTAGTTTTGATCAGTGGTTAGAGTGTCAGCCCCAGACTGAAGGGTCCTGAGTTATATTCCCAGTCAAGGGCATATACCTCGGTTGCAGGTTCCCCAGCCCTGGTAGGGGCTCCTGTGGGAGGAAACCAATCCATGTGTCTCTCTCACTTTGATGTTTCTCTCTCTCCCCTGCCTCCCTCCTTTCCACCTCTTTCCCCTCCTCCTCCCTCCCTTCTACTCTCTTTAGAAATTAGTGGAACAAAATATCCTTAGGTGAGGATTAAAAACTAATTCCTGTGACTCTATAATTTTTTCAAAATAAAAGAAAAACTTTTTAAAAACTTATGGTAAATATCTGGAAGTTGAGTTTTCCAACTTAATAGCAAAAAACAAACAAACAAACAAAAAACCCAAAAACAAAAAGTTAGATATCATTGAATAAATACCTGTTCTTGATATAGTTAAAATGGCTGAAATAATACATGAAAAACAATATGGAAATAAACTAAAATGTGCTCTTCTATAAGCAAACATCTTGGGAAGACTCAGAAAATATTGCTGAGATTTGAAAAAAGCTTGAATAGATTATGCATTGAGCAAGATTTACTATAGAGTTGCAAAAAACTGCAGATGTTTATAACAAGTCTTATCTTTGGTATATTTTACATTCTGTGTTAATAATTAAATATATGTAGAACTTTTTTGTAAAAAAGAAAATGAGCTATGGGAGATAAATTCTCAACATTTTTTTCTTTACTTAGAATATTAATAGTTGGGAAATAGTGAAAATACCTGTTATAAGTAACCACTGATAGAGCTGTTGCTTTGAATGTAGTTCTTTTTAATTGCAGGATTATTTTTAAAAAATATACATATAAAAAGAAGGGCTTTAAATCTAACAGAATCTTTTGGGTACATTTAATATTCTGGCCAGTCTATCTGACTTCCCTATGCTGGCATGCCCTAATGTCAAAATAAAAATTTCCTACCTCCTCCACTGTTCACCTGTGTAGTGACTGTCATGGGATTTATATGATTATATTCATGCCAACTCAAGAGGACTTGCACCACAGCACTAAGGGAAATATTCACATTATGAGAGACAACTTGATTTTGTCAAAACAGGTCTATCTGTCACATTAAATTAATGTCATTAATGTGACTTTTATTGGTTTTGTAGTTTCCTTCATAATTAACATGTTAATTTGCCTTGGTTTTATCTATATCTATAATAATAAAAGAAAAAGATGCTAATTGAACTTAACTTTGCTATACCCCCAAGCCACGCCCACCAGCCAATCAGAGTGACTATATGCAAATTAACCCAACCAAGATAGCGGCCGGCAGACACAGAGATGGAGCAAGCAGGAGGCTTGGCTGCTCAGGCGATGGAGGAAGCCAAGCTTCCCGCCGGCCCTGAGCTGGCTGTGGCCTCCGCTCATGGCAACAAAGTTTCAATTATACAAGACAAATAAATCCCAGATACCTGCTTCCAGCCAGACTCCACTGGGAGCTTGGGTGGCTGGGGGCCGTGGCCAGCCTGCAAACAGCCATCAGCCCCTCACCCAGGCTGGCCACACCCTCATGGGGTGAGGGTTCCCACTGGTGAGATTAGCCAGCCTGAAAATGACACTCAGCCCCTCACCCAGGATGGCCAGGCACCCCAGTGGGGATCCCCACACTGAAGGGGCTGTGGCCAGCCTGCAAACAGCCATCAGCCCCTCACTCAGGCTGGCCAGGCACCCCAGGGGGGACCCCCACCGTGAAGGGGCTGTGGCCAGCCTGCAAACAGCCATCAGCCACTCACCCAGGCTGGCCACACACTCATGGGGTGAGGGTCTCCGCTGGGGGACTTGGCCAACCTGCAAACTGCCATCAGCCACTCACCCAGACTGGCCAGGCACCCCAGCAGGACCCCCCACCCTGAAGGGGGTGTGGCCAACCTGAAAATGGCCCTCAGCCCCTCACCCAGGCTGGCCAGGCACCCCAGTGGGGACCCCCACCCTGAAGGGGCTATGGCCCGCCTGCAAACAGCCATCAGTCCCTCACCCAGGCTGGCCAGGCACTCCTATATAATAAAAGGGTAATATGCAAATTGACCCTAACAGCAGAACGACTGGGAATGACTGGTCACTATGACACACACTGACCACCAGGGGGCAGATGCTCAATGCAGGAGCTTCCCCCTGGTGGTCAGTGCGCTTCCACAGGGGGAGCTCTGCTCAGCCACAAGCCAGGCTGACGGCTGCCAGTACAGCGGTGGTGGTGGGAGCCTCTCCTGCCTCCTCAGCAGCACTAAGGATATCCGACTGCAGCTTAGGCCTACTCCCCGCTGGCAAGTGGACATCCCCTGAGGGCTCCCGGGCTGCCAGAGGGCTGTCTGACTGCCAGCTTAGGCCCAATCCCCCAGGGAGCGGGCCTAAGCCAGCAGGTGGTCATCCCCTGAGGGGTCCCAGACTGCAAGAGGGCTCAGGCTGGGCTGAGGGACCCCCTCCCCCACCCGAGTGCACAATTTTTTGTGCACCGGGCATCTAGTCTATACTAATAAAAGGATAATATGCTAATTAGACTGAATATCTTCCGGACGACCTTATGTACGTCATTCCAGACATCCATGGTGGCGGGGCTGAGGCAGAGGTGGTTAGAGGCAATCAGGCAGGCAGGGGAGACCAGTTAGGAGGATGAGGCCAGCAGGGGAGAGCAGTTAGAGGGATCAGACCATCAGGGGAGAACAATTAGGGGGATCAGGCCAGCAGGGGAGAGCAGTTAGGGAGATCAAGCCAGCAGGCAGGAGAGCGATTAGGAGCCAGCAGTCCCAAGGGGTCCCAGAATGGAGAGGGTGCAGGCCAGGCTAAGGGACCCCCCCCCCTCATTCCGTGCACGAATTTCGTTCACCGGGCCTCTAGTATATATATAAAAGGCTAATATGCAAAGTGTCCCCTCAGGCGTTCCACTGGGAGACTGGGAGTTCGATAGCTCGCTATGACGTGTGCTGACCACCAGGGGGTGGCACAGAACGAAGGAAGGCCCAGGCAGGCAGCCAGAAGGCCCTGATCGCAGGTCAGGCCTAGGGACCCTACCTGTGCATGAATTTCGTGCACCAGGCCTCTAGTTTTTGTATAATAGCTGTAAGCAGATGGAGCTTATACCTAGCTTTATGTTCATACTTAAGTAACATTTAAGTTAATACTCAAAATCCATTAATATTTTTTATTTTTTAAAAAGAGACACATATTACTCAAGTTTGAGAAACACAGCCTAGGTCCTTATGAACTCTCCCAAGCCCCAGGTCTAAGGTTTTCTTTGAATAAACTGCCAGATAAGCAACTCACATGGGAGGGAGGTGGCAGGTTAGGGAGATGGAGGGGAGGGGAGCCTCTGAAAGCAGAAACAGCACTAACCATGGAGAGACGATACTGAGGAACAATGTCACCAACCATACACACGAAGACAGGGAAAACCATGACCCTGCTCT
Source organism: Myotis lucifugus (assembly GCF_000147115.1). Taxonomy (NCBI): domain Eukaryota; kingdom Metazoa; phylum Chordata; class Mammalia; order Chiroptera; family Vespertilionidae; genus Myotis; species Myotis lucifugus. The sequence continues at coordinate 10,386,010 of NW_005871071.1, forward strand.
GCCATGGAGCACAATTCCATCATAGGCCCATCTTTCTGAAAACTTCCCAGTGATCTGTATTAAACATTTCTAACTGGGAAGTAAAACAGTATCATTTTGTGGCAGATGAAATGGCTGCATCACTGGAGACCAAGGCTGCCAACATTTCTAACACCAACTGTGTCAAGGTCGCACTTTAATCAGCCCCTAAATAAAGATCATAATTATTTCAGAGGATAACTACAGTGACAATTTTTTATTACAGCCTGGGATGAAGTCAGCATTGAGATGCCCTGTCACGAGGATTTCTTCCTCTGTGCTCCCATCCTAAAAATAGCGAGATGCATACATTGGTTACAGGGAGATATTTATACACATAAAGGGTGTCATATCAACCATTCCCAAATGCTGGGGAAATATTTTATTTTTTATGACTTCCTAAAGCAGGAATCATATCTAATTGGCTAAGTGGTAGTAGAAGAATTTCTTCTGATTTGCCAGAGTTTTAACATGTGTCTTTGCTTTCTTTGTGCTCTTTTTATGGAGTCTCTTTCTTCCTCGTGCTCAATATGGTCCCAGTCTCTCTCTCAGAGCAGGTTTCAGGGCTGTTGTTGTGTATTTTTTTCCAAATGACATTTCAACAAGCTTTCCCGGGTTCCTATCTGCCTTCCACTGACTGACACCTGGGTGGCAGATGGTGCACATGGCCCGCTCTCTGTCTCCTGGATTGATGAAGAAAACTGTCAGGAACCCGACTGCACTGGCCTGGAGCCTCTTGGCAGAAAGGCTGCTCAGGAGGAGTGACAGTGACTGGAAATAATTTTGATTAAAATGATCTGGAGCTTGTTGAGTTTCAAATGTTGCTTTGATTCTTTTCACTTACACATCCTAGATTTTTGCCTTGAAAATATATTATGAATAAATTACACAGCACAGCACCTGAAAGCTAAGACATAATCCACTTTTCCGGGTGAGCATTTTTCCTGGGACAGATGCACTTCTTCTGCACATCCTTCTGCAAATCATGGTCATCTGATCATATGTGGATATGGATTTGCACATCTCTGTCATGAACTAGATTTATCTGGAGTAGCGAGGACAACCGATCTGGCGTCTTAAACATAGAGTGATCACAGAGTCAAAGTCCTAGCCTCATGTTTAAAATGGAGAAATGTGAGTTTTAAAAAGGATTTAATTTAGAATCTGTATGATTCATCAAGGCAGAATTAGTTCACTGCTCATTAGATCAAATAACTACACCTGTGAGACCTGCCAAGGAACTCGTCTACGCTCATTTATTCAGTGAATAAGCATTTATCAAATTGCCTGCTAGATGCAGGGACATTACTAGAGCCTGGGTATTATCTTCCCCAGGGGCTTCCTATGCCCTCCCCTTCGACCCTTCTCTCCCAGTGCCCTGGGGAATTCTCAAGTTTATGTGGTTCTGAAACAGGACCACTTTTCTTACCACTTCAGAAGTTCAACATTACCCAAGAGAAACTGAGATTGTCTATACCATGAAGCTATTGATTTAAGCTCCTGCACTGGCCTCTTTCTAAGACCTGGAAGAAGCCTTAGCAATGTGGTCATAAGATAGATCCTTATTACATTCCCTAAAGAGGGCTCACCACATTTTATGAGCTTCAGACTACATAGAATCTCACCCTTTTGTAACAGAGAATGGGCATAAAAGAATAAAACACCCATCCCTTACCCCAAGCTTCTGTAGGAAGAACATTGGACATGCCAGGAAGAAGAACACCTCTTAGTACAAGGGCCACCTCGCCCTTTCTGCCTACAGTTAATGCCTATAGTACCCCAACCAGGAAGAAGAGGAGTCACGCAAAGCTGAAAACAAAAAGCGTTCTTAGATAGACTGCTCCACTATTTTTACTCAGAACAGTTTTGACACCAAATGTGTGGGATTTTTTCCAGTTCTGACACCAAATATGTGGTATCTTTTCCAAAACCACTCCTCTAGGTCTCTAACACCAACTAAGTGTTGTACAGTTCAGTTCAGTTATCTCACTAACTACCCAGAGTTAACTCAGACCCCACAGGTTAAGGGCTCAGTCCTACAAGACTGCCCCACCTCAGACACCGCCCAAATGGTGTGCCTAAGCTACCCATACTTCTGCATGGGCGACTACAAATTCAGAGGTTCCCTCAACACCTCAGACTTGATAATTCCCTAGAACAACTCACAAAACCCAGGAAAACACTTGAGTTAAGTTACTGATTTATGGAGGAAAGGGCACAGAGCTTCCATGCCCCCGCCACCCTCTCAGCACATCAATGTGTTTATCGTCCCAGAAGCTGTTTGAACTCCACTGTTTAGAGCAGTGGTTCTCAACCTTCCTAATGCCACGACCCTTTAATACAGTTCCTCATGTTGTGGTGACCCCCAATTTCTTTGTTACAAATTGAACATAATTAAAGCATAGTGATTAATCACAAAAACAATATGTAATTATATATGTGTTTTCTGATGGTCTTAGGCGACCCCTGTGAAAGGGTCGTTCGACCCCAAAGGGGTCGTGACCCACAGGTTGAGAACCGCTGGGTTAGAGGCTTTAATGGAGGTTTCATTAAGTAGGCAGGGTGGATGAAATCATTGGCCATTGAAATTAACTCACTCGCTAGTCCCCCTTCCTTTCTTCTCCAGAGGTTGGAGCATGGAGCTGAGAGTTCCAAGCTTGTAATCAAGGCTTGATCTTGCTGGTGTCCAGCCCCCATCCCAAAAGTATCTAGGGACAGCCTAGAGAATCACCTCGTTAGAAGAAAAGATGCTTCTATCATCCTTGTCATATAGGAAATCCCAAGGGTTTTAGGAACTCTGTGAGAAGAATTTGGGTCAAAACTCAAACATCTTTCTGTGATACCCTAACAATATTTGCCAGGGGCATTCCAGCTTAGAGGAAACAAAAGGATTCATATTTTTAAAAATTCTTGCTTTTCATTGTTATGTGGAGTAGCATTTAGGAACAGAATAACGAATATAGGTGAGTTCTTGATAGTGGGAGGAGAAGACTCTGGAATTAAAGTCTGACTTTTGAGTAATTTTTGCAAAAAGAGAACTTGAGAACTGCTGTGATTAGTATAACAGTATGTGCACCCAGATATCCCCTGAGAAGCAGGAACCTGCGTTGGCCTCAGGGAGACTCTCTCACCCCTCTATAATAAAGCTTTCCCCAATGTTCTGTGAGGATCATTATATAGCAATCAAAAGCATTGATTTTTTAAAAATTCAACTTAAGTTCAAAATGTGGATCCTCCATTTATGTATTAGCCTTGTGATGTGGGACAACTTAATCTCTTAAAGCCTCAGCTTCCTCACTTGTAAAAGAAAACTTACAATACTACCCCCTAGAGCCATGGTCAGCAAACTGCGGCTCGCGAGCCACATGCGGCTCTTTGGCCCCTTCAGTGTGGCTCTTCCACAAAATACCACGAGCGGGCACGCACGTACAGTGCGATTGAAGCTTTGTGGCCCATGTGCAGAAGTCGGTATTTTGTGGAAGAGCCACACTTTGTGGAAGAGCCACACTGAAGGGGCCAAAGATCCGCATGTGGTTCGAGAGCCACAGTTTGCCGACCACTGCCCTAGAGAGGCTAGGAAGACTAGATGTGATAACGCATGGCACATAGCAAACACATAGGAATGTTTATTATGGCATTTTAAGGCTCTATTTCCAACAATAGAGCTATATATGTGGTCCCTGTAACTTGCTGAATGCATTTATGCTTAAGATTGCTTTATGTAAAAACTATGTATGAAATATACTCCATAGTGTGAAGGATTAATTCATGTTAACAATTTTTTTAATGTTCTCTAAAAGCCCAAAGTAAAACACTCTCCAGGTATTTATAAAGAGAGGGAACTGAGCACTGTGAAGTATTGGCTGTGACTATTCTTTCTGGTCCATGACTGAACACAATGTGTAGCTTGCCACACACAGCAGTGGTCCCAGGAGCTCAGTTCTGGGATTCTGTGAAAGTCCCTGGCTGGTTGAAGGTAATGCAAGTTCCTGTGATGCATGAACTCATTTAAAGCCCTCAATGGAGAGGGTGGAGATGTTTCCTAATTCTAGGAAAGCTATCAGATCTCAAATTTTTTTTTAAAAAAGCTGGTTATCTAATCAGATTGTACAAGACACCTGTCTAAAAACACAAAATTGTCAATAAGATTCTTTGAAACATGGATTTATATCCATTTATAAATGAAGAACTTTGTTCCAATCACTTGTTTGTTTGTTTTTTTCTCTGTTGATTAGGGATAGTATGATAGGCACCAAAACAAATCAAAAGTAAGATACCAGAACATGATACACACCTCAACTATATTTTATCAAGGAAGTATTTCAAAGTTTCACTAAAAAGTAGTCATCAGTAACACCTATAGATTGTACTAATGCCAATTTACTGGTTTTGATATTTGAGGTTATGCTAGAGTTCTGTGAGATGTTACTTTTAAGGAAGTTGGGTGAAGGTACATAAGACCTTTCTGTGCTGATTTTGCAAATTCCTGTTAGTCTAAAATTATTTCAGAATAAGAGGTTTTAAAATGTCTGCTTCTATTTATTTTATACATTTAGGTTTTTATTTATTTTTACTTTTTAAATAAAAATATATTTTTATTAAACAAATTGGTTATATTAGTTTCAGATGCATGATATATGATTTGACATTTTTATACCTTACAATGTCATCACCTCACTAATCCTAGTAATCATCTGTCATCATTAAACTTATGAAAATATTATTGACTATATTCTCATTTCCCTTTTCACCCATCCCCCAAACCTTCCCTTCTGGTCTCTGTTTCTATGAATCTGTTTTTGTTTTGTTTTTGTTTTTTAGATTCCACATATAAATGAAACCATCGAGTATTTGTCTTTCTTTGCCTGACTTATTTCACTTAGCATAATACCCTGTAGATCCATCCATTATGTATTTGGGTTTTTAATAATATTTCAACTGAAAAGATAATTCTAATCAAGTCAGAAAGCCACTTCTTCACAAAACAGCACTCAAAGACACCTAGTCTCTGTCAGTTTGCAGCACTGTACCCTGGTAACCCACACTACCGAGTCTCAGTGGGAGCACAGCCAGGCCATGCAGTCATTCAAAACAAGGCCCAAGGTAATTTGTAAACTGACCATTATGTTTAGGGCTGCTTGTTTTCCGATATGGTCTCAGTCCATCAGACTGCTATACTAAAAATTCCACAGACTAGGTAGCTTATAAACAGCAGAAATGTACCTGCCACCGTTCTGGAGGATCAGAGTCCAAGACAAGGGTGCCCACAAGGTCAGGTTCTGGTGAGGTGAGAGGTTGCAGACTGAGACTTCGCATTGCAACCTTATGATGTAGGGAGCAGAGAGGGGGAAGCAAGCTCTCTGGTGACTCATGTAAGGGCACTAATCCCACTCACAAGGACATCACCTTCATGACCTCATCAAATCCGAATTACCTCTGGAAGGTCCCACCTCTTACTAGCACATTGGGGGAGAGGGGTTCAATAGATGGATTTTGGAGAGACACCAACTTTCAGTTTATAACTGATATCATTTCTTCAGGAAAGCGCAGCTACTTACTAGTCTGGGATCTAGAGTTGTTTTGTTCTTGACACCAGTAGCCTGTTCTGTTCTCCATGACTACACTCTGGCTGAATGCAAAATTATCAGGTAATCAAAGGCTTTCCTTAATGCCCCTGTTCTTTCCTCTGATACCAGATAGTTGTTTGTGCTTGAGCATATTCTATAGCCGAAGAAGGAAGAAGCAAAGCACATCTGATAAGCAACCATATTCAAAGGCAAAGCTTCCGACCCCCAGTGGCCGGGCAGCGGAGCTTTCTCCCCCTGCAGTGGACTCAGAGCATGGCAGCAATCGCCGCGGTATCTGCTGTCAGTGAAGTTACTAGGATAGGTGTATTTTAAGTGCTGGGTGGGGATGAACTTCAGCGACTCTCATGCCTTTGACAATCACTGCAAATCAAGGCATCGTAACCTGACAGCAAGAATTAGCCTGTGGGATGTTAGTTCCACACCATGCTCTCGGCTCTGTGTTTTCTTAAGAAGCTCACAGAACATTTTCCACATGGCATCCCTCTGTGTGACTTCCTTTCCTGCTGTATCTAAAACTGGTTGATATAGCTCAAGCCTTTCAATTTGCAGTTGCTCCTTGCTTTATAATAAAGATTGTTGCTTTCTGCTTGGTTAGGCTCCTGATCTGGTGTTATTCCCACAGGCTTCTGGCATCCCTTTGTTAGAGCCCACATTTCTTAGATTATTCCTAGTTATTTCTGCTCCAAATTCACAGCCATGTGGGTGCTAAAGCCATTCATACGAGACAGGCTGCTTCTTTATTAGCAGTAGGGAACCACACTGGAAGGATAAGGTCGCTTTGCTCCCTATATCACCCACCCATGCTGCCTCTGAGGCTTCTAGAAATCACTGCTGCACCTTGTTCAGACAGGCCTGCCTTTGGGGGATTAGGACTATATCCTTGCACACACACACTTGGTTCAATGTTTCCCAGACAGATGTCTCCTAACATTCCAACAAGGTAAAAATAAAATCTTATTGGGATTTTGGTAGTGATTATAAATAATATGCTATCAGTGCCATAAGAGGTACCTCCCAAATTTTCTCACTTTCTGTCTTTCCTTGGCATTCATTTCCTGCATTTGCTGAGGTTGGCATAATAGATCATTTTGGTCAACAAGACACTCTCGGGCATCCTTTCAGTGGTACAACTTGTTCCTTAATACATGGTTCTTCCCCCAAACAACACTAATAGTGTGACAGGAAACCCTAGCACCCAGAAAGGAGGCAGGACTGTAGTCATCTGTGTCATTGACCTCACCTGTGAAACCTGCATTGTTGGAGGCTGATAAGGGGGAAAGAACCATACACACAGATCTACCCTAATGTTAGAGTTACTTTCCCACTGAATTCTTCACAGGTAGAATATTTTAATGGAGGTGAGATGACACACAGGGCTGTAATAAAAATAACATATTTCAGTAGAAGCTTCTTCAGCTTCATGATTTCCAATGAGGGCACAAGGCTGTGGTGACATTGCTCATACACAGTAGTGTCTTTCCAGACGTGGAAAGCCCTGTTCATGCTACACTAATGACTTTTATACTTGAGGCTTACATCTCTATCTAGAAGAAATTATACTAACATTTAGTCATACAGTTTAAGGGAATTTTTAAACATTGGGCTCCTGCAGTTCTTCAAACAAACTTGAAATCCGGGAGGCCATATCCACAGCTGAGGTGGAAAAGTAGATTCACTGTCCAAGTGTTTCTGAATACCCCTCTACATCTAGTGGTTCAGCATTCCAGAATTCCTTTTTCATCCAAGAGAAAACAGCTTTCCCACATCTAAATGGTGACCATGTTATTTCATTCTGTGTCTCCACTGTGCCCTCTGAGTTCTCAAAGAAATATATATGCAGTCCTTCACTTACTTTTACAAAACTGAAGAAAATGGACAGTCCAGTAGTCACTGTGTAATCCTCTCAGTGATGTTGGTGCTAAGGAACTCATTAAAATATAATACTTAGAAGCAGCAAGGTGGAATGGATGAATAATTCCACAGGAGGAAAGTACAAAATAGAATAGATGCTGAATTCTACAGAGAAATATACATTTGAACTCTAGGCCCACAAGGAAAAAATGTCTCAGTTCTATTACCTTCTCCACAAATACTCTTGCTTTCTTGTCCATTTCCTCTTTCTCCTTCATGCTCCCAGACATCAAAGAGACTATTTTATCAACACTTGGTAGTAAATCTCTACAAAAACTTAATAACCCTTTTCTTTTAAATAAATTTATTTCAAAAATGATTCTCCACTCCCCTAAGAGGTTAGTGGATCCAGTGGGGGTTGGCTTCTCTGGAGCCATTACTCCATTTTCCTTAAGAGAAGCACCTCAATCACTTCAAAGAAGCCTCGTGCAATGGCTCCTAACTTACTCCTCTTCTCATCCTTTCTAGTCCTTACTACAGTTAGGGATGGCCACGGGGTCCACTTCTATTCAGTGACATGTCTGCTAAGGTGGAGGTGGGGCAATGTTTGGGAAAGCTTTTGCCTATGCTTCCCTAACTAAAGGGAACAAAATTCCTGACATAACCTAATCCCTTTCCCCCTCTTTCTGCTTGAAAGCAGATGTAAAATTAGTACTGCCACAGTCATCTTGTGGTCATGATGTGAAAACATTAAGAACTGGCCAGATTAATCACAGAGATACCAGCTCTGGTATCATAAGCCACCAAAAAAATAAAAATGCAATCAGCTGCATCCCTTAAGACACTTTGCATGTAGAAATAGCATTCATTTTTTTTAGGAACAGTTTACTATTAGTAATTTTATGTTTAACTAAATTCTAGTTGGATAGTTCTTGGCTATTTCCTATGAAAGAATACAAAGCAAAATAAAGAGAGGTTCAGACACTAATTGTGTACTTTAATCTACAAATGTCTAGGAAACAAATAAAAAATCTATACAGTGGAAACATTCAGAAAAGAATCAATTTAGATATTTTTAGTGTGTTGGTCCAATCAACACTTCATATGTCCAACAACAGAGTAAGGAATTTGCTGTGTTCTGAATGCTTCTGTTCCCCCAAAATTGGTGCTGAAATCTCTGTATCACATATGATGGTATTTAGGAAGTGGGGATTTTTGAGGTCTGTTTATGTTATGCCTCTGAAGCCCTCATAAATGGGATTAATGCTCTTATAATGGAGATCCTACAGAGCCCTCTTGCCCCTCCACCATTTGAGGACACAGTGAGAAGGTGTCATTTATGAACTAGGAAGAGGGCCCCTACCAGAAGAATCATGCTGGCACCTTGATCTTGGACTTCTCAGCCTCCAGAGCTGTGAGGAATCCATTTCTGTTATTTATAAGCCATGCAGTCCATAGTATTTTCTTAAAGTAGCACAAATGAGCTAAGACAGAATTGATTATACTTTCTACATCAAAATCACTACAAATTACTTTTTTCATGTAAGTCGCTATGCTATTCAATTTATATGCATTTGTTTTATTTATTTTTTTCATTGCTTGCGTTTCTCATTTATTTTTTTTCTTTATTGATTAAGGTATTACATATGTGTTCTTATCCCCCAATTTCCCCTCCCCCACCTCCCTGCTCATGCCCTCACCCCCCTAGTGTCTGTGTCCATTGGTTATGCGTATATGCATGCATATAAGTCCTTCGGTTGATCTCTCCCCCTTCCCCCCACCCTCCCCTGCCTTCCCTCTGAGGTTTGACGGTTTGATCGATGCTTCTCTGTCTCTGGATCTGTTTTTGTTCATTATTTAATGTTAGAAGCCAAATGGCTCCTAAATGAATGATACAGCATGACTTCTGTTTAAAGAATTAAACAGTTAGGAGACCAGTCCAGATAATTCAATAATATATAACCATTAGAGAACACCAGCTTAAATAGGGATAAACACCATCAGAACCTGGCCAACTCAAGATCCTCTCAATAAAGTTGGAATTTAAATAAATGAAAGGAAATAAAGATTGGATTACCTGTTTAGAGTCTTCTACCTCATAAATGACTTGACTTAGAATGGGCTCTTTAGGACAATTATTGCCTAACTAAGCACTTAAATATTCTATTATTTTGGAATTAACCCATAAAGTTTCCTCAGTTTTCTAGTATTTTGTAAGAGAGATAATGGGCACTGTGCCCAGCTTGATATTCCAAAGATGTGGGATCTCCGGTGTTTTGATTAACTCAGTATAGAAGAAAAGGGGTTGCAACTGGGAAGTTTATTCCTGTTTCCTCTGTGTCTCTCCCACACTACAGGTTTCATCTTTCTCACTATAATCTCCTTGAATTATCATTTCTGTCCTTTCACAGTCATTTTCAAAAAATCATCAGTTAGAAGATGAATCTATATATGTAAAAGCCCAGGCACCGAACAGCGGAACAACCAGAATGACTGGTTGACCATTTGCTATGATGCGCACTGAACACCAGGGAGCAGACGCTCAATGCAGGAGCTGACCCCTGGTGGTCAGTGCGTCCCACAGTGGGAGCAACATTTAGCTGACCAGGATGAGCTGCACTCCCACAGTGGGTTGATTCCCGCAGCCACGCCCCCCACCAGTGCATGAATCTGTGCACTGGGCCTCTAGTGTGATAATAAAATGATCATTCACTGTCTGCCTCCCTGTCTCTTACCCTTTGCTCAAGAATTGGATGGGGACAGAGGATAAGAGCAAGGATAAGAACAGAAGGTAAACTACATTTCCCCTACCCCAGAGGCTGGGAAAGTCAGGAAAAATCTGTGTAAAACAGGAAATAAGTAAGAGGAAATGTTGGAAGGAAGAAGGAGGTGAGGAATTATGGTGTCTTCTACATTTGGGTGCGGGAGAGTTTTAGAGAATTTCGTGAAGATAAAGAATTGAAGAGAGGACAGGGGATGCTAAGAAATTTTTCTGTGAACTATTTGTTTGGAGAATCTTCTAGTTTTGGGGATTTCAAGAAAATATTTGGGTTATTTCTAATTTCATTTTGGAAGCTAAATTGTGTTTTCCTTAATGCAAAAACCTTTTTTTATGAAACTGGATTATATGAGCTTATTATAATACATCTATATTTTAAAATTAAATATATAGATAGATACATTAAATAGTAATTAATGGCCCAGGCCAACAAATAAGTATACATGTAAGGAAAATTTCTAAACTCACAAAGAAATGCAAAAAGTAACCATTAACAGAAATATCAGCAAGAACTAGAATCTTAGAATGTCACAGATGAAGGAATGATATAGGTCAACATGTGCATTGTACCGATAAAGAAGCTGAGGCCAAAACAGGTTAATAGACTTGTCCAAAGTTATTCCCAAGCTTTGCCCCCAGTTCTATGTCATGGTCCCCCTGATCTCCTGCTTGCAATAACCTCAGATTGGCCATCAATTTAGGACTCAGGCTTACATTTCATACACTTTAGACCAATGGGAGCCACGAGAAACCATGAGTGACATTTACTTCAAGAAGAACAGAAGTAGTAAATTACAGGGAAAACATAGTTGAATGTGGTTAATGACACCTGCCAACAACAAAGGCAACGTGCACTCATCTGTCATGACACCAGGAAATGAAACTAAAAGAAAGACAAAAGTGCTCTCTGGGTGCTGTCATCCAACCTGGTTCTCCAGGGAACAAAAATACTGGCTGTGCAAGTCTGCAAATGCAACAGTGGAGCAAGTGTGCAAAGTGGACCTCTGTGTCTGGCCCTTATGGACCCCCAAACTTGCACCCTATGTAAATATCTAGATGCCATAAAATACTGAGATAGACTAATCATAAAATATGGCATTTGCCTGATGAAACAGATATTGGCAAATGAGAAGGGAATCCCTAGCTTCTTTCAGTCAACATAGAGCACCAAGATCTACATGCTTTAACCATAAAATGCAAGGCAAATCCAGAAGAAGAACTGAAGATACAGAAGCATAAATACAGGGCAAATCCAGAAGAAGAACTGAAGATACACAAGCACTAAATCTATATTCCTATGATGCTAGGCAAGATGAATAACACAGAGCCCCTGCACTCATAATTATCATTTTATGAAACTATGAACATGAAAGAAAATATCTTTCTAGTACTGATGACATTATGGAGCCTAGGCCTACCTTTCATAGGATGAGGGAAGGGATTTCTCAATTTGTAATACGTGCAAGAGATTTCTATTGGAGTTCAGAAGCACTCCTTCATAGGGTTTTTCAACCCAAGACTTTTGATCTGCATATAGGTTTCTGCAGAGTTCCAGGTTTATTATTTTCCCATGTATTCAATATTTATTGATCACCTCCTATTTGTTGGGTACTATGTTAGATGCTGAAAAATTTCAGTTATGCTAGTAGTTTAAATGATATCCTGTGTAGACAACTGCATTTTGATTAGTAAATTTAGACTTCTTTTCTCTGCAATAAGGTGAATCAGACAACCTGAAAGCCTTCCAAGAACAAAGCACCTAAAAATACAATGTAACAGCCATTAAAAATCTTAGCTGAGCTCACAAAAGCAAAAAGAAAACTGGACTAGAAACTAGAGCATGCAACCAATGAGTAATGCTGGGATTACCCTATCAAGGTTTGCGTCCAGGATATGACAAAGACTACTAGTGAACATCAATAGTCACTTGTTCTTCTATATTTCCCATCCTCCCTTGTAGTCAGGTTGACTGCATGACTGAGTTCTGAACAATAGACTGTGGGTGGGAGTGATTGCCCCTAAATATATACTATTCAGTCTCTTATAAGCTCTCTCTCACCAACAATGTTTATGGGAGAAAAGGAAACTGGGGAAACTATGCGATGGAAAATATCTGAATCCCCAAATCACTGCCTATTGAAGAGCTCCCAAGAGAGGTGCTCAATAGATTTCGGATTACACATGAACAATAAACTTGTACTTTGTTAACCTCTAAGATGTTGAGATCATTTGTTACAGAAGGTGGCATTAATTACTGATATAAAGTTTACCTAAACTTGCGATTTGATTTTCCTAAAAAATAGGAGTTGAGACCATGAGCTTTTGTGAGAAAGTGATGTAAAGCTAGGACCCACCAATAATGTTCACATCAGCTAGAAAAGGTGAAGACTAGAAACAGTCCAGCATAAGGGGACAATAAAGAGGCTTATTTTTCTCTACTTGGCTCTGTCTGGAGGAAAAAGAACGACAACATCCAAGACTTTCTCAAGAATTTAATATCCTGGATCTGAACTTCACATGAGTTTGGAGTTCAAACGTGTACTAACCAAATGAAACAGGAATATCCGATTTAAAATTAATGTAAAATAAATTTAAAACGTGTCACAGGCACATGAAAATATAAATACTTTCTAGAAAGACAAAACTTTGTCCCTCTCCCTTTCACAGATGACCCAAGCACAACATAAAAGCATCCTGTTTGCTCACCTATATTTTTTAATTTATTGGGGGGACATTGGATGATAACATTATATAAGTTTCAGGTGTATAATTCTATAATCCATCATCTGTATATTGTATTGTGTGTTTACCACCCCAATTCTAGTCTCCTTCCATCACCATTTATCTCCCCTCTACCCTCTTCTACCTCCTTCCATCCCCTTTCCCCCTGATAATCACCATACTGTCTGTTTCTTGAGGAAGTCAATCTGAGGTCATATGGAACCATGAGAACAAACAAAAAACAGTCAGTTTAAGAAAAAATTAAGTAGAATTTTATAAAAGAAAAATGTGTCCATGGAAAAAAATTCAAAGGAAATAATTATTAGCAGATTTTGTACAACTGAAAAGAAAATTTGGGAAAATTAATGGCAATTAGGAAAACATATGAAAGCATTACCAAGACCATGTGTGTTGGATACCTTCCGTTTGCCCCTCTAGATCCACCTTATACCCTTCTCCACCCTGTTCCTTGCCTTGAGATGCTGACCTGTATAATAGGGAAGCCAACCATCCCAGTAATTGCCCAAGATAATCAATCCCCTTTGCAAGCCTATGCCTGGGATTCACCAGAGTCTTGTCAGATTCATAAACCTATTGATATGTTCTTCTCACTCTACCACCCGGGGGTTAGGATTCATTTTTTCTTATTGACAAACATGACATTTTGTGACTATGATGTTTATTTAT
>NW_005871071.1:10399753-10407857 GCF_000147115.1 Myotis lucifugus
ATCTTGAATATTTTGGAATTTTAGTCTAGCTCTATTACAATGAAACCATTCTAGTTGTATTAGTCTGCTTATTTACAGGAATGTTGCAATTTTTTAATATGATGACATTATACTTATTTGACAACTTCGAGTATCTGAAATATTTTAAGAACAAATAAATTAGCAAAAGTGGTACCAAATGAACGATACAAAGCATGTTTCATAAGATAAGAAGTCAGCCCTGACCCGTTTGGCTCAGTGGATAGAGCGTTGGCCTGTGGACTGAGGGGTCCCAGGTTCTATTCCAGTCAGGGGCATGTACCTTGGTTGCGGGCACATCCCCGGTGGGGTGTGTGCAGGAGGCAGCTGATCGATGTTTCTCTCTCATCGATGTTTCTAGCTCTCTGTCCCTCTCCCTTCTTCTCTGTAGAATATCAATAGAATATATTAAAAAAAAAAACGATAAGAAGTCAGTTCCTTGCCCAGAATTTATTGACACTTACCCTAAACTTTTAGTAAGTATGTATAGTGCTTTTTGATTTCCCAACTCACCAAAGGTTAAAAACCTCAAATTAGAAAATGGAGGAAAGAGGTATTACAGGTGGGTTGAGAATCACATAAAAATACAAGTTATTGCTGAATGAGAAGATAAAAAAATACCAAGATGAATACAAGTATTTAGCAAATGGTAGCATGCTAGTTTTATATTATGGAGGAACATGTATTCATTTATCCCTTTATTGAAAAGTGTTACGTATCCCATAAACTCTATACCTAAATGCACACTGTAATAGTAGCTGAGGTTCATAATAACTATGAACCATTAAACAAAGAAGTTAAAAGTGAATTACAGAATATCAGAGCTAGAAAATAACTGATAAATGCATCATTGAGTTAAAGCTCTCATTTAAAACACTTTGTCTCAGAGAAGTTAAGTAACTGCCCAAAGCTGCACAGCCTCACCCGTGGAGGCTGTCAGAGCTAAGAAAATAACTCAGTTGGCCAGAGTGCTCACTGCACTGTGTTCCTTTTCCAGCTGCATTTCACATTGAGGCTGCTATTTAGCAAGGGCATTACACAATGGTCAGTCTTCATGAAGATTACCTTTAAAATAAAAAGTTATTTCTTTTGTATATGGGAACTTTAGAAGCAGAAAGTTCCTATTCTCTTTAAAAATCACTTCTGTGGAATACCTCAGACCCTTAGGAAATGAGGTAAGTGTGCTGTCGCTGTCTGCTAAATTTTGAACGAACATGGACAAATAGGTCATCCGTTTCTTGCTCCTTTTAACTTATCTTGATGGGCCTCTGTTATGGAAGGAAATGAGATGGATAATTTGTAACTGAGCAATGCACACTTTGGTCCTTTGAAATAGATGGAGGTGACTTAATTTTCTCACAGCAGTGAGGGGCTGCCAATTAGAAATGAAGAAAAGGTCAAGGTGAGAAAACAGAAATGATTAAAATAAAGGGAAAATTAACCTGAGTGCCGGAGACTCATTACTGAAATCAAGCAGGATAGGAATCACATCGATATGAAATAGAAGGAAATACAAGAGAGGAGACAGACACCAAGAAGTACAGAATAAATTAGGAAAGCTAGATTATTTTCTGAATATCTGAGACTATTGTAAAGGCATGAGTAATTTTTTTTAAAAAGGGAACAATGGAAAAAAGGAAGAGATGGAGGGAGGGAGGGAAAGAGGGAGGCAGGAAGGAAGGAAGGAAGGAAGGAAGGAAGGAAGGAAGGAAGGAAGGAAGGAAGGAAGGAAGGAAGTTAGTCTTCCCTTTGAGGGTACATTTTTTACACCCTCTTCTGAGTATTCTCCCCAAGGAAAGCCCTGTTGTACTGTGCTTCTCTCCAAGCCCCACCTCCTTGCCCTGCTGCAACATAGAGATTTGAGGTGTGAGTGAAAGGACCCCTGGCCAGAAATGTCACCAGAGGTAGGAGCACCTGCCCAAGTGCTCTGGCTCTGATCAGCACTCCTGCTTTTTTCCACTGTAGTTTAGTAGTTTAGTAGTGTGTAGTTTAGTAGAGTCACTTACAACTCAAGCAGCAGCCAGGGATAGGGGCAGGAGGGGGCGGGGGAGAGGGAGAGGGAAATAAAGAGAGAGAGAGAGAGAGAGAGAGAGAGAGAGAGAGAGAGAGAGAGAGGAGGGGTAGGGAGATGAAGAGAGAATACATGAGTAGAAATTTGGATCCTACACCACTTCAAGCCCTAGGTATAATGTTCAAATACATGAGGTAGACTTGATTAAAATCAATCAGCTACTCAAAAATAGTCTAATTGTTCAAACAGATAATCAATGTTTTCTTTTGCAGTTTTAATTTCTCAATCTTGATCCACAGGTTTAATTCATCCTAAATTACCTCCTAGTTCTCTGTTTTAATTTATCTTTGTTGAAAGTATTACAGATGTCCTCTTTTTCCCCCCATTGACTTCATCCACCTCACTTCCACCCCCTCCCCAGGACTTTACAACATTATTGTGTGTCCATGAGTTATGCATATAAATTCCTTGGTTAATCTGTTCTTCCCCCCACCCCCCGGCCCACTAAAATTTGTCAATCTGCTGCATGCTTCAATGTCTTGATCTATTTTGTTCTTCAGTTTATTTTATTCATTAGATTCCACATATAAGTGAGATTGTGTGATATTTGTCTTTCTCTGACTGATTTATTTCATTTAGCATAATACTCTCCAGGTCCCTCCATGCTGTGTCAAAGGGTAAGAGATCCTTCTTTTTTACAGCTGCAAAGTATATCTCCTATATTTTTAAAAAGGACTAATAACTTTGCTTCCATTCTTTTAAAGCCATGCTTCCAGAAAAAAACTCTCTGAGATATACTCTTTCTTAATGGTCTACATCCATGTTCTGACTCTTTTATTTCTCAAGCATTAACACCTGCTTTCGCTTCTGATTGTATAGTTTCTTCTTAGACCTTACTCCACTAGCCCCTTCAACAGAATGATAATATGGGCATGCCCTTTTACTTGAAGCCCTTTCTTAATTTCTATTAATTGTCCTTTCTTCTCATTCAACTCCTGTCTCTTTGGTTATTCTTTCTCAGTCACTTCTAGGACTCCTCTTGCTTACCACCTATCAGTGTCAAAGCTATCAAGAGTCTGGTCCTTTGCTTTCTTCTACTATCACCTCATTCTCTCAACGCTGAACAAATTCTTCAGGGTAACTTCATCCACATGTTGATAGGAAGATGATTCAAACATTGCAAGCTTCACTCAGTGCAGAGGAAAAAGAGAACCATCTTTTCCTGTGATTCTTTTTAATAAGTGGATAAATGTTTCCCTAAAAGATAGCTAACAAATTTCCTGTCCCACTTAATTGGCCAAAAATGGGTCACATGTCAACAAATATTTTTTGGACCGATGACAGACAAGAAAGGTAGAATTTCTGTGGTGGCTAATATGAATCTTGAGAAGGGATATTTGTCAGGGTCCTAGCAGGAGGGTTTAATAAAGAACATTTTGCTGGCGTGTGACTAAAGTGTAGGGAAACCACATGGATAGTGCAGTTCCTGGGTCTGGATTATAAGGTGCCATTAACAGGGCAGAGAAGTTGACTGATGTGAAGGGGAAAAGGGAGAAAGCTGTGTGAGGAGTACATCTCAGTAGATGTGTGATCTTTGGCACAAATGTTTTTATGCAATTTGTTGATCTTTTGCATTTTGATTTTTAATGTGATGTATCCAGCATATAAATGTACTCTAGTTTTAATAGTTTGTTTATGGATTTTCTTGTGAGTGTGAGTGTGTGTGTGTGTGTGTGTGTGTGCGTGTGTGTGTGTTTGTTTGTGCATGCATGCTTGTATATGCTTCTATACCTTATTACATCACCTATAAATAATCACACGTTGTCTCATCCTTCCAATCTATACACATCTTATTGCTTTTTCTAAAATTATTGAATTGACAAGAATCTCTGTGCTATATTGCAAAGTGGCATGATAGCAGATACCCATGGCTTATTCCAACTTTAAAGAAAATACATCTAAATTGTCTCCATTCTGTTTGCTATTTTCTGCCAGTTTTATTAGATAACCTCATCATCTCCTTTGTATTCCCAGTGGCTCTTCTTAGTTTAATTCCTAATTATCTCTCCCCAGGAATATTGCAATAGCCTCCTAACTAATTTATCTGTCTCCAGCCTCATCCCCCACCAATTCATCTTCTACATTGTGATCAAGGTAACATTTATAAAATGCAAATCTGATCATGACTCCACATGCTTAAAATTCTTCTCCAACCCTGCAAAATGTGTAGAACACACAAGTCCAGGTTCCGGGTGAAAAAAATAAATGTCAACTCCCCTATATGAATCAGAACTTCATCTTACATAACTTGTTGTTACTTAGAAGAGTATGTGTTTTCAGCAAAATGAGAATACATTAATGTTTACCAGAAAAGTTCTGTGCCCTCTGAAGTCTAAATTGCCACTGCCCTTCACAAATAGCCTTCTAGGGGTCGGGGCTTTGCATAAGATTTATCTCCTCTATTTTTCCCAAGAATCCCTCTGCCCCCTCATCACAAATTATACCCCCATCACCTGTATCACAAAACCCTGTATCACAAAATCTTTACTCCACTGCTGACAAAACTCAGTTCTCAAATGGATCTTTGGTTGTACTCTTACATAAAATAATTTTTTTTCTTTCCCAGTTTTACTGTGATATAGTTGGCATACATCACTGTATACGTTTAAGGTGTGTGTACAGCATAATGGTTTGACTTATACACATTGTGAAATGATTACCACAATAACTTTAGTTAACATGCATCATCTCATATGGACACAATAAAAAGTAAAAGACAAAAATAAAATTTATTCTCCTTGTGGTGAGAATTTTTAGGATTTACTCTCTTAATAGGGTTCATATAACAATGCTAACTATAGTCACCATGCTGCACATTTCATCCCTAGTACTTAAATAAGCACTTATAAGTTCTTAAAACTGGAAGTTTCTACATTTTGACCTGATAGGCTGTTATTTTGATACGCAAGGGAATTTTAATATGACAGCAGCCCAGCCATGAGCTAATGAATATTCCCTCCTTTCTTTCTTGGTTAGCAGCATAATTTTAGATTAAATTCTATATTTTTGGTCTTATTTTGCACAATACCCCTTTTCTAGCTTAAACTATTTTCACAATCCCTTTTTGTATGTCAAACTTCTATAATATCATCATATGGACATTTCCGTAACAAGGTATGCTAGGTTAGACTTTATTTTTGTATGTATGTTTCCCATGCCTGAATTCTTCTTCCCTTTGAAAGTTTATTCTCTTTTAAACCTCAGTTCCTACATCATTTCTTCCAAAATTTTCCAACCCCGGAGAGTATAGTTTCCATATAATTTCTCTATATTTATAGTTTGTATAATTTCTCTATATTTATACATTTTACTTTACTTTTTACTATATTATCACTTTTTCTTTGAGACTGGCACACACAACTGGGCTCAGAGGTGACTTGCAATAGTTTTTGATGTATAAATGAATGAGGGCATGAATATCTCAATGAGTAGTTTTGAGGCCCAGACCTGGCACAGTTTTTGGCACATGATCAGTATTCTGTACATGTTTCCTTCCCGTTGGTCCCCTGGTCAATAACATCAAGCCCTTTAATCCAAAGCCATCCCAAGAAGACCACCAAGGGGACTTTCAGAGACAAAACAGCCTCAGTTACTCAGAGTCATACCAAACAGAAATGAAAACTGCGATCCAGTTCTTCATCGGTCTGTGCATTACTGCACCTTTATTCTTCTGAGGAACGAGAATCAGGCAGCCTGGTTCACATCTGATGCTTTCACCACTGCCAAGGAGTTCCCACTTCAGAATCATCCGATTAGATAAGGTAAAAGCTCAGAGCAGAAAATGCTGCCTGGCCTTAATGTGGGACTGAGAGTATCCTGAGCAGCAATATTGGGGAGAGGTGGGCAGAGAGGGATGGGCTGGGGAATCTATCAAGAGCTAAGAGATAAAGTTTCTGACTCTGCATTAACTTTGAAACAGGAGAAGCAATAGCCAAGTGTTTTATTAGATGAAGTCTGCTAAAGTACCTCATTTAATTATCACAACCGGCCTGCAAAATCAATATTATTCCCATTTTTATTCCCATTTTATAAATGAAGATCCTAGGGCTGAGTAAAATTAACTCATTTAGTGAAGGTTATGTAATAACTTTCTAGGCCAAGTTAAAAAATTAGGTCTAGTCCAAGGAATTCATTGTTTTATAGTTGTTATATTTTAAACCCTGATTTACCACACACTTTTGCCTGCAAGCAGAAGTGGCTTTAGTTCACACCATACCAACAGCCACTCCACTCCCCAACGTGCCTTAGCTGACAGCATGTTACAGTGCAATACACCAAGCTATTTGTATAAAATTGGGAACCCCGCAAGCATGTAATACCAGATGTCATACAAACTGACCACCCACATCGCACATACCAAGAAGTAAGAACAAGAGCAATTAGACTGTGGTGATTGATGTCAGACTAAAGAAAAGAGGCGAGGTGGTGTGATACTTTTAAAAAAGAGTAGCTTTAGTTAAAAACAACCTGAATCATACTTTAAGCTAAACTGTAATTTCTGTAATTTGGTGAATAAAAAGGAAATTAAACTCTTATTCACATCCAGTTCAAAAAGGTTTTGATTGTCATATTATATTTTTCTGTTGCATAGAAATACAAAATTGGGAATTCATTCCAGATTTGCAATGGTAATTCAAGGCTGTGAAAGAGATGTCGGACATGTTTTGCTTGGTCCCAGTGGCAGAACTAAGACCAATGAATGGAAATTTCAGGGCCTAAGAAAACACTCTGCATTAGATAGAGTTGTCCAAAGATGGAATGAGTGGCTTCCAGGGGAGCAATGGGCTCAGAGATACTTAAAAATACTAGTATGTGGGGCAGCACTTAAATGGGGTGTTTCAAGAAGATCAAAGACTCCCATGAATTGGGTTAAATGATCTTCGGGGGCTTTTCCTACCTATACTTCTTTGGTTCCAGAACAGGTGAAAGGTGAATTTCTACTGTCTCTGGCATTGATTAGGCATCTAACTTTTATTTGGAAATGATGTACTATTATATCAGTAATTTATCAAAGTACTTTGTTTCTGTCTACAGTCTTAATCTTGCCCCTCATTAATATTAAATCTTAGTATATGGCCTTTACTAACTAGCTTCACTTAATTAATTCTGTATTATGAGTGCATCCCTTATATGGCTATATTTCCCAATTACCCCCAACCCAGCTAGCAACTGTTTCTGTTTTTCTAGATTTATGAATAATGCTGCTCTCCACCCAGTTACTCAAGCAAGAATTATCTGCTTAATTCTCATACCTGGTTAGCAAGATCTTTCTATTCTGCCTCTTTTTTTATTCTTTATTGATTAAGGTATTATATATGTCTCCTTTTCCCCCCATTGACCTCTACCCCCCACCTCCATCCCCCAGCACATGCCCTCACCCCCTAGTGTATGTGTCCATTGGTTAGGCTTATACACATGCATACAAGCCCTTTGGTTGATCTCTACCCCCTCCCCCACCCTCCCCCACTTCCCTTTGAGGTTTGATGGTCTGTCCAATGATTCTCTGTCTCTGGACCTATTTTTATTTATCAGTTTATGTTGTTCATTGTATTCCACAAATGAGTGAGATCAGTGATATTCATCTTTCTCCGACTGGCTTATTTCGCTTAGCATAATACTCTCCAGGTCCATCCATGCTGTTGCAAATGGTAGGAATTCCTTCTTTTTTACAGCAGCGTAGTATTCCATTGTGTAGATGTATCACAGTTTTTTAATCCACTCATTTGCTGATGGGCATTTATCTATTCTGCCTCTTTTTCTTGTATCTTCAACTTTTCACATCTGAATAATCACATAATAACCTCCATTTGCTTGGTTTATCCTGGTTTATTGCAAAAGCTAGGAGGTCTTCTTGCCCTGGGCTATCCTTTCCCTGGCCAATACATTCTCAACACAGCACTTCCCGCAGCTGGAGTCAGAATAGTGCAGTGGAAAGAATACGGGGATCAAAGGGAAAGTGAGAAATTTCCCACCACAATTCTGACATGTGCCAAAGAAACAGAATAATAAATTCAG
>NW_005871071.1:10408084-10444868 GCF_000147115.1 Myotis lucifugus
CTCACTACTCATTCTTGTTTCTAGAAATGTTTTGTTGCGTAGGACACAGCTCTGAGAAGGAGCCCCAAAAGAGTGACTTTTGGCATTGAGTTTGGCAGCAGGCACAACCTAGATCCTCTTGGTTAGATATTTCCTGTGCTACTGCCAAACTATCCTACTTGGCTGTAAAATACTGTTAGGAAACTATCAGAAAGCTTGGGGTTACCTACTTTCCCTAAATGATATTATACTAAAAACCAAGAATGCCCATTGTCTCATGTGCATTCTGTGACCTCTGGTACCAAAAATGGCAGCTAGGAGTTTAAAGATGTCAGGCAGATTATTCACTTTCTGAATTTCCAGGGATACTACTAAGATACTTTTTGAATTTTTTCATCCTTAAAACAGTGGTCAAAAAAAGCTTCATGGGTAGGTTGATACTACCACTAGTCAAATGACTAAACAAGTTATTTTCTGTACCCCATTTTTACTCATTCAAATATCAACAACTGAGCTCTATCTTCTTCTCTCACTCAAAAAGAAACAGAGACTGTGAAATCACACTATGAAACAACTTCTTAGAGAAGCACTTTGTGACCATAAGGTAAAGTCAGCAAGTAGAATCCTATCTAATAATAGACAAACATGGTAATTAACCGTACTCTGACATGCTTCCCATTGGCTAATCACGGCGATATGCAAATTAACTGCCAACCAAGATGGCGGCCGGCAGCCAGGCAGCTGAAGCAAACAGGAGGCTTGCTTGCTCCAGTGATGGAGGAAGCTAAGGTTCCCTGCCTGCCTTGCCAGCCTCTAAGCTGCACTCTAAGAAACAATGTTGCAATTATAGAAGCTAAACAAACCCAGATACCTGCTTTCAGCCGTCAGAGCTGGAGCAAGCAGGACCGAAACCATGTTGCAATTATAGAAACCAAACAAACCCTAGATTCCTGCTTTCAGCAGCTGAGGCCTCAAGCTGGAGCTGGCCTCAGAACTAAAGCCGGCTCTCAGCTCCAGTGAGAAAAAAAAAGAGAGATTGGGAGCTTCAGTCGCCCGCCAGCCTGAAAATAGCCCTCAGCCCCTCACCCAGACTGGCCAGGCACCCCAGTGGAGACCCCCACCCTGAAGGGGGGTGTGACCAGCTGCAACCAGCCATCATCCCCTCACCGAGGCTGGCCAGGCACCAAAGCGGGACCCCCACCCTGATCCAGGACACCCTTCAGGGCAAACCAGCCGGCCCCCACCCGTGCACCAGGCTTCTATCCTATATAGTAAAAGGGTAATATGCAAACTGACCCTAACAGCAGAACGACTGGAAATGACTGGTCACTATGACACACACTGACCACCAGGGGACAGATGCTCAATGCAGGAGCTGCCCTCTGGTGGTCAGGGCGCTCCCACAGGGGGAGCTCCGCTCAGCCACAAGCCAGGCTGATGGCTGCCAGTACAGTGGTGGTGGTGGGAGCCTCTCCTGCCTCCTCAGCAGCGCTAAGGATGTTTGACTGCAGCTTAGGTCTGCTCCCTGCTGGCAAGTGGGCATCCCCCAAGGGCTGCCGGGCTGCCAGAGGGATGTCTGATTGCCATCTTAGGCCCAATGCCCTGGGGAGCAGGCCTAAGCCAGCAAGTGGTCACCCCCGAGGAGTCCCAGACTGCAAGAGGGCACAGGCTGGGCTGAGGGACCCCCTACCCCCGAGTGCACAAATTTTTGTGCACTGGGCCTCTAGTATCATATAAGAAGTTGGCCTTTACTGAAACTGATTTGATAAATATGTATTAAAAGCCACAGAACCCATTAGCAATTTCAGTAGGAGGACATTTTACTATGGCAAGCCATAGGACTGGGTCGAAGTAAATCTTAGTGTTTCCTGCGCTTTTAAGTGCCACTGCCAAAGTATAAGCCTGGTTGCCACTCTACATGTTCATGTTTAATGGTTTTTGACCACAACAGTTTCTGTGATCATACTTGTCATTTTTCAGAAACAAAATGACAAGTACATATTAGGAAGTAAATTAGTACATATTAGGAAGAAAATTAAACTTTCCATGAAAGATAGATTCTGAGTATGTAAAAACACATTCTCAATACATTTTTTTAATTTGCAAAATCTGTCCTTTCAAAATGTTTGACTTTATGAGTTTTGTCAAATGTATACAGCTATAGTATTGCTACTACAATCACCGCATGAAGTATTTTTTTTCATCACATGGCCATTGGCAGTCAATTTCTTTCTCCCACCCAATGAACCTTGGCAACCATTAATTTGCTTTTCATCACATTATTTTTCTTTTATGGAATTTATTATGAATGGAACTTTAGAATGTGTAATATTTTGTTTCTGGCTCCCTTAACACAATGCTATTGAGTTTCAGCCTTGAAGTGCGTATCAGTAGTTTCTTCCTTTTTATTGCTGAAATGCATTCCACTGTGTAGATATTCCAAAATTTGTTTATTCATCCTCCAGTTGATAAATATTTGGGTTGTTCCTAGTTTTTATTATGAATAAAATTACTATAAACATTCCTTTACAAGTCCTTATGTGGGCATATGTTTTCATTTTTCTTATTTCAATATCTAGGAGTGAAATCAACAGGAAGTTTGAAAAGTAAATGTTTAACTTTGCATTCCCACCAGTTGTTCCACATCCTTGTCAGGACTTAGTATTGTCGACCTTTTCCATTTTAGCTATTTTAATGGGTGTGCAGTGACATTTCATTGTGGTTTTAATTTGCATTTTCCTCATGGCCAATGACGTTAAGTATCCTTTCATATGCTTATTGGCCATTTGTATATTTAAGTGAAGTGTCCAAAAATGTTTGCCACTATTTAATTGGGCTGTTTGTCTTCTTATTATCGATTTATTTTAAGTGAATGTTTAGTTTTTAAAAATATTTTATTTGTACACATGAGCAATTAGATTTATTGTTTTAGATTTAAAAATATAAGGATTTCAGTCTTTTTTTTATTGCTTAAAGTATTACAAAGAGTATTACATATCTCTCTTTTTTTTCCCCCTTGACATTCCCCCAGTCTCCCCTACCCTCCAGTGTCTTGTGACTATTGGTTATGCTTATATGCATGCATACAGTCCTTCGGTTGATCTCTTACTTCCCCCTCCCACCCCTCAACCCTCCCTGGCCTTCCTGCTGTAGTTTGACAGTCTGTTCGATGATGCTCTGCCTCTGTATCTATTTTTGTTCATCCGTTTATAATGGTCTTTATTATCCATAAATGAGTGAGATCATGTGGTATTTTTCTTTCATTGATTGGCTTATTTCACTTAGCATAATGCTCTCCAGTTCCATACATGCTGTTGCAAATGGTAAGAATTCCTTCTTTTTTACAGCAGCATAGTATTCCATCGTGTAGATGTACCACAGTTTTCTAATCCATTCATCTACTGATGGGCACTTAGGCTGTTTCCAGATCTTAGCTATGGTGAATTGTGCTGCTATGAACATAGGGGTGCACATATCCTTTCTGATTGGTGTTTCTGGTTTCTTGGGATATATTCCTAGAAGTGGGATCACAGGGTCAAATGGGAGTTCCATTTCCAGCTTTTTGAGGAAACTCCATACTGTCTTCCATAGTGGCTGCACCAGTCTGCATTCCCACCAGCAGTGCACGAGTGTTCCTTTTTCTCCACATCCTCTCCAGCACTTTTTGTTTGTTGATTTGTTGATGATAGCCATTCTGACAGGTGTGAGATGATACCTCATTGTTGTTTTGATTTTTGATTTGCATCTCTCGGTGACTTTGAGCATGTTTTCATGTCTCTTGGCTTTCTGAATGTCCTCTTTTGAAAAGTGTCTATTTAGGTCCTTTGCCCATTTTTTTAATTGGATTGTTTATCTTCCTTTTGTTAAGTTGTATGAGTTCCCTGTAAATGTTGGAGATTAAACCTTTATCAGTGATGACATTGGCAAATATGTTCTCCCATGCAGTGGGCTTTCTTGTTGTTTTGTTGATGGTTTCTTTTGCTGTACAGATTGATGTAGTCCCATTTGTTTATTTTCTCCAATGCCCTAGGAGCAGTATCCGTGAAGAAATTGCTTAGGCATATGTCTGAGATTTTGTTGCCTTTGGATTCCTCCAGTATTTTTATGGTTTCCCGTCTTACATTTAAGTCCTTTATCCATTTTTGAGTTTATTTTTGTGTATGGTATAAGTTGGTGTTCTAGTTTCATTTTTTTGCATGTATCTGTCCAATTTTCCCAACACCATTTATTGAAGAGACTGTTTTGACTCCATTGTATGTTCTTGCCTCCTTTGTCAAATATTAATTGAGCATATTGGTCTTAAATTATTACTGGATAACCCCATTTTCCAATCATTACAATATTATTGTTTGTATTGAATATCAAATTATTTTTTACTTTTTATTATAAGAAATTTAAAACTTAAAAAAGTAAAAAAAATAGTATACTGAAACCCGTGGGCCTATTATCTAGCTTCTACAATTACAAACATTTTGCCAATCTTATTTCTCTATACTTTCATCCATTTTCTATCTACTACTTGACTCATAGTAGTAATAATAGTAGTATTCTCATTTTGTTTTTATTGAGGTAAATTTCATATACCAAAATACAGAATTATTAGCTGTATACTTCTATAAATGTATACAACTGAGTAATCTACAATCCACACTCCTATCATAATATGGGGCATTCTTGTCTCCCCAGAAAGTTTGTTGTGTCCTATTCCAGTTATACTCCCTTCATCCCAACCCAGGAGAACAATATTCTGATTTTCTCCTCACTTTAGAAGCTTGCCTGTTTTAAAACTCAGCATAAACAGAATCATTCAGCAAGTACTGTTTGTGTCTGTCTTCTTTCACTCTTCACGTTATTTGTGAGAGTCGTTTGTGTTGTTTAGCGAACCAACAATTCGTTCATTCTTGTTGTTAAGTAGTATTCTATTTTATAGCTATACAATTGCTTGTTTATCCATTTTTCTGCAGATGTACATTTGGACTGTTTCCAGGTTTTGGCTATTGTGATTAAAGCTGTTATGAATATTTTAGTCCAAGTCTTTGTGTAGACTGCGTTTTCATTTTTCTTAAATAAATACAGAGGAGTGGGGATGCTGGATCAAAGTGTAGGCAATTTAAAAGAAACTGCCAAGCCATGACCGGTTTGACTCAGTGGATAGGGCGTCCGCCTGCGGACTGAAGGGTCCCGGGTTCGATTCCGGTCAAGGGCATGTACCTTGGTTGCGGGCACATCCCCAGTGGGGGGTGTGCGGGAGGCAGCTGATCGATGTTTCTGCCTCTCTGTCCCTCTCCCTTCCTCTCTGTAAAGAATCAATAAAATATATTTTTAAAAAGAGAAAGAAACTGACAAATCTTCTTTCGAAATGGTTACACCATTTTACAATCCTACCAGCAATGTCTGAGAGTTCCTGTTGCTCCAGGTTCATACACTTTCAATGTTGTTAGTTTTTATATTTTATCCATCTTATTTGATTTTTACAATAAATTGTTTTAATTTACATTTCCCTGACAATTATTTATGCTGAGTACATTTTCATGTCCCTATTGACCACTTGTGTAACTTAATTTGTGATGTATCTGTTTACATCCTTTGCCCATATTTTTATCGGGTTAACTTTTGTTTTATTATTGAATCATGGGAATTCTAAATATATTATGGATACAGATATATCCTTTGTCAAATATGATTTGTGAATATAAATTTTTGAATACTTTTATACTATGACTTGCCCATTCATGTTCTTAATGTTTTAAATAATGATTATTATATATAGTCTTCTAAAATATTTGTAGATTTAGTTTTATATTTATGTCTATGATCCATTCAAAATATTTTTGTGTATAACATGAGAAGGGGGTGGGCTGAATATTTTTGTTCCCATATGGATATTCAGTTACCCAGTGTCACTTGTTGAGAAGATTATTCTTTCCTCATTGAATTGATTTGGCACTTTTGTTGAAACCCAATTTTCTTTATTAACATAGGTTTACTTCAGTGGTTCCCAAACTTATTTGGCCTACCGCCCCCTTTCCAGAAAAAATATTACTCAGCCCCTGGAAATTAATTTTTTTTAAATTTTAATAGCAGTTACTCATTGCCCCCAAATGCACCTGTGGCCATCACCACCCCCTGGATCGCTGCAGCGCCCACCGGGGGGCGGTAGCGCCCACTTTGGGAATCACTGGTTTACTTGGAGCCTCTATTTTATTCCATTGGTCTATTTGTCTGTCTTTATGACAACACCATGTTGTCTTGATTAATATAATTTATGGTAAATCTTGAGGTCTACTGAGTTAGAGATTAATTTTTGAGAAGTGGAAATGTTTAAAACATTGGGGTTTTTTTACTATGAC
This sequence comes from Myotis lucifugus, assembly GCF_000147115.1. NCBI lineage: Eukaryota > Metazoa > Chordata > Mammalia > Chiroptera > Vespertilionidae > Myotis > Myotis lucifugus. The sequence goes on from NW_005871071.1 coordinate 10,414,414, forward strand.
TATGTCTTTCCATTTGTTTCAGCAATGTTCAGTGGTCTTAGAACTGGAGCTTTTTCTTGACTTTTAAAAATATATCACTATGTACTTTATGAATAGTTTTATACAAATGTAAAAGGAATTAAAATTTTTAAAATCGTTTGCTCCTAGTATATAAAAACAGAATTGATTTTTGCACATTGATCTTATAACCTCAGGTCTTGTGAACCTCACTTAGTTTGAGAAGCCTTTTTATTGTTAACTCTTTAGGGTTTTTTTTTCCCCACAAAAAACTATCTTATTGTCTCTGAATAAAAATTGTTTAACTTATTTCATTCCAATCCACATGCATTTTATTTCTTTTTCACTTATTTTAATGTCCAAGTCCTCCAATAAAATATTGAATAGAATTGGTCAAAGCAGATAGCCATGTATAAATCCCAATCTTAGGGAGAATATTAGGTAGATGTAAATTATAGATTTTTCATAGATACCATTTATCAAAATGAGGAAGTTCCCTTTTGTTTTAAGCTTGCTAACAAATTTCCTTTTTCTATACCATAAATGGGTTTTACATTTGGTCAGATCTGCCTTTTTATATCAAAATACTGATATTCAACACTTCACAGGTTTTTCTCCTTTATTTTACACTATAATGGACTTCATTGATTGATTTTTAAATGTTAAAACAATATTCAATTACTCAGATAAATATCATTTGGTCATGGTGCATTATCAGTTTTAGAAATTACTACATTTGCTTTGCTAATATTTTATTAAGGATTTTTTGTACTACGTTTATGAGGGGTATTACTCTATACTTGTTTTGTAATGTCTTTGTAAGGTTTTTCTATCAGGATTGTGCTGGCCTCATCAGATTAGTTTGGGAATATTTTATCCTTCTCTGTTATCTGAAATAATTTAAGATGGGTATTATTTTTCACTAAATGTTTCATAGAACTCATTAGTGAAATCTTGGTACTGAGACTGTTTCTAGAGGAATGGAATGTTAAGGATGAGCTTTCTAACTTGGTTCTGGGGTTTCTGGTATTGGCTCTCTAATCTGGTTAGGTTTAAAGATGTTAATGATTCCATTTCTAATAGTGAAGAAAGCAGTGATAGCCCATGTGTGATGCAAAATACCAGCACTGAATACTTCTAATCACCCACTTATAAGAAGCAAATATCTGAGTAACTGCATATATGATACTTTCGAACATTTTGGCCAAACTAACAAATATAATGAGATTGTCTAGTTACTCCTAATGTTGTTGGACAAAATGAGGAAACATAAGAATGCTCTCAGGGATTCAAATTCCCAACTCAAGTGCTGCACAAATTACCTGAAAGCTTCTATGTGACCCTTACCTCCTATAGCTGAAGGCAGAAATTGATGAAAATCAAACCCAAAATCTCATTCTGTACCTGGATGAATTATAATGCAAGGGTGTGTCTACTGTTTAAGTGAGGGTATTAAGTTGGAAGGAATAGGATCCTGAAAGTTGGAATGGGGAGTATAGGAAGACCCTGATGAAGCTTGAGACAATGAGCCCTAAATTCTGATGAGTCTTCTTTGCCAGTGGAAGTGGTTTCTCCTCCAACTCTAAGGAGACTAACTCTCCGTTACCTGAGAAAACATTAATGGTCTCCCTTGAGACAGTGGCCATGCAAAACAATGCGAATTCTACTCAGGATACACCCAGACCACGCTTCTTTGCTTTTAGACCTAACTAGAGTCAAGACCCAGCAGACCTTCAAAGGTGAGGTAAATGTGTGACCTGTGAAGAGGTATTCTACACTCCAAAAGAACTACTTGAGTTTTCTAATCTAAACAGATGCAAATTAGGGAACACGTGTTAATCGATACTAAGGATGTGGGATAATGGTAGAAGAAGCATAAAGTTGGGTCAGGCTGAATTTATTGATGTGAGCTCATTAGGAAGCGATTATGTATCTAATGTTGCATCTCAAGGAGTTAGTTTTGTTTGTTTGTTTGGCTGATACATAAAGCAAAAGGTGGCCACAGTGAGCGAGTTAGAAATGCCTGACCTGCCTTGTTTAATATAGAGATAGAAATTCAAAGACTTAGGGAGATTAGAATGTTAAAATGGATTTGTCATTTAAGACCCACTCATCTACCCTGGGAGGGTCTAAAAGACACACCTTTCACCACAACTATGAGAAATAATTTGTGAGGGGAGTCTCAGCACCCCTGAAGGGTTAGCTTTATGATTGTTTTTTCTCTGTAGACCAGGCCTGAGGACAGTTATTGAATTGGGAAACCTAAATGCAATGGGAGTAATTGGATCCTGGGGGGCAGGGGCCAATTGGTGGCACTCAAACACTAAAGGCAAGGTGGGTGTGCTCACATAATGGATGGCACAGTCCAAGTGGCATCAGAATAGTCTAACTCATGCAGACTTATTGAGCGGTTAGTTGATCATGGTGTTCCTAGAAGTGAAATAGATAAGAAGCCTACTAAATTCTTACTTGATCTGTATAATAGAAAAATTCTAGGTGAAGTTAACAAAAGTTTAATATGAATCATAAAAAGAAATAGTCATGGCCCTGGCCATTGTCACTCAGCTGGTTGAGTGTCATCCCATGAGGGTTGCAGGCTCAATCCCCTGGAAGGAGTGTGTGCGCAGCAGCTGATCAATGTTTTGCTCTTGCATGAGTGTTTCTCTCTCCCTCTCCCTTCCTCTCTCTCTAAAAATAAATTTGAAAAAAATATTTAAAAAAATAGGAAACATTCGTGGTTCCTAAGCAATTTTCAGACTTGAGTCACTTTATAGACCCAGCAGCCATTGAAGGAAGGGGAGACCAGTTTCTCTTCAGGAAAAACAGATACATTTACAAAAATGTATACTATTAATCTTTCTCCCAGTCTTCCCCAAAAGGATGTCTAGCCTCTTAACAGGGTAACTGTACATTGGGTAAAAAGAAATATTCAGACCTTTCAGAGACTATTGGACACTGGCTCTAAACTGACATTAATTTCAGGAGAATCAAAACATCACTGTGATTTACCAGTTAGAGTGAGGGCTTATGGAGGTCATGTGGTCAATGGAGTTTTAGCTCAGGTCCATTTCACAATGTGCCCAATGGGTACTTGAACCCTTCCTGCAATTATTTTTCCAGTTCCAAAATGCATAATTGGAATAGGTATACTGATAAATTGGGAAAAATCTCCACATTGGTTCCCTAACCACTGGGTGAGTGCTGTTAGGTGAGAAAGTCCAAGTGGAAGCCACCAGAACTGCCTCTGCCTAGGAAAATAGTAAACTAAAAGCAATATTCTCCTTCTAGAAGGATTGCAGAGATTAGTATTCCCATTAGTGCAGGGGTGGTGATTCCCACCACATCCTCATTCAACTCACCTACTTGGCCTGTGCAGTAGACAGATGCCTCTTGGAGAGTAACTGTAAATTATCATAATCTTAATCAGATGGGGACTCCAATTACAGCTGCTGCACCAGATGTGATTTCCTGTTTTTGAACAAATTTACACATCACCTGGTACCTGATATGCAGCTAATGATCTGACAAACGTTTTTTCCCCTCATACCTATAAATAAGAACCACCAGAAACAGTTTGCTTTCAGGTGGCAAGTCCAGCAATATACATTCACTGTCCTACCTCTAGGGTATATCTAGTCTCCAGTTCTGTGTCACAATTTAGTTCAGAGGATCTTGACTGCTTTTCCCTTCCACAAGGTATCACACTGGTCCATTGCACTGATATCATTGTATTGATTTGACTTAGTGAGCAGAACATAGCCATGAACTTAGACTTGGTGGTAAGATATTTGCATGTCAGAGAATAGAACATATACCTAACAGGAATTCAAGGGCATTATACCTCCGTGAAATTTTGGGGGTTAGGGCATGTCAAAATATCCCTTCTAAGATGAAGGATAACTTTTAGCATATGGTCCCTCCCACAACCCCCCACTCAAAAAAAAATCGCAATGCCTCGTGGGCCCTTTTGGATTTTGGAAGCAACATATTCCTTAAGTGAATGTTACTCCAACCAACTTAATGAGTTATTGCTAGTTCTGAGTGGAGCCCAGATCAAGAGAAAGTTTTGCAATAGGTCCAGCTGATCTGCCAATTGAAACATGAGTTGGCAGATCCAATGGGATTTAACATGTCTATGGCAGATAGAGGTGTTCTTTGGAGCCTTTGTCAGGCCTCCATAGTTGAATCACAATGTAGGCTCTTAAGATTTTGGAGCAAAGTCCTGCCATCCTCTGTGGATAACTATTCTCTTTTTGAGAAACAGCTCTTGGCCTGCTATGAGGACTTCGTAGGGGTTAAACTCTTAAACCTGGATCACCCAATTATAATGCAACCTACACTGCCCACCATAAACTGGACCTGATTTGACCCACCAAGTCATAAAATTGGTGCACAAGTATTCCATCATCAAATTGAAGTGATATTAATATCATAGAGATCCAGCAGGCTCTGAAAGCACAAATAAGTTACATGAAAAGGTGGCCAAAATACCCATGGCCTCCACTCCAACATCATTTTCTCTTCCTCAGTCTGCACCTATGGCTCATGGAGAGTTTCCCATGGTCAACTGACAGACTTGGGCCTATGTTATAGATGACTCTGCACATTTGCAGGCACTGCCCTAAAGTGAGGAAGGGTGACCTTGTTACTGTTATTTAGAGATCAAATGTGGCTTCAGGGAATGAAAAGGGTGCCAAATTGACACAAGGTAGAATTGTGATGGTTAATTTTATGTGCCAACTTGATTGGGACATGGGGTGCCCAGATATTTGATCAAATAGTATTCTGGGTCTTTCGATAAGGGTGTTTTTGCATAAGCTTAACATTGAGATCTGTAAAATGAGTAAAGAGCATTGCACTCCCTAATTGGAGTGGGCCCCATCCAATCAGTTGTGGATTTGAATAAAACAAAAAGGCTGAACCTCCACTAAGAATTCTTCCTGCCTAACTGCCTTCACACTGGGAGAGTAGCTATTTTCCTTCTTTAGATTTTAACTGAAACATCAGCTTTCCCTGAATCTTATCCTGCTGCCCTTCCAAAAGGAACTACACCTTCCACTCTCCTGGTTCTCAGACCTTTGACTTGGCCTAGAACTAACTAAACCATTAGCTCTCCTGAGTTTCCAGCTTGACTATTCACCCTGCAGGTCTTGGAATTTGCCACCTGAGCCAATTCCTTTGTATAAATCCCATTGGTTCCGTTTCTCTGGAAAACTCTGAATAACAGAGCTTCAATGCATTATCATTTTTAGAGGTTATTGCATTTGATTTGTTAATGTTTTGTTAAATATTTTTGCACTAGGTTTATGGGGGCTATTGCTCTGTAATTTGTTTGTAATGTCTTTGTAAGGTTTCCTGTCAGGATTGTGTTGGACTCATCAAATGAGTTTGCAAATATTTTCTCCGCTCTATTATTTGAAATCATTTGTTTAATATTGGTATTATTTTTTCACTAAAATAATAATAAGTCTTTCCAATATAAGTATTTAAAGCAAACTTCAACAAAAAATAAGTCTAAATACTATTTTAGGTGCATCAAACACATGTTAATATGTTGCTTATTATAATTTATAGTTCAGAATATGTTTTTCCTATATTTCCTTCCTTAACTCATTGGTTAAAGTGTACTTTTTAATTTTCAAATATTTAGTGATTCATAATTCAGTTTTATTATGGTCAAAGAATAGTTGTTCTGTGATATCAGTCTTTGAAGTTTAATGATACTTGTTTATAGTCAACATGTCTTGGTGAACATTCAACATGCACTTGAAAAGAGTGCTCAATTGGGTTCCCAGACCCAGTGTTACCATGGGGTCAGGGCTTACCCCACACTAACAATAACTCTGTAACACCAGCAGACCTTTTACTGTTAATGTAAAGGCTAACAATTTGAGAATTTAAGAATTTAGTGATTTCTGAACTACATTATAATAAACAAAATATTAACATGTTTGATGCACCTATTTTTTGTTAAAAATGTGTTTAGCAAGTGTTTAACATGAATAGCACAGGAAGAGTCCAAGGGACTTGGTCATCTTTTTTTTTTCATGAATTTTCTTCAACCACAAACAGGAGCAATTTTATTGATTAATCTAGTTTTTTCTCCCCTAGAGATTTTACAAAAGAATCAGGACAAATCTGATAAGGACAAATTTTTCTTGGAAAAAAGGATTATAGGCAATGTATAACAATCCTGCCAAACATCAGTTATCCCCACCCTCTATTTCCCAGGTGAGGGGAGTGAAAAGAGTCAAGGTTATATAAAATTCAAGTCTGCTATTGTTATTGACAGTCATGACCTATTTCACCACGAAGTCCCTCAGTGTGTGAAAAACTGACATAAAAAGAATTGGGACCAACTGTTCCCTCTTTGTACTGTGGACCTAAATGGAAGAAATAGATAAACTGCTGCATTAGAGATTGAGATCAGCTATATAAGAAAATATTTTTCAATGTTAAAAGGGATTAAATGCCTCAATGGGTAAACCAGTGGCAGTGTCTGAGGTAATGTTAATGTAAGTGTGTGTGTGTGTGTGAACGTGTGATTGACTATATCTCTTCTGAGTTTAAAAATGATAGCATATGCTTTTATATTTTGTAAAGTTTTTAATCAAGACACTGTCATAAAGGGTTGTGACAAATATATAAAAGATACTATTTATATTGCCCTGACTAGTTTGGCTCAGTGGATAGAGCGTTGGCCTGCGGACAGAAAGGTCCCAGGTTCGATTCTGGTCAAGAGTATGTACCTTGGTTGTGGGCACATCCCCAGTAAAGGGTGTGTAGGAAGCAGCTGATTGATTTTTCTAACTCTCTATCCCTCTCCCTTCCTCTCTGTAGAAAATCAATAAAATATATTTTTTTAAAAGATACTATTTATTGCTGTCAGAGGGGAGGGGTGTGGGGGAATACCACTGGATGAAAGAAGGTGAAGAGATTACCAAAAAACATATACACATAACCCATAGACACACAACTGTGCAGTGATTGCCAGAGGGAAAGGTGAATGGAGGTGGGCAAGGAGGGGGGCATGGACGAGGAATGGGGACCAAAAGAGACTTTGCTTGGGGCAAGGGGTGTACAATGCTGTCTTCAGATGATGTTTTATTAAGTTGTACACTTGAAATATGTATGGTTTTGTGAACCAAAGTCACCCAATAAATTCAAATAAATAAATAAATAAATAAATAAATAAATAAATAAATAAGATAAAATAAATAAAAGATACTATTTAAAAATAGGCCTTACTTTCTAGTATGCATAGGAGCACCCAGCATAGCAACGTGGCAAGATCACAAATCTCAGTTATTTGGGACTTTGGTTCCCTTCAGAAAAAAGGATAAGTTCCACTAAGTGTCAATTCTATTTCAGATCCCTCTATTTCCCCAAGCACAGTACTTACTAGACATACTAGAGGCCCAATACACAAAATCCGTGCAAGGGGCTTGGCCCCTCGTCGCTGCCATGACTGCCTCTGCTTCGGCCCTGTCCAGAAGGTTGTCTGAAAGGACTTCCGGTCTAAATAAGCATATTACGCTTTTATTATTATAGATAATTAGCATTTAATAAATCCTCAAATGCCAAAATGTTCTAAAATTGTTTAAGCCTAAGGTTCAAGACCCAACTAAGCTTTCAGTCCTTTTCCTAAATAATCAGAGTTAAATTGCTTCTGGCAATAGGATCTGGGTCTATGACTTTGACCACTTCTAAGACACATGTCTTAAGAGCTTATTAAGAGCTATATTTTCCTCAATACAAATTTCTTTGAGCTAATTAGAAGGGAAATGTCTAAACGGAAGATAGCTGACACCTGTATTTTTGTTCTATGGAGCTATATTAGTCTGATCATGTTGCTGTATCACAGTGGTTCTCAACCTTCTGGCCCTTTAAATACAGTTCCTCATTGTTGTGACCCAACCATAAAATTATTTTCGTTGCTACTTCATAACTGTAACGTTGCTACTGTTATGAATTGTAATGTAAATATCTGATATGCAGGATGGTCTTAGGCGACCCCTGTGAAAGGGTCATTCGACCGCCAAAGGGATCGCGACCCACAGGTTGAGAACTGCTGCCAGAATACCACTGGCTAGGTGGCTTAAACAACTGAGTCCTATTTTCTCACAGAACTAGAGGCTGGAAGTCCAAGATCAAGGTGCCAGGAGGATTGGTTTCTTCTGATGCCACTCTCTTTGGCTTGCAAGTGGCCAGTCACTTGCTGCCTCTTCATATGGTTGGCCCTCTGGTGTCTGTCTTTCTGTTCAAATTTTCTCATCCTGTAAGGATATGTCAGTTTGAATTAGGGCCCACCCTCAGGCCTCACTTTAACTTGATAACACCTTTGAAGGCCCTATATTCTCCAAATACAGTCACATTCTGAGATAATAAGGGTTAGGACTTCAGTATATGAATTGGGGCAGGGGGACACACAAAATACAGTGCGTCAGAGGCGCCAAATCATTCCATAGCCATGTTGGCACAATGACAAATATATCTAAAAGACTTTCTAAGAAAAAGGCATGTTATCCAATTGAAACCATTGAGAAACTGCACAATAAAATGTATATGCATCACTTACCTGTCTCCTAATATATGAATCTTTTTTGCTCTTCCTTGCCAAATGGGAAATTTCCAAGACAACTTTGATATTGGAATGAATGAATGATGTCATTGCTTACCGAAACAATGTAATGTTAATAGCTTCTAAAAATAAAATTTAAAAAATAATGATGTAGGAAAATGCAAACAAAACAATTTTAATGAAATAAATACAAGACCAAACTACTTATTAATTGCCTTTTAAGTTTTACACATGTAAATAACTCAGAAGATTTTATAGTATTCGGTAACTGGTAACTGTTCAATACATGATAACTTTTGTAATTTCTTGTATTATCATGTAAAAGAAGAATTTAAGCTTTTTAAATTTTTTAAAGATTTTTCACTGCACCTGCTTTTCTTCCTCTGTATTACAGTACATGACCTTTTGCTGTCATTCATACGGCAGATTCTCCTGTATAACCTCCTCTGCTGTATTCAACATCGCTATTAAGGCGAGGGTGTCACAGGTGAGTCTGATAGTTTAAGTCTAGCCTATTTAGCAGCCTTGAGAACTTCCTTAGAGGTTGCTTTGTGATTGAAATTGAGAGGAATACTTTTCTTCAGCAGGCTCTGTTCGCCAGTCTGTCAAAAACACACTGGATACAAAGAACTTGAATTGCACAATTGTTTGGGGAAGGCTCCTGCCGCCTGTACTATCATTAGGCAGGAGGAAGTGGTTCTTGTGTTAATCAGGCCCCCTAAAGATGCTGACAAGGATAATACTAATTCTTTCCCATTACACTCACAGAACTCTCAATTGTTTCATATTAAAGTAAGAAAGGAAAAAGGCTTTGGGACAGAATACACATTTTTAATAGAAGCTCTAATTCCATGTAAGAGGTTATCTGAATAGTTTCACAAGAAATGAAATGATAGCACTTGTTCCACTGATATAGCCATTGAGGGACCAAATCCAAAGTTCTATCATCCTTTGTAATAGACATTTGTAGGGACACATTTCGCCCTGTGACACTTCTGTCCACAAGTCAGTCCATGGGCTTTTGCTTTGCTCTGAAAAGAACAAATTGGTCAGTTGTATAGTGGCACATAGCTATCATTATGATATCATTCTAGGCTAGAATAGTTTCACTACCCTAAAAATCTTCTGTGCTCCACCTATCCGTTCCTTCCTCCCCTCGATCCTTGGCAACCACTGATCTTTTTATGGTCTCCATAATTTTGCTTTTTCCAGAATGTCACATAGTTGGAATCATACAAAATGTAGCCTTTCAGATTGGTTTCTTTCACTGGGTAATATGCATTTGAGTTTCTTCCATGTTTTATTCATGGCTAGATAGCTCAGTTCTTTTTTTCTTTTTTTGTAATTATTATTATGATTAAAAACATATAACATACAATTTTCCATCTCTTTTTCCATTATAGCTCACATTCAATATTATTCTGTACTAGTTTCAGGTGCACAACATAGTGGTTAGACAATCGTATACTTTACAGAGTGGTCCCCCTAATATTTCAAGAACCACCCCCGGCCCATACATAGCAATAACCTATATAATGTATGCTTGTACATAAAACACTGAGCATGAACCTTAATGTGAACTATGGGCTTTGAATGATAATGATATGTCAATGTAGGTTCATCTATTATGACAAATGTACTACTCTGCTGGGAGATGTTGATAATGGAAGAGGTTTGTGCATGTGTCAATGTAGGGAGTATATGAGAAATCTCTGCACCCTCCTCTCAATTTTGCTGTGAACCTAAAACTTCTCTAAAAAAATAAATTATATATATAATCACTTATTGCTACATGATCCAGATTTCCTATGTGACTTTGATAGATATAAATAAAAGCAGAAATAAAAAGTAATATGTCAATATTTTTCAAAAGCATTTGTTTATGAAGTATCTAAAGCATTAAAATTTATAGAAACAAAATATTAAATGGAGGGAAAACTAGTTTTTAATGGGCATAGAGTTTGAATTTTGCAAGATAAAATTGTACAGGGCTGTTGCACACAATGTAAATATACATAACACAACATAAATGTACATTTAAAAACAATTCAGATGGTAAATTTAATGTTATATGATTATAACCACAATTAAAAATAAAACAAAAAAGAACAAATTGGTGTTATTAAGCTTTGCTTGATCTTACTACATAGTCTTATGAAAATAAAAACAGCATTATAGTCACTGAATCCTTCATACATAGTATTTAAAATAAAGACAGGTCACAAACATAAAAAGTATAGCCTCATGAGTAACCTTCGCAGTGTTGGGTATGGATGGTTAATAATAAATCTTAGTATAGTCAATACAGTGTGCTGTGCACCCTATTGACTCTATGAGATGCATAAAATCCTTTTCCAGTTTATTTAAACGTATCAGAGATGTATAACTGCCTGAGTAATGTTTGGTCCCTCCATCCGCTGGAAAATTACCAGAGGCTTGAGCAGGGCTGAGGCTTGTTCTAGTTAGAGCCCTCCAGGGAACAGAGCTATGTCTCCTTGTTTAACTATAGCTCCTTTTGAGTACATAGCCACTGCTGGATCTCACAGGGAAAATATAAAATCCCCAATCAATTTAGAGGCAGATTTAGACCCAGAAGATAGCCAATTAATGCATCTCAACTTATTTAGAAAGCCTGAGTACAAGCAAGTAGCCCCCAAGGTCCCAGGTAATAATTGCTATTTCCATTTTCAAGAAGAAAAAAAAAAGCTGGAAATAGTCTTCATTCCATGAGTGTTTTGGGCCACTGATTTTTAACACCCAGGTAAGAGTCATTTTCAATTAACATATAGAATCATAGCCCCTTGGAGCTATAAAGATCCACAGAGAAAATCTAATGTGATGCTCTCATTTTACAGATGAGCAGACTGAGGCATGTGGATGTTTAGGGACTTGTCTGAGGTTTCATGCTTGTTAATAGCTCAGCTGGGATATTGATCAAATGTACTATTTCTAAAAGGTTTAATGGTACTTAAAAAAACAATGGAGCCCTAGCTGGTTTGGCTCAGTGAATAGAGCATCGGCCTGTGGACCAAAGGGTCCCGGGGTTGATTCTAGTCAAGGGCACATGCCCCAGGTTGTGGGCTTGATCCCCAGTAGGGGGCATGCAGGAGGCAGCCAATCAATGATTTTCTCTCATCGTTGACGTTTGTATCTTTCTCTCCCTCTCCCTTCCTCTCTGAAATCAATAAAAATATATTTAAAAAAACAAACAATGGACACTCTTAAATAGCATGCACACTTCCCTTTCAATGTTACTTACACTATTGTTTGTATAAAGTACAAAATTATATTTCAATCCAGTTCCCACTTGAAATAAGTGAAAATTATAAAGTTAAAACCTAGAGATTTTTGTTTAGAATTCGATGCTGCTTTAAGAAAAGTGGGGCTTAACACAATTGTCTCATGCTCAACTCTGAGAGCAGGAAAGATGGGAGTGGGGGAAAAGATGCCTGCCAAGTTCATGGATAAAAGAGATTGTTGGGCCTTGAGTGTTTTTCCCTCGAAGGCAGAGAGAGCCCCTTTATCATTTTAAAATGCGTTACTGTTACTTGACTTCTTGAATTTGGCAATACCTTCTCTCTACTCTTCTGACTATGGCAATGTGGGAGACTGGCTGGCACCCAGCATCCCAGTCACTTTTTGTTTGTATGCCCATTTAAGTTGGAGAATAGGAAGGAAGTGGCTGTAAAGGAAAAAAATATGTCTTGGCTATTATCACTTAATGGTAACTATGGTATACGGAGTCACAGTAATGAAATACTTAGGAAAAATTAAATATATGTGCATATAGATTGTAAACATCAGAATCTCTGACATAGAGCAGGGTTATAAATGCTTTGATCCAGTTTGATTACTGGACTGATGTTAGTAAAGAGACAAACAGGATATTCTACGACTTAGAGGGTGTCGACGAAGTGGGTACCTTGTAGAGAAGCAATGTTCTGCAGAGTAATAGAGGTCTCGGCTTCTCTCGGCTTCTCTGTACCATTCTTAATTGAATTGGGAATATCATTTGAGAAGGGAGGGGTGGAGTCCTGGGCACATTTGGTCTGAAGTAAGCATGGAACCCGGGCTATCAGGCAGGATTTCATTGTCACGGTTGCCATTGCCACTGTCCCCTGAGCACACACTGCCACAGGCCAGAGAGAGGGAAGTTATCTGCGATGAGAGGTCAGCATTTTGCAGGGCATAGGTCCTTGTAGAGGGGGTGAGAAATGATTGCAGCTGCTCATGGCATTGCTTTCTCTGCTGTAAATGAGGCTTCTCATTAATGAATCATGCATACAGACTGCCAGGGTCTCAGCCTTAATTGGCACTAATGGGAACATCTTATGGTTGAAGGGAGAGCTAGGGGAGCCATTTTCAGTCTGATTTGATTTGGAAAGGAGCTGGGACAATTTACATTTTCCATGAAATTCTAGGCCAGCCTTACACATCACATTTGCAATCCGAACGACAAATAGGTTGCAGAGTATCTACAGAAAAATCTATCAAGTATCCCATGAGGGAGAAGGAATATCAACAATGCTTCTTGAGATTTTCCTTTCTTTGCCAGGCATGGCACCTACAGAGCATGTTTGAATCTCTTTTGACTGTACTATGCATGCTAAGTATGTAATCTGTTTTATTCCTTTGAGATCATTCAGCAGGATTTCAATGTAAGTAAGCCCAGAGGAAATTCTGACCAATAAATTGTATTTAAAAAATGCATCCTTCCGTAATAATGTACTGTTATTATAATAACCTAAGCTAATGCGAAAGTTTAATCTGAGTTGCCTGGAACATTTGGACCCTTAAGTGGAACTGATCTGTATCATTCCTCTTTTAGCTCTGGAGAAAGAGATTCTTGTAATTAGTTTTGTGATGTATATTCAGCACTGAGGAATGGATGGTCATAGTGTTGGTTCAGTTCAGACCTTTTCAGATCATGGAACAAATGGGAGAATACCACCTCCCAGAATACTCTAAGCTCATACTACACCTTGGAATGAATTTAAAAAGGCATGCCTGCCTTCAGATGGGTGCATCCACACAAAGGCACACTGCTTGCAGGCCCTGCTTGCTTCTTCAGTTGGGTGCCCTTGTGCAGGCCACAACTTGTATAAGGTACATAATAAGCTTGATATTATCTTTGTGAATGTTGACACCCCTCTAACCCAACTATGAGTCTGTGGGAAGGGCCTGGAACAAGCCAGTTGATCTTATAAAGAAAAATGTAGGTCTCAAAGAAGATGTGGAGTAGGTCTATAGGGGAAGATATAATAATGACATAATATTTATTACAGAATATCATAGAAAGCTTGAAATCCTCATCACTGAAAATAATTTTTATTTTTTGTCAATACAACCTCAGGATAACATGTTCTATATTTGATCCACTGTCAGAAGTAAATATTTTCTTTAGGTCTTATAATTTATTACTGTTAAAGAATGTAAGATTTAGTCCTATTCTTTTATTTTACCGGTGAGAAGTCATGTGCACAGCTCTGAAATACGTGGCTAGTTAATGATGGAGCCTGGACTAAAATCCAGGTCTGTGAAAACAAGTCCAATTCACATTCCATCCCTACCTAGCTAAATACCACAAACACACACCCATCTCCCAGGTTCAAGATATGCCTTTAAATCTGATATTTTGCTATTCAGTGAGTAGAGCTTACCCAAAGCCTTCCTATGACAATAGTGTTGATCCCTCCCCTCTTGGTATTCATCTTTGCAAAATAAAGAATGATAATCTCCTAACCTAGCCTTTTGAGGATAGTTGATACTCACCGATGGAAATGGAAATGGCATTCCTCATGGGTTAGAGAATTGAATTAGCTGACTTTTCCTTCCCTCACAGGATCTAGTTTTACTAGCATGGCAACCTCTTTCTATTGTTCTTATTTAGTTAACTTTCCTATTTTTACTCTTATGTCTTTCCTGAGGGGCAGCACTAAGACCCATCTATTATGATAGAAAAACAAGGTTAAAATAATGTTTTCAGTTCACCACCATACTACTCCTACATCCCAAAGCCTCCCCCACTGTACACACACACACACACACACACACACACACACACACCCCTTTGGTTGCATATAATACTGTGGTACTATTCTGGATGTAACAGTACATTGCAATTAGTCTACTAAGGCTCCTTAAATTAAGTCTAGTAGATTCAATTAAAATTTGATACAACTTTAGTAAAGCTGTGCTTAAAATTACTCTACTGATAAAGGTCTCATACTTCTGGAAGCATCTTCTGCATGTGACTGGACCACTCATTAAACTCAGAGCAATTGCCAGACCCACAGGGTTCTTCTGGGAATTGATGCCAAGGAAGGTGTTTGTGCAAAGCAGCCAAGTTTCCTGAAATGTAACTTAAGAATCTGATCACAGCTGATTGCACCAGGGATTATTATTCACAGCTGATTGCACCAGGGATTGCACCAGGCATATATATATATACACACACACTGAGTGGCCAGATTATTATGACCACATGACGTTTGTAGGCAAATTTGCTATAATTTCCCGCTGGAGTTGCTAGAGGGCCAGATCATTATAAACGTATGAATAGCACAACATACCTAAGTATTGTTGCTGATCAAGTTCATCCTATCATGTTGATGGCATATCCCAATGGAGATGGCTTCTTCCAACAAGACAATGCGCCATGCCACGGTGCTCATATTGTGCAGGAGTGGTTTTAAGAACATGAGGGAGACTTTACCTTGCTTAGGTGGCCCCCACAATCACCAGATCTCAATCCAATTGAGCATTTGTGGGACGAAGTTAAAAGAGCCATCAGGCAGCTGGTTCCACAACCATCAAATCTCACAGAACTGGACAGTGCTATTCATCAGGCATGGTGTCAGATTCCTCGCATCACCTTTCAACATCTTGTGGAGTCAATGCCACGAAGAATCGCCACAGTATTGAAGGCAAAAGGTGGCCCAACGAAGTACTGATGGGGTGGTCATAATAACCTGGCCACTCAAACTCCTCAGTCTGTTCCATGTTTCCATGTCTCTTGATCTATTTTGTTCATTGGTTTATTTTGTTCTTAGATTCCACATAAAAGTGAGATCATGTGATACTTATCTTTCTCTGATAGGCTTATTTCACTTAGCATAATACTCTCCAGGTCCCTCCATGCTGTCTCAAAGGATAAGAGATCCTTCTTTTTTACAGGTGCAATATTTTTTCATTGTGTAAATATACCACAACATTTTTATACACTCATCTGATGATGGGCACTTGGGCTGTTTCTGGATTTTAGCTATTGTAAATAGCGCTTCTATGAATATAGGGGTGTTTATATTCTTTCTGATTGGTGTTTCAGGATATAGTTATAGACTTAACATTGGACTAACAACCTACAAGATGGCTAATGAGGTTTTTCTATATTTGATAGTGAATAATAAGGTCTTCTGTCTAGAGGAGACTTAATGCAAGATACACAGGAAGAAGGTATTAGACACAGATATTAGAGGAAAAACAAAGAAAGCAGCAAAGACACATAACTATCCTCTTTGCCCCAACTACTTTGTCTCCCAGTCAAGATGGAAAAGTGGAAAATATTTGGGTTTTGGAGTTAGGCAGGTATGGATTTAGATCTTTAATATCCTCTTTGAGCCTCAACTTCCTTATTTAAAAAAATGGAAACAGTGATACCTGCTTCATCGGATCATTGAAAATATTAAATGAATGAGGTGAGGGGATTAGGAAGTACAGATTGGTAGTTACAAAGTAGTCACAGGGACATAAAGCACAGCATAGGGAATAGATCAATAATATTGTGATAACTGTGTGGTGCTGGGTGGGTACTTGAAATATCGGGGGGAACACTCAAGTATATAATTGTCTAACCACTGTGCTATACATCTGAAACCAATACAAACTAATATTGTATAATTAAAATTTTTAAATTTAAAAATGTTTATTAAATTAGAAATGTTTTAAAAGACAGGGCATAGTGTATGTCACTTGTTAAATAACCAATAAATGGTAGTGAATAAGAGACTAGTTCATGAACTTCTTGAGAGGATTGATTGAGGTAACATCTGCTGTGCTCCAGATACAGCATAAGCATCTATAATAATAAAAGGGTAATTAGACCAAATGTCTTCTGGATGTCATTCTGGACATCCTTCCTGATGAAGCCGAACCAGAGGGAAGCCAGCCCGGGTCCTGAGTGCCTTCAGACAGCCAGAGGAGGGAAGCAGCCCTAGGTCCCGGGTGCCAGAGGGAAGCCGGTGCTGACAGCAAGGGGAAGGAAGGACTACTCTTGCACGAATTCATGCACCAGTGGGGTCCCTCGGCCTAGCCTGCGGGATAGGGCAGAAACCAGCTCTCTGATATCCCCTGAGGGGTCCAGATTGTGAGAGGGTACAGGCCAGGCTGAAGGACCCCACCAGTGCATGATCGGGGCCAGGGAGGGAAGTGGGAGATTGGCCAGCTGGGGAGGGACCAGAGGAGGGCCCAAGGGTGTGTCCAACCCATCTTGCTCAGTCCAGATTGGCCCGACCCCAGCAGCAAGCTAACCTACCAGTCTGAGCATCTGCTCCCTGGTGGTCAGTGCACATGATAGCATGCAGTTGAGCAGCCTTAGCATATCATCATTAGCACATTATGCTTTCATTGGTTGAACGGGTCAACCTGATAACCGGACACTTAGCATATAGGCTTTTATTATATAGGATGTTCCCTCTGTTCTATGTGCTTCCAGGAAGTATAAAGACTTCCTTTAAGTATCTAAGTAGATATGAATTTGCTGTTCTTCATTTGTTCATTACTCATGAAATGTTTAGTGGGCATCTGCTATATGCCAGGCTAGAATAGAAAGATAAATCAGAAAGAGTTCCTGATAACTAGGAGTGCATAGTATGGGTTTCATAAAGATGGGAAAATAAGTGACATTTTAATAGCATATTGAATAAATCAATAGAAGCATAATTTTCACTCCCAGAAACCAATCAGGAGGACACACACTGCCTAGAAATCCAAGCCAACTACTGTATCTAAGGTATGTGAAAGAAGACCACAGTGTCTGTGAATGCCAAGGAGAGGAAACATGTCTAGCTAACAAAATTCAAAGAAGATACCCATTATCAAGGAAACAAAAGCTTTCCTCCAACACCATCTGGCATAAGAAAGGTATGAGTTAATAGTAAAATAGCATCTTATGCATTTTCACTTCCATCATGTTTCCCTCTTTTTAGATGAGACTAAAATGAGAATATTAGCTGCATTCAACTCTTCATTCATCCAAATCCTCACTCCCTGTAAAGCATACCATATGTGAAAGAAAAGCTTTAAAAATACATAATGTTTCTATTTTCATCTACTGCCATAAATAAGCACTATAAAGTATGCCAAACCACCAAGTAATATTATTGAGCATCTGTTCAAGACATTTAAATGTCTAAAGGAGCTAAGGTTTAGCTGAGAAAGGAGAAAGCCAGAAGTAGCATTTGTGACAGTCTATTATTCAAAGGGCAGCAAACAACTATTTATCGTACCCTCTTCAAAATGAAAAAGGGAAAAGAAGCATGCAAGTGTAATATCTTCTTGAAAAGAAAGTTTACAATAAAGCAATGAAAAACCCATTTCTAAATCTCTATTTTTATATTTATAACTACATTTATACATATATACATTTAAAATTACAAAACCAAATTTGGGATGCCCCAAATTTTATGACAAGCAAAAAATTGGGGAGGACAATTAGAAAACTGTTTGAAAACATGTTGCTTCATAAGCATATATTTTTTAAAAATTATCTACAAGCTATCTTTCTCAATTAGCAAGTATCCACTGAATAAAAAGCATGTTATAAGGGAAAGTTCTTTGAAGGGTTACAACAAAATCTAAATTCAATCCCTGCTCTGAAATCATTTATAGTTTGGTTGGGAGTCAAAATGAGTGGATAAAGCAGTGAACAATACAGTGTTATTCAAAATTACATCCCGCATTGGTTGTGTAATATAAGTGTCAGTATTCTGAGTGTTCTGAAGATAATGGGCTTGGATTAGTTTGGAAGTCTTAGATTAGCCTGGAAGCAGAGAAACTTGAATCAATCCTTAAAGGATCAAATTTTTATCAATAGGAAAAAGAAAAAAAGAGGGATATTATGAGAAAAGGCAGTGAAGTAGATATTACTAGGGTACTCATGGAGTCCATGAAACAATAGTAACCAGAGGAAAGGGAATGTATTAGAGCAGCAGTTCTTAACCTGTGGGTCACGACTCCTTTGGCTGTCAGGGGTCGCCTAAGACCATCCTGCATATCAGATATTTACATTATGATTCATAACAGTAGCAACATTACAGTTATGAAGTAGCAACAAAAATAATTTTATGGTTGGGTCACAACATGAGAAACTGTACTTAAAGGGCCAGAAGGTTGAGAACCACTGTATTAGAGGGTAGTGGGAAATCCATTCCAGCAGATAGAATGGGAAGTCCACCAAACTGTCTTCCATTCATGACCTGGATAATGCCCACACACAGTGCTTGTCATGTCCCTTCTAGTCATTTGTAGTCAACTAAACACCCTATCCTCACCAACCTCATTACTTACCTTTATCCTCCAAGAGTAGCAGACGTGTCTATCAGATGCTCCACACAGGATGACACTAGAATCAAAATCAATGTAATTTTCTGATAATATTGTGCTTTATAGTCTTAAGATGAGTGCAGATGAGCTGTCTCCAATAGTACATCGTTTCTCACCATTATTTTTTTCTCCTTTCCATTTATTTTCATTGTTGTTGGTGCTCATTCATTTATTATTAGTTCAACAAACATGTTATTGAGCTTCTACTCTGCCTTGTGCTCTGGGTCGGACATTGAGAATATGGAGATACATAAGACTGTTTTTACCCTCAAGTAGCTTTTATACTAGAGAAATGTATAGATGAGTCAAACATGCAACTCCAATAGTTTCACGCATGTTGTGGGTTGCAATCTGTCACCCATCTCTGAGGAAGGTCATCTACAGGGAACACTAAACAAAACAAGTAGGTGAAGGTGGGTGGAGAAGGTGGTCTGCTTCAGTCAGAAAGAACAGGATGTGAAACACAGCATATGTGGAGGACCACAGGAAGTAGAACATAGGCTACAGCTTGATAAGGAAAAGATAAGCAACAGAACGACCCTGCAATGTGAGCCGCATTCTTATAGGCCCTTGATCATCTCATTCAGTCATTGAGTCATTGGGCACACCTGTGTGTCAAGACTTGTGCGAGAGGCTAGACACAGGACCCCACACAAGACACAAAGCCACCTCAGAGGAGCTTTCGATCTGGCTGAGATGCAACAGCAGTACATTGACAGTTGATGAGGGTTGTGATGGATGTGGAGGGGCCCATGACGCATTCAAATTCATCTGCAACGTTCTGCCTCTGGTTTCCTTTACTTCTCTTTCAGACTCATTTTTTTAAAATCTGTATGTTCTTGAAGTGTGTGTGAGGTTTGTTAAATTCTGCTGCTCTATTCTTTATTTGGGGCTTATTTATTTTATTGTTTAAACAACCCAAATAGACAACTTTCCATTAATATTCAGAGATACGGGTTTCCAAGTAAATTATATAGATGCATGCACTGAGGTTCATTTTATTCTTAAATTTGCTGAGAAACCTATAATGTTTTTTCACCCTAATTTTCATCTAACCCTTTTATATTTTTTAATAAAATAGAAAGCAAGAATTGGAAATAAATGTGAAAAAAAGAAAGACAGTATAGATATTGTTCCCCTCTGTTTTTATCTATTCACCTAAGCCAAACCAAAATATAGAGGCTATATATATATATATATATATATATATATATATATCCTCTATTATACATATATATTTAATAGAAAATAAACTTAATAATAGAAAAAAATTGCAAGAGCACAAAGACTTTATCTCTATAATTTAATTCAGCATTTCTTCAGGAGGCAGGAATTTGTCAATAAGCAAGGTATTGCTAAGTTCCTGGAGAAGGATAAAGGGCTGTCTGAAACAAATAAGACAATAACACAACTGGGAAAAGGTAAATAGGATGCTAGAGCAAACAGTAGTAAAAAGGAATGAGATAGGGAAGAATAAATAATAGAAACATGAGAAAGCAATGTTTTGGGTTGAAGGTAACAACAAGAAAAATAAATTCAGAGAGAGAGAAGATGTGGGAAAGAGAATAAGCACAGTTTTCTCTCTCCTGCTTCTCCATCTAAGAGAAATAACTGTCAGCTACAGGTCATAAAGCTTTATAGACTAATGACCTGTGACCTCTGACCCTGTGATTTATTTCCTCTGAGCAGAGGTACAGCCTCTCCTCCTTCTGAGAAAAATGAGGCAACATGGCTGGGTGACTTCTCCCATCCATCAGGCAATGAAATGTGTCTGGGTGTCAATTTTCCATCAGTACTCTTGCTCCAGGCTAACTAAGGACTGGTTTACAGACCAATACAGAGTCAGCAGACACATTTTATTCTTTTAAAAAACTTACATATATATGTATGTATGTATATGTATATACATATGGATATGGATATATATTATATATATGTATATATATTTACATATATAATCAACTTTTAAGTCTTTTCTACTGAACCACAGAAAGCAAGCAGTTCCCAAATTAATTAACAAATTGCTGAGAGTCAGCATAACCAGTTCATAATTGTCCAGAGCTGATCTTCCCAATTGCAAAAAAAGCTCACTCACTACAAAGGAAGAAGAGTTCTTTCATGTGCATTGGCCTCTTCTACTTGGCAAGTAGAGGTGTCCATTTGTGAATGGGCACATTTCCACATACAGGCCATCAGATAGATATTTCCAGACAGCAGTGATAATTAGAGTACACACCCCCTCTTTGAGGCCATTGGAGACTGATTGGAGTCAGCTAGGGTTCCTGGGTAAATTGTTCTTTTGTGAAGCCTGGACTGCAGTGGCCAGAGTTGGCTCTGGCTTTCAGGGACAAAGGAGAGTGAGTCATCTCCCTTTGTGGTGCTGAATTGTTGAAAGCGCACAAGAAGTTCCCAGGGATTTTGTGCTGCTTTAAAGCAACCTGCATTTCAAATGGATGGGAAAGGGGGTGGGGGAAGTGAGTTTGTTGCTAGGCCTCCCGAAGACTTGCCAAAATTTTGCCTGTTTCTTTGTGAACCTGGTTACTGCCCCAGCTGGACTTCCCATTACTCTAAACAGGAAAAGGATGAATATGCCCAGTCTTTTTCAGTTTGCAAATGTGCCTTGGTGAGGGCAAACATGGCCATGTTTGTTCTCCCTGGGGAACAAGTCAGGCATTAAGTCTCTTTTGTTCAGGCCAAGCAAAACCTCCCCTCATTCCCAAGTCCCAGAAGACTAGCAACTTAATCTGGAAGTGTGAACATGAATCCTGCCTAGGAAAGGCTACGCTCTCTGAAGTGGCCCAGAAGTTGGGATCTGTCTGCAGCCCCGGAAGACACAGAGATGTGGGTGATTCCCAAATGAGGCCTCCTTTAGTATGTGTACAATTCGATAAAGGGAATCTGTCTGACATGCAGGAGACACGGAACTGATCCAGCAGGGGTTCTAGTCTTCATTCGTTTACAAAGGGGGCTGTGATTTGAAGGAGAGAGACATGTCTTACATGTCATGGAAATATAAAAGTATGGCTATGATTAGAGTATCCTCATATGTTTCCTGAGGAATATATGCAACGAAGAAAGCAGAATGATGGGTGTTTCTTTATTTTTTTCTTCACGGAGGCAGTATGTGAGAATTTGTGCATTTTGGTATATCAATAGATAAATAGAAGATAGATAGATGATAGATAGATAGATAGATAGATAGATAGATAGATAGATATACAGATGAAAGAAAGAAAGAAAGAAAGAAAGAAAGAAAGAAAGCAAGCTATGTACAAGGAGACAATAGTTGGTGATGGGTGGATTTTTAACAGAAATAAGTAAGCCATCATCCCTATCTTCAATGAATTTACAGGAAGAGAAAAAAGAGTGTTAGAGTCATATGATTATAATAAACTAGAGGCCTAGTGCATGGATTTGTGCACCAGTGGGATCCCTCAGCCTGGCCTGTGCCCTCTCAAATCTGGGACCCTTCAGAGGATGTAGTAGTGCCAGAAGCAGCAGGCAACCGGGGAGGAGCCCGAGCCTAGGCTGGGCACCTGCCACTGCCACTCTCACTCTGAAGCACTGTCATGGAGGCAGGAGAGGCTTGTGCCACCATAGCAGCGCTCTCCAGCTGTAAACCCTGCGTCTGGCACCCAAAGGTCAGCTGAGCAGCATTCCCGCTGTGGGAATGCACTGACCACCAGGGGGCAGCTCCTGTGTTGACTGCATCATAGCGACTGGTAGACCAGTTGTTCAGTCATTCAGTTACTTAGTCTTTTATAGAGAGAGATGGAAAGTACTGATAGGGTACTGATTCATATCATATGAGAGAAACAAAGAAATCTGGGGGTTTAAAAGAGGGAGGGTACACATTTTATCATGTGAAATCCAGGAAAACTTTATGGTAGAAACAGCCTTTATGATTAAATTTGATGCACGGGGAGCCTTCCAACACATGAAGAAGAAAAAAAGGAAAGAAGGGCATTCCACTAACAAAGGAGACAGTGAACAAACGTGCTCAGGTAGAAAAGCAGGACTTGATGGTGGAAGAGTGCAGTTTGAGTGAAGCATCACATTCTTATAGGAAAATAGTAAGGAATAAGGATGAACAGCCAGGTCAGGGTCATATTGGTAAAGGTCTTAAATGTTAAGCTGAATATTTGAGTTTTAATTCAATGAAGAATAGGGATTCTGAAAATTTTGAACAAGAAAGTTATATAATTAGAAATATACAGAAATTAATTTAATAATGGGATATATTGGAAGGAGATTAGAGATAGAAACCCAGGAGACCATCAATTTTAGTCATCTAGTCAAAATGTAACAAATCTTTTATATTAGGATGGTGGAAGTAGGAATAATAAAAGGGAGAGATTGGATAGACTTTGAAAAAAGTAGAATCTGCAGACACCTCACTGATGTGGCTGGCAAGGGAGAGAAAGGAGTCTGAGATGATGCCAGGGTTTGGAGCCCTGGGGATTACAATATTAGTGTTGCCATGGAAAGGATAGAAAATCTGGAATTTTGGAAAAAGAGGAGTTCAGTTTGGGGTTTATTGAAATGAATGAACTAGCTAAAAATGAGTCAAAATGCTCAGTATGCAGCAAAATTATAGGAAACAAGCTAGGGCTAAAACATAGAGTTAGAAATCATCGACTTAGCAAATTGTTATGGAGAACTTACTATATGCCAGGCACTGTGTGCGGTACTGGGTTACAGATATAAACAAGGTCAGTGGCTTCTGAAATCACAGAGTTTGCAGTCCAGTGAGGAATAAAGATAGGTAAACCCACCAGTCCCCTGCAAAGTGATAACTACTATGAAAGATAGGAGGGAAGCACAGGGTGTTATGGCATCCAGAAAATTTCCAAAACACCTTACCTAGACTTTGGGGGTTAGGGAAGGATCCTAGCAGAAAGTGACTTCTAAGACAGGATATCATGGGGGGCAGGGAGTCAGGACAAGCCATTTCTAGGCAGTGTGAAATTCCAGCATAGAGTTAGAGCAAGGTACACTGGAGCAGAAAACACCCACCGGAGAATAGTAAGAGAGGAGGCTGGAAAGATAAGGTTAATTATTCTGAGCCTTGATGGTCACATTAAGGAGTTTGGACTCTATTCGACATAGGAAGCAGCTAATGGGTTTTAAACTGAAGAACTGCCCCACTTTAATTTACAGAAATCACTCTGGCAGCAACGTGGGAATAGAGAAGGGAGGGAAAAACAGGGCGGTGAGATTCAGAAGACCTGTTCCTCAATAACATCCACATGGTGATGGCTTTGATGGGGTGGAGGAGTGGACGAGTAATCAACAGAAAGATCTAGTTCTTTTCTTGGCCACCAGGTGGTTATTGTTACCATTCACTAAGTAAAAAACATAAAAGTAGTTAGGGATAGTGTGTGTGTGTATAAGTATGTGTGTGCACACATGCATGGTTTAATTTGATTTGATGAGGGGTAGGAAGAGGTTCAGTCTTGTGATGTTAAATTTGGGATGATATCTGAAGGGTGATATCTAGTAGGCAGTTGAACATGTTTAATGTCTACAAGAGAGGTCTAGTCTAGGGATATAAATTTGGAAGTCATTACCATATAAATGAAAGCAAGAACCTCAGAAGAGTACAAACTTACTACACACACTCCCAGAGGTGAAAAGAACAGGACAGTGTCTAAAATAGATATCTAAATAATATCAATATTTAAGGGGTAGAGGAGACAAGAAGTAAGAGTAGGAGGACAACCAGGAGAAATCTGTGTTTTGGAATTCAAGGGTAGAGTGTGATCTAGGAAAAGAGGTCAACTATATTAACAACTTAAACAAACACTTCCAATAGGTCAACTGAGAGGTCACAACTATGGATGGATGTCGTGGAAAGGGATCATTAGTGTCTCAGGCGAGAGCAGTTTCACTGGAATGGGGGGTCAGAGGTCAAAATGTAGTGGGTTGTTGAGTCAAAAATTCTAAACAATCAAGAAACAGACTAAACAAGGCAGTGTGATTGGTCTATTGGCTGTGTTGGAGAACTGTGTGGTGGGAATAGAGGTCAGACATCAAGGGCTGAGGAGTGAGCAAGTGGGTGGGGTGAGGAGGAGATGGAGGAGAGGGATGGAGAACACTCATTCTAGAAGTTTGTAGAAGATAACAGGACAAAAGATACTGTAGCTAAATGGCCAACTGGATATCTTTGCAGGCAAAGAAGAGGAAAGTAGAGGTGGTAAAATTAAAAGTACCTTTACTTTTCATGTAAATAACATTAGCTTTGATGAAAAAATTCTCTTAGTACCTTAGTTTGTTTGGGATGCTATAGTAGAATATCCTAATGTGGTGACTCATAAGAAGCAGAAATTTACTTCTGACAGTTCAGAAGGCTAGGAATATGAGATCAGAGTGCCCGCATCGTCAAGCTCTGGTGAGAGCCCTCTTCTAGTGAGCAGATGCCCTCTTCTCTTTGTATCCTCACGTGGTGGAGAGCAGAGAGGGGAAGCAAAACTCAGGAGTGGCTCCTTATAAAAGAAGGGCATCAATCCCATTCATGACCTCATCTAATCTTAAAATCTTCCAAAGTCCCCACCTCCTATACCATCCCCTTGGGGGAGAGGGTTTCAAATGAAAAATGTAGGGAGGACACAAACATTCAGTCCATAATACTTGGTCATGGTTATGGGACTGGGGGCCTTGGGAGAGGGAAGCAGGATTCAAGAGAAGTTGGGGAAGAGTCAGAAGGGCAGGAATAAATCAGTGCAGGGCACATCAGCCTCTCACCCTGTAAACACCCCTCCCCTCCTCCTCAAGCTCTTCCTGCTTTCTGGTATTGATTTCCATTGTTGTTAACTGGCAAGCACAGAGGCCATTAGAAACAAGGACTGTTCACAAACTGTTTTAAGCAACCTAGTAGCAGAAGTAGCTCAGCAGCCAGGACCATAAATAGGATCTGGGTTCTGAGATCCAGATAATCTCCCCAAAGTAGATAGGACAAGAGAATACTTTATGCACATCATAGCAGAGCAACCAGAAAGACACAAAGCTCCAAGCTAGGCTCACAGAGTAACTGCAGAATTTCAGTATGAATATTATAGTGAGTAAGGAGGTTAAGTACCTTGACTTTTTTTCGAGGGGTGGGGGTGGGGATGGGGGTGGGGGGAGGGGCATACAGTTGTCCTGTCTTTAAATATAAATAAATATCTAGTTAGTTCTAATGCTTTCTTTTCCTCTCCTGATTAGCTCCAGAGAAAAGAAGCAAGATATCTTAGTTTTCAGAACCTTTCACATTTTGAATGCTCAGTAAATACTAAGAAAGTGATCCAATGTGTGAAAATCAAAAGGCAGAATAAATCTACCTCCTCTTCTGAATGCTGAACCTTTAAGCACTCAGCAGGGAGGAAGTGTTTTTCCTAATATAGAGATAGAGAGTTGTTTGTTACAAAAAAAGGGGAAATCCAATTAGAAGGTGCAATTTGTGAGTCCCCTGCTTTGGCATGAACCACTTAGCTGTCGATAGATCAGCTCTAATGCCAAAGGTGTGGATGCCTAATATTGGAGATTATGAGCCAGTTTCTAGTCTGTTGGCTTTCTCATCAGGAGACAGTTTAATGTTCTGATTTCAGTAATAAGTATTACTGATTAAACTTCAGTAATAAGACCCAAACTTCTTTTGCCTTAAATACTTATGCAAAAACGTCTAAAACTTGCCAAAGTGTTCAACTAAAAAATAAAAAGTTAAGTAATACTGGTTGTTTCATATGATGCAGAACAAAAAATATTCATTTGACTGAGTGACCCACCTAAGCCTAAAACCTAATTATCAGGTCCAGTAAGACAATTTTCAATGACATCCATGTCACTCTTTAAGGAAAATGAAATAACGTAATGACTGCTTTTAGAGCAGGCGCCATCACTACTCTGCCCAAGGCCCTCTGAAACCTTCGCTATTCTCCTGTACATCTCCCCCCAACAGCCAGCACCTGCCTTTTTTTTTGAGAGCTGCCTTGAGGCTGCCAGAACCAGCTTGAGCCATAGGTGTCCTACTAATAATACATAATATTTACTGAGTGTTGGCCATGTATTGGACCCTGTATTAAGCAGTTTATCCCGTTAAATTCTCACAGTAACTCTGCATGGCATTAATGAAGTTATCGACTGGATAATTTCCCTTCTATGAAGTCAACATACTAGTATTAAGATACTTATGTACTTTGATGCTATGATGTATGTACAAAGGTGTTTACTGTAAATATGTGTGTGTGTGTTTTAAAAACCACAGATATGCAAATTAACTGCCATTTAAAAACTGGGAATCTAAACTTGTATCAACAAGGGGCTGGTCAAATAAGTGTTGGTACATCCCTAGAGTAGAGTCTTTTCAACCAGGTAGAAAAATTAGGCAGTCCTAGGAGCACTGTAATGGGACAATTGCTAAGAGATGTTGTTATGTAAAAGCCAAGGTGCTGAACAGTCCTATATACATAGGTGTGTTGAGTTTGCATTGATTATTTCTGTAAAGATGATAAGAAATTGGATGAATTTACTAGGAAGATGTACCTCTGGAAGGGACTTGGGTAGAGGGTGACTTATTTTAGTTTTATTCTCTTGTTTAACTGTGTGCTTATAATAGTTTTTCTTTTCAATTTGAAAATAAATAAATGCAAATTTAAGTGCAGAATTTCAGAGGAGGGGGGGCTGATCAGCTCTCAGACTTGTTTAGGGATCAAATGTTTCAAATATATATTTATCAATATAGTTACACAATCTCAAAAGTGGGAGGTGATATTATTCCCCTTTTAAGGAAAAGAAACTAAGACTGACAACTGAATTGCTCAAAGTGCACAGAGCTAGCGAACAGAATTTGAATCCAAGACAGTTTGATTTTTAAGCCCTTAATTTCATTCTGTCATTTTTCTTTCAAAATCAAAACTAGAATAATGAAACTACTTTAGTAACCTTACAAAAATGAAGTTTACCAATAAAAAAATCTCAATTTTAATTTTTCTATTTAATTATAATAAAATCTGCTTGCTTCTAAGTTTTAATAAGACTATAAATTCAGTCACAGGAAAAAATTTCTTTTTAAGTACTAGTAAAATTAAAATTAATTAATTTCTAATGAAAGTATAACATAAGTAGACTAGAAAGTACATAAAATTAATATAATGATAGCAAAAAATATTATTATATATCTATTTTTCCAAAAGAAATAGGACATTTATTTATCATAAAAGCAACAATTTCCCTGCAAATCCAATTATTATGTTTCACTTTTTTCTTCTGTAAAGCCAATTTTTAAACAATTATATCATTACTTTCAACTCTTATTATTAGCATAAATGTGTAAAAATTTCAACTTATAGCTTTTTAGGGGGAAGAAAACATCATGAATTTTACAGTAAAAGATGACCATTAAAACATGGCTGCAGACACATCTGCTTGATCCTAGAATCAAAAAAGGGAAAACAACAGTCAAAATATTTCCTTCTTTCAGTAGAAATTGTGGTCCCAGATTCATAATATTTTCTTTAGAAATTGTATAGAGTGTCCAAAAAATATTGATTTTATGAATGGATTAATTCTGGTGTTATCCATGTTTGTATTTTTTTTTAATGACATGTGTTTTTTGTTTTGTTTTGTTTTTTGTTTTTCATATTTTATGGAACATAATGATAGGCAAAGACCCCAAAGATTTGAAACCTAGGAAACTAAAAATGGAAATCAATGAATAATGGAATGAATGAATCTACAAAGAGAGCACTCTATAAAATGTTATAATGCATGGTTATCACATCTGCAAGGAATGTGGAGATTTCTAATGGTCTATTGTGTAAAGGTTTTGTATCTTAAAATATTTTTAAAATACCAAAAGCTTGCTAGAAAAATCAATAATTCATAAGTACATAAGGTAAATGGTCTTATTGAATCATCTCTGGTTTCAACATTATTTTTAGTTAGAGAAAAAATGAAGTTTGGTCAATTGTTTCTCCCCATAGAATCAGCTTGCAGTTCCCTGCCAATAAGCCATGTGTTTTAAGAGGGAATTTTACACA
This sequence comes from Myotis lucifugus, assembly GCF_000147115.1. Classification (NCBI taxonomy): domain Eukaryota; kingdom Metazoa; phylum Chordata; class Mammalia; order Chiroptera; family Vespertilionidae; genus Myotis; species Myotis lucifugus. The sequence continues at coordinate 10,443,610 of NW_005871071.1, forward strand.
TACATATATTTTAAACAACTGTGACCTTTCACACACACAAACAGGAGGTTTGCAGTTAAGGTATTGGATTGCTCTGTAAGGACAGTAATATGTACTGAGAGGCATGATTAGAGGAGACTGAATTAAGCTGATAGTACCTAAGGTAACTCCCTAGTCACACAGTCATGTCTCCAGAAGTTGTTCCACTAACTAGGGCTCACTGATCTCCTTATTAACAGAATCCTAACTCCCTTATTATAAAGTACCTAAAGGGAACAAAGCTGAAGATTCTTCATTGGAAAAAGCCCTCATTTGTGATTACTAGGCATGCCAGTTTACACACAATTAAATGTGTACTATGTATGCAAAACCTACCCAACAATCTAGAAAGGCTAGGGAGTCGTCCATATTATCTATCTATATAAAACCCTAATATGCAAATCAACCAAACAGTGGAACAACCTGCGAAATGACTGGTCGGTGAGCAGTGGGGCTGGTGAGCAGGTGGCACCAGGCCACCAGCCAAGGCAGATGCCAGCAGGGGGGCAGATCACCCAGCCAGTCGCCACACAGATCGGCCCTGATCACCGACCAGGCCTAGGACCCTACCCTATGTATTGGGAACAGTCTCTTAGATTTAAAAATTAAAACCTGTCAAGGCCACTCTAACACTGAAAAAACAGGATGATGCAGCGATGACATGCATAGACTCTGGCTTGCACATTTTGTGGTCAGCCCTGATTCTGACACTTATAACTGTGGGACAAAGCCAATTACTTAACTTCTCTCTGCTTCAGTTTTCTACCCATATGATGGGAAAATTGTACTACTGACTCAGAAAGATCATGTTATATACTACTTTTTATAATCAGGGCAAAAAAAAATGTAGCTGCCCATACAACAGCAAGATGCCTTTCACCTGTATGAAAAGTACGGTCACTGGTGCATGCAGTGTCCAGGATTGCGAGAGGGTTGTCTGACTGCCAGTTTAGATCTGTAAACTGGCAGTTAGACATCCCCCGAGGGTTCCCAGATTGCGAGAGAGTGCAGGCCAGGCTAAGGGACTCCCTCTCTCCCATGCACAAATTTTATGCACTGGGCCTCTAGTGTGATTATAAAGAAGACACATGACTGGATAAAGAAAGTGAAAGGATTAGCTAAAGAACATATATGCATACCCCATGGACAGGGACAATAATGTGGTAATTGCCAAGAGAGGAAGCTACAGGGATGGGTGGAGGTGGCCAAATCAGGGGAAAATGGGGGACAGAGGTGGCCAA
>NW_005871071.1:10444997-10463261 GCF_000147115.1 Myotis lucifugus
CTGCCCTCTGGCAGCTGGCAGCCTCGGGGGATGTCCACTGCAGCGGGGGAGCAGACCTAAGCTGAATTCGGACATCCTTAGCACTGCTGAGGAGGCAGGAGAGGCTCCCACCACCACCGCTGTACTGGCAGCCATCAGCCTGGCTTGTGGCTGAGCAGAGGCCTCTCTGTGGGAGCGCACTGACCACCAGAGGGCAGCTCTTGCATTGAGTGTCTGCCCCCTGGTGGTCAGTGTGTGTCATAGTGACCAGTCATTTCCAGGCGTTCTGCTGTTAGGGTCAGTTTGCATATTACCCTTTTACTATATAGGATAGAGGCCTAGTACATGGGTGGGGGCCAGCTGGTTTGCCCTGAAGGGTGTCTCTGATCAGGGTGGGGGTCCTGCTGGGGTGCGTGGCCAGCCTAGTTGACGGGCTGATGGCTGTTTTCAGGCTGGCCACACCCCCTTTATGGTGGGGGTTCCCACTATGGTGCCTGGCCAGTCTGGGTGAGAGGCTGAGGGCTGTTTTCAGGCTGGCCGGTGACTGAAGCTCCCAGCCTCTCCTTTTTTTCTTTTTCTTTTTTTTTTATTCTGGGATTTATTTACCTTCTATAATTGAAACTTTGTTGCTGTCACTGGAGCTAAGAGCAGGCTCCGTGGCCACGGCCGGCTGAAACCAGGTATCTGAGGTTTGTTTAGCTTCTATAATTAAAACTTAGTTGCTTTCGGAGCTCAGAGCCGGGCTGCGGCAGGCGGGGAACCTTGGCTTCCTCCATCACTGGAGCAAGCAAGCCTCCTGCTTGCTTCAGCTGCGTGGCTGCCGGCCACCATCTTTGTTGGCGGTTAATTTGCATATCTCGCTGATTAGCCAATGGGAAGCCTAGTGAAGTTATGGTCAATTACCCTTTTTGTCTTTTATTAGATAGGATGTAGCCTGTTATTCTTAAAATTCCTACTGTTTAAATTACTGCATTAAATTAATCATCATCCCTCAAGGAAAATCTTGAGAATGAAAGCAAAGTTTTAAATGCCTATTTTTAAAAAAAGAAAAAAAAAGGAAGATTGGAAAAAAATGAATTAAAATTCATCTTATGAATCTGGAGAAAAGGGACAAAAGGTAAACACAAAAAAAAAACAGTTGACAAAATATTACAAATAGGAAAACAAAAATTAATGGGGAAAAAAGGTTGAAAAGAAATCATCACCAAAGTGTAAAGGAAAATGATAAGCTGGAACTATATTTTGAACTCATTTCACTATGGGCTTATTGGCAATCAGCAAAGTGCAAAAAAGAAAAAAAAACTTTATATCTTTTACAATGACAAAATTAAAAAGCCTGATGATAACAAGTTTTGGTGAGGATGTGTGATAATATGAAATTTTATATATCATAGTTAAATTGCAGAGACAAAGTGAAAAGCAATTTGGTGACCTACTAGAGTCGAAGATGCGCTTCCCAGGAACTCAGTGATTCCATCTCTAGTTAAATTCCATAGTGTATTTCTTGCATATGTGCTCAAGGAGACATGTACAAAAATAATTTCTGAACTGAGTTAAAGAAGAACAGATTTGGAAATAAAATTATCAATTTGAGAATGGACAAAAATAACATGTTATACTTTTTACAGTGATTCCTATATAGCAGTTAATGAAGTCACTAGAGTTATCAATATAAATATGTGTTACTATAAGTAAATTTTAAAAACATAATTTTAAGTAAAGAAGATAAATTTGGAATGACATTTACAGTAGGATCTTATTTCTATAAATTACAAAACATGCATATAATGTGTTATATGTTAAACATGATTAAATATTAAAGGTACAAAATCATGAACGAAAGAATACAACACTTCGGGACAGTGATTACTTGTGGAGAGGCGAGGAAGAACTATGAGTTTGTAAAAGAGCATACAGGAACTTCAACTAAAAGTGTAGCGTTATTTTTTAAAAAGTTTATGGCCAAATATATTAGATTTAACTAAATCTGATAGTAGCTATAGGGCATTGATTTTATTTTTCTCTAGACATTTTGTGAACTAGAGCACACTTAAAAGTATATACATATATATATAGTCTCACATCTACATAAACAAAACAGATATACATACAAACACATACAAAACAGATATACATAAACAAAACAAGCATATACAAACACACATACAGATGTACATACAGACACATACACATGCTCACATGCATGCTCATTCAGATGCACACACATACTTCTAAATTCCCATAGTAATATGTATTACTGTATATGAGTTTAAGAAGATTGGATAACTACCTGATTTTATTTTTTCACTTATATATACTTATCTGAGTTTCCTTGTATTTATGCTGTAGAATCATGTTTGAAGCACCATGAGATATGTCTCTGGCATTAGGAATCACGTGCTCACAGTTAAAGCACCATTGGCTCCTTTCACAATTCTATATTTATTTGTGTAATTTATATTGAATCTGAAATCTCTTGGATCTGAATTTTGGAGGTCATCTAAGCTGTCATTTTTCTGATAAATATTTTATTTTCTAAGAGTTGAATTTATTTCTTTTTAGCCATTTATATAACCTATGCTTACTACTCATCTTAGCATTAACATAGTGTTTCTTTTTAGAAGGGAAGTAGATAAACTACCCCAATGATTTATGATTTAGAAACTTGCATATGCTGCATGAGAATCAGTTTTAACAGCAATCTTGATGACACTATCTCATTTATGGTTCCTATAAAATATGGCAATAGTTCAATTTCTGTATGTAAACACAATTTGAAATTTAGCAGAAAATTAAAGTATTGGGAAATGAGCTTTCTCGCTTTTTTAAATGGCCATCTAATAAGATCCATTTACTGCACTGATATTGTTTCTAGTGATTAAGTTAACTTTTAGTGTTGCCTGAAGTGTTTCTCTGGTGGCAAATGATTGAGAAAATAATTACAATGGGCTATGTCTTTGACAGAGTCTATAAACACGGGAATGGCAGCACATGATTAAATTTACGTTTAGATTGTAGAAATCATTGCTGCTTAAGAAGAGAACAAGTGTATTGATCTTCAAGGGTAAAGTGAGGCAAAATGAAAGGAATAATTAAATCTGGCGGTATTGGTGTTTTCATCCGTAGAACTACAACTATACAAATTCCACATTTCCTCACCTTGCCCCTCCTTCCTGTCCTTTTTAGGTTTGCATTCAAGACCCCCAGAGCAAATGTTATGAAAGTGTTTTGTTTTCTTGTGCCTTGCCAAATCAGCCTGCTTTCAATAGAGAAAAGCCCTGGACTGGTCCCTGAATTATCTTGTAATCCCTGTAGGGTTGGGGCAAAATAACTGGAGCAGTGACACTTTAGGATGAAAAAGAAAAACTCCTATGGGTTCAAGCCAAGCTTTGTTTGAGATAAAAAACTCAGCCTTCCTTTTCTAGCAACCCTCATCTATTGGATTTTACCTAAAATGTCTAGAAATAACTTAGAATGTATAAGGAGTTCTGAGAGCTAAATACTTTATTCTCTAAAATTCCCTTTGATTGGAAAAATGTCTAAGTTTGGAGGGAAACTGCCTCCTGGAGATTATGAGTTCAAGAGTCCTTGTTTAAACACCAGCATCTCCCCTGCCAGACGATACTTGGTGTGTTCTCCAGGCTCTACATCTGAGCACTGTTCACTCCCTTCTACTTGCTCATATGTTGCATTTTCATTTTGCTTCTGCCTGTTCCTCATGGTAATCTGATTGAGTGCCAGTCTGCCTCTGCACATATAGGTTCATACACTGTGGTGTGATACCTGTGTGATGCTAAATTCACAACGGCCACACACACTTTATGTTTGCTCAAACCTTGTATTATGATGACATTTTCTATCTCTTCACACTTCTCTTGCATCTGGTGATAACTCCATTAACCTCCTCTATAAATGAGTGTTTCTCAAAATGTATTTCATTAATGTAATCCCTCACCATGTCCCATGACAAGTAAGCCATGGAAAAGCAAGTTTGAGCAATACTGTGTAGTCTAGCCCTGCACAACAGCCTTGCACATGGCTTTTGAGCTCTTCAGATAGGCGAAGTCCAAAATGAGGTGTGATGCAACTTGGAAATACACACTGGATTTCAAACACTTATTATGGGGAAAAATGTAAAATATCTCTTCTCATTCATAATTTTATGTTGGTTATATATTAAAATTATCTCATTTTGGATATACTAGGTTATATGATTAAAATTAATATATGATTAAAATTAATTTGAGTGCTTTAATTTTTAATGTACCTGCTGGGAAATTTAAAATTAATATGTGACTCATATTATATTTCTATTGGAGTGCACTGCTCTAACCCCCCTTAAAAATCTACCATTTTAAAGTACATAGTAAAATTTCTGGGAGGCATTACAGTAAGGAACCCTGCTTACCATTGTTAAAACTAGCCAACAGGCACAGGAAAAGATGCTCAACATCACTAATCATTAGGGAAATTCAAATTGAAATCACCAGGGGATATTAGCTCAAAATTGTTAGAATGACTACTATCAAAAAGACAATAGGTAAGTATTGGTGAGGATGTTGAAAAAAGGTAACTCCTGTACACTGCTGGTAGGAATGTAAATTGGTACAGCCAATATGGAAAGCAGTATGAAGATTCCTAAAAATAAAACTATCATTTGATTCAGCAATCCTACATCAAGGTATATATCTTAGGGAAATGAAATCACTATTTCAAAGATATATCTGCACCACCATCCCACTGCAGCATTATTTACAATAGCCAAGACATAAAAACAACCTATTTGCCCATTGACAAATGAATGGATAAAGAAAATGTGATATATACACACACATTGAAATATTACTTAGTCATTAGAAAAGGACTTATTTCCATTTGCAACAACATGGATGGAACTTGGAACCAAAGTGAAATAAGTCAGACAAAAAAAGAAATACTGCATTATCTCACTTATATGTGGAATCTAAAAAAGACAAAAACACATAAACAGAGAGTATATTGGTGATTGCCAGGGGCTGGGTTGTGGGGAAAACAGGGAGATGTTGGTGAAAGGGTACAAAATTCCAGTTATAAAATGAATAAGTTCTAGGGATCTAATTTACAGTATAGTAACTAGAGTTAACAATACTACATTGTATACTTGAAAGTTGCTAAGACCCCAAATGTTGTATACACACACACACACACACACACACGTTATATTACATGCTGTATATGTTAACTAACCTTATTGTAGTAATAATCATTTCACAATATATACATGTATCAAGTCATCATGTTGTACACCTTAAATTTACACAATGTTATATGCCAATCATCCTATATAATAAAAGTCTAATATGCTAAGTGTCTGACTGTTTGTTCGAGCATTCAACCAGTCCCTATGATGTGCACTGACCACCAGGGGGCAGGCGCTCTGACTAGTAGGTTAGCTTGCTGCTGGGGTCTGGCCAATCAGGACTGGGCCAGATGGGCCAGACACATCCTGGAGTCCTCCCATGGTGCCTCCCTAGCCCTGATAGTGCACCGGTGGGGTCCCTCGGCCTGGCCTGTGACCTCTCGCAATGCAGGACCCCTCGGGGCATGTCAGAGAGCCAGTTTCAGCCCGATCCTTGCAGGCCAGGCCGAGGGACCCACCAGTGCACAAATCTGTGCACCGGGCCTTTAGTATCTTAATAAAGCTGAACTAAAACCTTATATTTACTGAATCGCTTTGACTATTTCCACATAACAACTATTCAAAACCCACTAGTAGTATTCAAAACTCACTTTGGCAAAACCCACTTACTGAAAGGCCTGGCTTTTAGTAAGAAACAGAGGGTATGGGTTAGATGGAACTAAGGTCTACCTGTTTAGTCCAGATCCCACAAACTTATCCAGTATCCCTGACATAAATATAAATGAACTACTTGCATTTTCAGTGATTATTTTTTACAAAAGAGCTAAAAGGAATTCAAATTCATAAATCTTCAGATGGTTTTTCTCTGCCATGGACATTAACATTCATTCAGGATTTGTCAGTGTTAAATACATACATAAATGTAATGATTTAATGGCCTAGAGAATAGAATTTCTATTATCTCCATAATCATAAACATGAACTTAACATTTGGTCTGTAGACATCCTGAATCATGGGAAAGAATGAGAGTAAAAATCATGGTAAATAGGACTAAGAGAGAACCAAATTGAGCCCGCCATCCTAGTGTGCTTAGCCAAACTCTCTGATATTTGGAAGGTATCATACCAGTATGTCAAGTAATAATAATGAAATAATAGCTAAATTGGGAGCATTTTTATACCCCAGGACTTCGCTGAACACTTTATTGGCCTCATCTCATTCAATCCTCACAATACCTTTATTAGTTAGAGACATCATCTCTCCATTTTACACACAAGGAAACTGAAGTTTAGAAAGGTTTACTTGCTCATGGTTTCATAGCCAATAATTTGTGAAGTTCTTAGCCCAAAGTTTACATTATAACCACTATGGCATATTATAAGGTGGTATATGCATGCATAAACCTTCCAGGGAAAATCCTCAAATATTAAAAGGGGACTCTTATAAATCCTATTATACTTTTGTGAAATGTAATAGTAAGAAGGTCTAGTAGTGGTCATTTGTTACCTGCAGCTAAGCGCCTTTTAGATGTTTATGAAATGTTTCACCTTATAAGACTTGATGTAAATTATAGCTCATTTCTCTGCCATGCGGAAGACCAGCTGTACTCACATAGTCTTTAGAAGATTTGAATGTTCCTGGAGCAAGTTTCCCTATAAAGAAAATTTTAGGAAAAGTTTACACATTTGGAAATAAAGTGACATCTATTTGAGAAAATTATTAGACTCTTTTTTAGAGTCAGCTTTTACTTGTATTAATGCCTGATCATGGATTAATTGGTGACCATATGATCTGAGCAATTCATTGTAAACTGGGTTCTATCTAATACACAAGTCATAAAATCAGGAAGGCCCTTAATCACCCCATTGTCAGGCGGAAAGGATACATAGAAGTTCTGGCTTAAGCAAGTCATGAAAGCAGAGTTCTTTTATATAAGCATGAATCTTTCTCTCCAGTGCAACTAATCTTGCCAGGTAGTCAAACCTCCTTCAAGCCAAACCTATGGTTCAATTCCTAGATTAGTTGTTTGAGAAGGAAAACCAGCCTGCTTTACATATGGTATCAGGTTAGGTTCTTCAAAAATAGATACTGAAGCCCTGACCAGTTTGGCTCAGCAGATAGAGCATCGGCCTGCGGACTCAAGGGTCCCAGGTTCGATTCCGGTCAAGGGCATGTACCTTGGTTGTGGGCACATCCCCAGTGGCGAGTGTGCAGGAGGCAGCTGATCGATGTTTCTCTCTCATCAATGTTTCTAACTCTCTATCCCTCTCCCTTCCTCTCTGTTTACATATGGTATCAGGTTAGGTTCTTCAAAAATAGATACTGAGATAGAGTTTGAAATGCAAAAGCATTTATTAGTCATCAACCCCTGAGAAATGAAGGAACGAAGAGCAGGAGTGAGAAGAAGAAAGTCAAGTGGTGATAGAGGACCAACAAAACTTAGACAACCTCACGGGGAACTCTACAGCACATTCATCAACAATGTCCTGCATTCAGCCATAATGGCCACGCCTTTAGATTTTCACCTGTATCAGGCATTCGGTGGGTGCTGTCCTGGAAAGTTATGCCCTTGGGCAAAGGAGCTTTTATGACTGAAGCAAACCCTGGAGGAGCTGGCAGCTGGAGCCTCCTTGATGACAGATGAGGCAACTAGTCCTCCTGAAAGGATTACAGAAAACCCTACTGGTGAGGCAGAACTTTGAGTGGCACATCTGATTGCTCACTTTTCCTTGAAGAATATATAACCTGAGTGAAGGCTCTTCATTCTGAGATGACAAAATTGGAAGATTGGTGTCAAAGAGTTTTGATGAAGCATGGATGAACCTCCTGTAATGGGCTCAAAATGGGAGGGCATTGGTTCCATTGTAAATGTGCATCAAAAGGCCTGCTTGGTGGAGAAGGCTCCTAATTATCATGTGAGCAAGATTCTCTCTTTGTACATATTGGTCAGCTTCTTTCCACAGATACTCCAACTTCCGCTAAACAGGCTCAAAAGCAAAGTGGCCTTGGTGTCAAGGATAAAGGTTATGCAGGAGCTCAACATTACGGACCTCACCTCCCCAAGGCTGTCCTATTTACTTCTATTAATCAATCAGCTAGCAGCAGGTATCCAGTATGGGGTACCATTTCAGGGGAGCCAGCCAATTATGCTCAATCCTTGTCATCATGGAAGGGATGGCAATTCACATATTTATCTGGTGATTATTTGGCTTTCCCTGCTCATCACGTTCATAGCATCACCATAAGGAATCACACAATGCCTTATTTAGCATTGTAGTGCACAACAAAGATACTTCTAAGGAATATTCACTGTACAGGAAAGGAGGCAAAGACAATGGATTTAGAACTGCATTCTGTAAAAACAGTTGGATATGTAAAACAATCGGACAGCCTGTTAAAGACTAGGGAACTGCACCAGTAGCAAATTTTCTGAACTATTACCTAAGATATAATGTTATTTTTCCAATCACCAGAACATATGGGTCTTGGAACCAAAGGTTGAAAGTGGGAGAATCTCATTTTAGTATTAGACCTAGTGAACTAATGATCCTCTTGAAAATTTTTGCTTCCCTTGCCCAATAACTTTGGATTACAGTTCTCAATCCCTAATAATGACATCTTTCCATCCACCCAAGGAGCTCTTATCTGGTCTGACTACTAATAAAATTGCAGCTGCAAAATGGGAAAGAGGGAACGATGGATAGAACTTATCAAATCCTCCATAATTCTCTTTTTAGTGGTAAAATTTAATGGAAGATAATAGCATATCTGTATAGGAGCACCACAAAGCACTCAGACCCTTCAGTGATAACAGCTTGGTCAGGGAACCAGAACCAAGAGTGGTGGTGGCTGAAAGCAAAATGCATATAGAATTGTTAACAAAAGAGAAAAATCAAGACTAATTATGGTCTTGCCTGACTGATGTTTCTCAGTAGTTAAGTGTCAACCTCTGAACCAGAAAGTCCTGGTCTGATTCCTGGTCAGGACACATGCCCAGGTTGCAGGCCTGGTGGGGGATGTGCAGGAGTAGCTGATCAATGATTATCTCTCATCATTGATGTTTCTCTCTCTCTCTCTTCCTCTCCAATCCTCTCTGAAATATTTCAATAAATAAATATATTTAAATAAATATATATTTAAATAAAAATATATTATATATATATATATATATATATATATATATATATATATATATATAAAGCCTAATCATTGTCTTTAAACCAGCTTTGAAGATGAAAACTATGGATCTTTTCTATATTTATCCCCCCCATGTTATATATAATTATATTTTAATTAATTTATTTTTATTCCCTTTCCCTTTCCCCACTACTCTGTATACATGTTCTAGTGGTAGTGAACTTTCCAATCTAGTCTATATGTTATAGTGAGATTTATGACAGAACTAAAGGGGAATGAACATCACCCAGAGATCTTGGCTTGTTGCTGGCACTGAAAATTGTGAATTTTACTCCACTTGGGAAGAGGGGAAGAGTGTTTGTGCTTGTATGTGAAATTTTTGTATCATGTTTATAGAGCGCTTTTTAAAGTTCAAGTATTTCTACTATAACAGCTCTGCATGTTCCTGAAAACCTCATGTCCTACAAATCACTTACAAATAATTACAGGCTTAACAGAAACAAATAGATTGGGCAAACACTCAAAGCCTATGCAATTTTGTAACCAGACCAATAACAGGTACAGTGATTATTCTAGCTCAGTTTTTTTAAAGATGTTATCATTCTTAATAAACACTATATATTATCTTAAAATTTACTTCTTTTTAAGTGGGTTATATATAAAAAAATAAGCGTTGAGCCTGCTGATCTATGAAGACAAGAACGAAATGCACAAAGATTGGGCAGAGCCACACAGTGAGCACTTGTTGGGCAGACAACATGCCCAACATAAACAGGAGGGGGAGTGTGAATGGGCACCGTGTATAGTACTGGGCTTCTCTATGGCTTGCTATGTTCAGCTGTATGAGCATTCACTAGTTATTACTCGATAACACAAAACATTTCTACACTGAGAAAAGTCGTAAATGGAACAATGCAACTTCTGTGTTATATTAATATCATTCCCTTATGAGGGAATCATGGAAGCCCATCTCTTCATAGACACACACTTATCAGAGCAGGCTGTGTAAGTAGGAAAAGAAGGGTACACAGTTACCCCGGCACTATAGTGGACATTTGTCGCTGTGGTTGTGCTGTATGCCAATAACATTCTTACATTTGGAGGATTCCACTACGGAAACTGAAAATGTCAGGCATTCACTTTCCTGGCTTCTCTTTTCCTTAGACCCAGGCACACAACCTAGGCTCAGCAGCTGACAGATCCACAGGAGGTTTTCAACCAGGACTAATAATGCAAAGAAGCAGAGACTGAGGAACTCTTCCAGGTGATAAAGACAGCAACTGCAGCACAATCAGGTCACTGAGGGCAGGCAGCAGGGGTAGGAGTGAAAGTGGCAGCCTCCAGGGTCCTTACCAGATGTGTTTCCAGGGCAAGCTGCAGGGTCTGTGCTTGTGCCTGCAACATAGATGCCCTTGCTGCCCCGACAGTGATTTGGAACGTTGTTTCTTGCTGTTTAGACTTGAATCTGGTCCTCTAGCTTTCTGAGTGATACTTTCAGCTACTTCATATTCTTTAATGAAATTATTTCCCTGCTTAACTAAGACAGTGTAGCATCTGTAGCTTGCAACTAAGAGCCCTGGTTGTCACAGTCGACTAGACTGTGAACAACTTAAGAAGAGGGACTGTGCCTCTTATCACTGAATCCAGAGTTCATAACCTTGCACCTGGAAGGCAGGAAGTGCTCAATAAATGCTTGTGTGAATAAATGAAGAGATGATGCGACTGCAAGAAATTAATTTGCTCTTAAAGCAATGAGGTACAAGCAATTCAAGTAACTAACACATTAAAACTAGAATAGCATTAAGATACTAATATGATCCTAATAATCTATACTAATAATAGCCTAGGTGGTGTCACACCCTCACATTGTCACAAGATGGCCATCACAAGATGACCATCACAAGATGGCTGCATGCACAGCGGAGGTGGGGTCCAGCGGCCACTCCATGCGGTGAGGCCTGGGAGTCCTGTGCGTCTGCATAGTGGGGAGGAGGGCAGGTCCCAGCGAAGGAGGCAGGTTTTGCAAGGGGAAGGCATTTGGGGGTGATTCAGCCCAGGCAGGGGAGGGTTTAGTTAGGGGCCACCAGGGCCAGCAGGGGGAGGGCCAGTTGGGGGCAACCAGATCAGCAGGGGGAGGGGCAGTTGGGGGGCACCCAGTCCAGCAGGGGAGGGGCAGTTGGGGGAGATCAGGCCGGGCAGGGGAGCAGTTAGGCATCAATTCAGGCCCGGCAGGGGAGTGGTTAGGGGGTGATCAGGGCTGGCAGGCAGAAGCAGTTAGGGGCAATCAGGCAGGCAGGCAGGTTTAAGAGCCAGTGGTCCCGGATTGTGAGAGAAATGTCCAAATTCCTGTTTTAGGCCCCATCCCCACAGGGATCAAGCCTAAACCGGCAGTCGGACATCCCTGAGGGGTCCCAGATTGGAGAGGGTGCAGCCCAGGCTGAGGGACACCCCCCCCCCCGTGCACAAATTTTGTGCACCGGGCCTCTAGTAAATATTATAAGAAACATTAATAATTTTTCTAAATATTTCTACATAGTAGTAATCCCTTGCACAAATGACTGGAAATACCACCACTTTATCTTAGATAATCATTTCATGTTAGACTTGTATTAAGAAAAGTAAACTGGGTCTCAAATTGTTTTTTGTTTTCTTTCTGCTTTGTGCTAAGATGTTTGTCACAAATACCTTTGTGATGCTCTCTGCTCCCTGACATTTTCTGCTGCCAAACTTGGTCATTTTTACTAATTATTCATACTCTAGCCCCCATCATCTAAAGAGCAGTGACTCACCTCAAATTGTATAGCATTCTGTGCAAAATTTAGCTGTAATCTAAAACCCTGAATACTTCAACCTTGCTTCTGATATTTCCAGAGAAATAAAACAACTAAAAAACAGAGGATTGAGGGATGATGGAAATTTATGATAGTACTACAGGCCCAGGGCATGAAATTTGTGCACAGAGGGGGGTGTCCCTCAGCCTGGCCTGCACCCTCTCCAATCTGGGACCCCTTGGGGAATGTTTGACTGCTGGTTTAGGCCCAATCCCACAGAGATTGGGCCTAAATCAGCAGTCAGAAATCCCTCTCACAATCCGGGACTACTGGCTCCTACTGCTCGCCTGCTTGCCTGCCTACCTGATTGCCCCTAACTGCTTCTGCCTGCCAGCCTGATCACCCCCTAACCACTCCCCTGCTGGCCTGAATGACATTTAACTGCTCCCCTGCCAGCCTGGTTGCCCCCAACTTCCCTTCCCTGCTAGCCTGGTCACCCCCAACTGCCCTCCCCTGCATGTCTGGTCGCCTCCAACTGCCCTCCCCTGTAGGCCTGTTTTCCTCCAACTGCCCTCCCCTGCTGGCCATCTTGTGATGACATCACACGTGACACCGCCTAGGCTTTTATTATATAGGACTAGAGCAGGGGTCCTCAAACTTTTTAAACAGGGGGCCAGTTCACTGTCCCTCAGACCATTGGAGGGCCGGACTATAGTTTAAAAAAAAACTATGAACAAATTCCTATGCACACTGCACATATCTTATTTTGAAGTAAAAAAACAAAACTTAAAAAAAAGGCCCCACTAACTGCAAAATAAAAAATAAAAAAATAGACCTCCTAACTTCAAAAAACAATAAATCCTAACTAGTTCTTACCTCGGTCCTCAGGCAGCAGCAGGCTCTGCACAGGCAAGCTCGTGACTCGTCCGATCACATCTGAGACTGAGAGGAGGAGTCGAGAGACAGAGAGAAGGAGGGGAGTCGGAGAGTGCGGCGCACATTCCATACATGTGCACTGCGGGCCTGGGATGAGTCAGCTGCTAAGCAACAGGCAGTGGCGGCAAAAACACCCAGCGGGCCGGATAAATGTGGCCTGCGGGCCATAGTTTGAGGACCCCTGGACTAGAGGCCCATTGCAGGAAGATTCCTGCAAGAATAGGGCTTCCTACAGCTGGAGCGAAGCAGAGAAGGGAGCAAAACCCGCTGAGGCGGGCTTCGCTCCCATCTCTGCCACCCGGCTTGTTTCGCCCTTGCCTCCCTCCGCCGCCCGGCCCGGCTTGTTTCACTCCCGCCTCTGCCGCCCAGCTTGTTTTCGGCCGCCTGCTTGCTTAGCTCCCAGACAGTATATGCAAATGAACTGCCATCTTGGTTGGGTTGATTTGCATATAGTCACTCTGATTGGCTGGTGGGCGTAGCGAAGGTATGGTCAATTACCATCTTTGTCTTTTATTAGTGTAGATAAGGAGAAGGAAGTAGAGAGATCAGCTTTGGTTAAGAAAAGTTGACATTTACATGCAGTATTTTCGTGTGTGTGCGTGTGTGTGTGTGTGTGTGTGTGGTGTGTGTGGCTTTTAGGTTTAATGACTGAAAAATTAAGCAGATTTAATCCAAGGGTATTTTAATGGCTCGTGAAAGCCCTCACTCAATGTTCCAAACAGAAAAGTTTGGACAAGTATTAATAAGCCTACCTCTCAGATCTCTAGACGTAAAAAAGGTAAAGGTAAGAAGCCAAGGTTATAAAGGGAATATGAAATGATGTTAGACTACAGGGTATATGCTGATCTACCCTTTGGCATTGTAGCCAATAACATGTGCCTCGATGGCTATTGATTGGCTTTTTTATTTCACAAAAAGAGAGTTTCTATTATTTTAATCTTGAAAGCAAAAAAAGGGGGGGAGGAGACTATATATATATGCAACACACTTTTCTTTAAGCTTTTTTCTTTTCCCTCATAAAGAGTAAAGTGATATAAGAGAGGAAATACGTGTATAAATATAATGTATTCATTTTGTATTTGGGTTTTTTAAAAAATCACTACTAGCTCTGTGCCTCCATTGGTTCTTTTCATTTGTGTTTCTATCTGTTGTTTTTGTTCAGTGGGAGTGGGGAAAAGAATGGGTCCTAATATATGGTGGCAGGAGATTTGACTTTGGGTGGTGGGTACGCAGTGCAATATACAGATGTTGTAACATACAGACCCAGACCTAAACCTACATGATCATGTTGCCCAATATCACCCCAATAAACTTAACTTAAAAAAATCAAAAGGCATCACTTTGTTCCTACCAGCCTAGGCAGAAAGGTGCTTTAGTTAAACAATTTCCAAGGCTTTTTTCTGTATGTAAATGTCTTAGATTGCTATGAAAAACAGAGAAGTAAAAGAAGGAAAGGCCTACTGTCTCTTCTCGCATAACTGACAGTCAATTTCTACTATACTTTTCATTTTAAAGTGTTCTGATTGAGCCTGTTTCCAGTGCATTAACTTGGGAGAGCTATTACATTCGAACGGGTTCCATGCTGGCAAACTGCATTTTGGAATCACCAAGGGTCCCTTGATGCATGGCTGTCAGCTGACTAAATTAGTCTCCATTGCTATTGTTCTATGCTGGGATTGATGGATACATTACCTCACACTCTTGAACTCTAGGAGTTATTATAGACTCTGAGGAATGGCCATGGGTTTCACATTAGAAGTGAAATTGGGCCAAGAGCCCACTTAGCAAATACTCATGGTGGAAGTGTATTCCTTGAACTTTGGTCATTTCTTTGATCACCAAGGAATCTCAAGGAGGTGATCTAGATTCAGGCATTACTTGGGGAAAAAATGCTTTCATTTTATGTGCCAAGTAGTGGACTAGGTACCAAGGAACACCCAAAAGAAGCACAGGTCCCGCTCTCTGAGAGGCAGACAAAATAACTCCGCAGAGAATTTTAGAGAATAAACCAGGCTGGCTGGAGCAGGGGAGCAATGCTTCCTTATTCTACTAGAACCTGCCGTTCTTCCATCCAGATCCCATAGAATCCCTTCTACCCATTCTGTGCATCTGACCCAGTTTCTGTGCTTTGCTTCAAATGGTTTCCATCTGGAACTGTCTTCAGAGGACTGGCCCTGGGCCAGGGGAGCAGCTTTGCCTGCAAGTGCAGAGAATCACGAGTGCCTGGTAGTGTATACCGCCCACACCTCCCTCCTGGGAGAAGCCCACAGCCAATGATTGACTGGTGTGGGAGCATGAACGTCCAGTCCCCTTGCATGGAAGCAGGACACTTGTGATGTAGTCTGCACTCCAGATCTCCCTATAGGCTCAATCTGAGGCATGAACCCTTGTTTGGCTTTTTCTCTTCCCTGATCTTGCCATTTTCCCCTGAAAACACTTCTTAGTAAATCCCTTGCTCAGGAATCCTTGTCACATGGGTTTCTTCTGAAGAATCTGATCTAATACATGCTATTGAGGGGTCTCGTTGCTTCTGTCTAAAAGAGAGAGAATATTGGATTTGGAAGAGGGAGAAATGCTCTATCCCTAAGAAGGCAGAATGAACAACATGAGAAAACAGCCAGGCTGGTGTCAGGAACTGGTGTACTGAAGTACAACAAACCACAAATGATGGCTGGATTTAAAAATATATAAGGAAGGAGGAAGGTCCCGTCTCTTCAATTCATCTTTACATTCCCTACCAGAGTGAGCTTTTTCAAAATAAAATTCCCCTTCTTAAAACTCATGGTTTAATATATTTGTTTCCTCCTAGAAAACCTGGGAGATAAAATTATAAGTACTCATTTTAGATTTAAAGATATGCAAAAGTAATTCTATTAGGAGACCCAGATGAGAGAATTTCTCTCTGACCTCTCCTGTGGTATGGACAAGCGATTGCCCTACAGCCAAGGAACATAGGCAAATTAAAACTCTCTAGGTTTTTGTTATAAACATGCCTAACAGTGAATGCTAAAAATAAAATAAATTTTAATTTAAAAAAACCTCAAACCACAATTATTGTTTAATCTTTAGAACAGCATCCAAGGACCTTCAAAACCTGGCCCCAGACTGTGTTTCTAGCCTTCTCTTCTACCATCTTCCTCCATGCACATAATTGATTGATCCTTTATTGAGCTCCTTGCCATGATTTGAACATACTGTATGATTTCACACTCTAATTTTTGCTCTGCTGATCCTTGAAATGCTCATCTACTCATCTCTGACTGATAAACTTCTCATATTTCAATACCCAACTCAAATTTCATATTCTGTGTTACCTTATCCTACATTTTCATGCAATTTATCATTTTTCTCTGTTTTGATCATACTTGAAATATACCTCCATATAGCACCTAGAACACTGGTTCCCAACGTGGGGCACACACCCCACAGGGGGGCAATTTGATTTTTAAGGGGAGCAATTCGAGAATGAATTATTAACAATGAATTTTTTGCATTTTTTATGGTTCTAGTGGCCTCATATACAGTATATAAATATTTATTGTGACATTTATGCATTTCAGTTCTCTATTATATGTTTTGAAACTTTATTTGCTATTTTTTCATATCACTTCATATTATTATTTTAATAATTTCTTAGTGATTTCTTTCTCAGTACTTCAACTGTCCTTTCGTTCTTTTATTTTTCTCTTTCATGGATGCCATGTTCTTTGGAAGCTTGTTTAGACTAAGTTAATAGCCTTTTAGGCTTCCTCCATGTGAATAGGAGTTCACTTTTTAAATAATAAGAAGTATATGCCACGGAGGGCGGGGATCATCAGGATTTTAGAGATGCTTAGGTGGGGCATGGCCAAAAAAAGGTTGAGAACCATGACCTAGAATATTACTTTTAAAAAGCAAACAACAATGGGACCCTGGAGAAATGTGTTTATTTCATCTTTGTTTCTCCTTTCCATTGTAGTGCCTGACCCATGCCTAACTCTCTATAAAAATGCCCATGGATTTTTAAATGAATTGAATAAATTTGAATTAATAAGGTCAAATCAAATTGCAAAAGCCCTTGGATGGTAAACTTACTTGAAGTGTAGCTTAAATATAGGGTGAAACATTTGGAATTCTTTAAGGGAATGAAAAAAATGTGTTAAATGTCGGGTGAGATAATAAAGCCATCACTATTTGCTCCCTGACTCTAGCCTGTCCTAACACCCAACTAGATTGTGCAGTATGTTTACAGCAGTGTTAGCCAGGGGAGCAGATGCCCAAACTGGTCACAACCAGCGTGATTAGTTTGAGCAATTCTTCACTTCATAGAGTCATCAACAGCTTTGAGAAATAGTTTTCTAAAAACATAATGGTTAAAGATGAGGAGTTGAAATCAGAGAGCTTTAGATTAAAATACTGACATTGCCAATTACAATTGTGTAACTTTGGCAGGTTCTTTTTCATTAGTGAAATAGAGATAAAGGCACTGACCTCATACCATTGTTGTAAACACTAATGTTCTGCCTTGCATATTAGGTATTATAAATAGTCACTAGAGGCCCAGCGCATAAAATTCGTGAGCAGTTATGGTCCCTAGGCCTGGCCTGCGATCAAGGCCATCTTCCCCGGCTGCCCTCAGCCGGCCCCACCCCCTGGCACCACCCACCCCCAATTCCCCATTTGCCATCAGGTTATTGGAGCCTGCTGGCCAGGGGGAGGAACCAAGAGGTTGGCCATTCTGCCTGCTCGCCAGCCCTGCCCCGCCACGGGTTGCCCTCTGTGTGTGGGGCGACTGGTGGGGCAGGGGCCTTGGCCTGATGCCACCCGCATCCCCTGCCACCCTCCCCTGGTTCCCTGTTTGCCATCAGGCAATCGGAGCCTGCTGGCTGGAGAAAGGGACCAAGAGGTGGTCAGTGCACCTCATAGTGACTGGTTGAGCAGTCATTCTGGTTGTTCTGCTGTTAGGGTCAATTTGCATATTACCCTTTTATTATATAGGATAGAGGCCCAGTGCACAGGTAGGGGCTGGCCAGCCTGCCCTGATAAGGGCCTCTGCTTGGGGTGGGGTCCCCACTAGGGGGCAGGACTGGCTGGGGCCAGGGACCACGAGTGGTTTGTAGGTTGGCCACAACCCTGATTGGGGTGGGGGTCCCCACTGGGGAGTAGGGACATCTGGGGAGAGGGGCTGTCCACGGTTTGCAGGCCAGCCATGCCCCTGATCCGGTTGGGGGACCCCGCTGGGGGCAGGGCTGGCCAGGCAAGGGGTTTGCAGCTGGCCACACCCCCTACTGGGGTGGGGGTCCCCGCTGGGGGTGGGCTGGCCGGGTGAGGGCAGCAGTCAT